>NC_081354.1:178566079-178872395 GCF_030684315.1 Stegostoma tigrinum | reverse complement strand
CACAATGGGGGTACGAGTTGTGAGCGTTAATGTGCGCAGCGTCAAGTCCACCGCAAGATGTGTGTCCACATTGGCCTACCTGACCACTGTCAAGGCGGACCTCCTGTTTCTGCAGGAGTGCGGGATACCGCACCTCGGCAGGTATGGGAAATGGTCCGGCGCCTGGACCTGTGGGCCTTCAATCTGGTCAGGGGGTAACGACTGTCGTTCCTCGGGCCTGGCTATTCTGCTGTGGGGGCGCAACTTCACCATCTCTCAAGTTCAGGAGGTGGTGGGGGGGGCGCCTCCTAGTGGCTGATGTCACCTACAGGGACGCTCCCCTGAGGCTGATCAACGTATACGCCCCAGCGGTACGGAGTGAGCGGTTGGCCGTCCTGCAGCGGCTTCCACCCCTGCTGGCTACGTCCAGGCCCGTCATCCTAGGCGGAGACTTCAACTGCATCATCGATGCAGCTGGAAGATCCGGCGTGGGGACAGCGGGTGGGGGGAGTCAACTGGACATCACGTCCAGATTCCTGACGGGCACGATGAAGGACGCCAAGCTGCTCGACATCTTCAGCACCCCTGCAGATGGAGCACAGTGGAGATACACCTGGTCGCGGCCAGACAGGTCTATCCGCTCAAGGATAGACTTCCTGTTTGTGTCACGGGCGTTCTCGGTCAGGTCCACCGGCGTCGAGCCGGTGTTCTTCTCTGACCACTGCCTCCTGCTGACCAACTGTCACTTACAGGACGACCAGCCGGCCGGCAAGGGGACGTGGAAGTTCAACACGACTCTGTTGATCCCAGAGAACGTGAGGAGCTTGAGAGGGAGTACGCGGGTTGGAGAACCGTGAAACCCCTCTTTGAGTCTCCGGGCGACTGGTGGGAGACGGTGAAGGAGAACATCAAGAGGTTCTTTGTCCTCAAGGGTGTTCAGACGGTGAGAGAGAGGCGGGGAAAGCTGTCACGACTCCAGAAAAGGGTGCAGAACCTGCACCTTTTGCAGTTGGTGAGGGTCGATGTCACAGAGGACCTCCGCGAGGTGAGGGGCCAGCAAGCCTCGCTCTTTGCCGCGGAGGCCTCCAGGATAATCTTCCGGTCCAGGGTCCGCTCCGTGGAGCAGGACGAGACGTGCTCGCGTTTCTTCTTTCAGAAGGTGCACAAAGAGAGCTCTGTGCTTAGCTGGCTGAAGGAGGACGACAGCTTGGTGACATTGTCTCGGCCCGACATTCTGAGGATCAGCAGATCCTTCTATGCCGGACTGTACGACACGAAGCCCACGGACAGCACAGCCTCCGAGTTGGTCCTGTCGTCTATCACGGAGGTCTTAGACGACAGCATGAGGGACTGGCTGGACCGGCCGATGTCCCTGGACGAGCTGACCAGAGCCCTCAAGTCCTTTGAGAGGAATAGGACTCCTGGGAGCGACAGCTTACTGGTCGAGCTGTATTCCGCTCTGTGGGACTTGGTCGGCCAGGACCTGCTAGAGGTATACGATAGTGGGCTTCAGGCAGGGGAAATGTGCAAGTCCATGAGGAAGGGCATCATCACCCACATTTACAAGAGGAAGGGGGAGAGGGAAGAAATTAAGAATTGGCGTCCCATTTCACTACTGAACGTGGACTACAAAATCCTGGCCAAGGCCATAGCCAACCAGGTCAGGTCTGTCCTGGAGTCGGTGATTCACCCTGACCAAACCTGTGCTGTGCCGGGCAGGAAGATCGCTAAGAGCCTCGCGCTCATCAGGGATACGTTCGCCTATGTGCAGGACAGGCGGGTGGACACCTGCCTCGTCAGCCTGGACCAGGAGAAGGCCTTCGACAGGGTCTCTCATGCTTACATGAGGGACGTCCTCTCCAAATTGGGGTTCGGGGACGGCATTCGCAATTGGATCCGGCTGCTCTACACCAACATCGTTAGCGAAGTCTCAATCAACGGGTGGGAATCGGATAGTTTTCCCGTCAGATCTGGAATCAGGCAGGGCTGCCCGCTCTCTCCTGCCTTGTTCGTGTGCTGTGTGGAGCTCTTCGCCGCATCCATCAGGAAGGACGTGAGCCTGAAGGGCGTGACTATCCCAGGCAGCGGAGGCCTTCAGGTCAAGACCTCCCTGTATGTGGACGATGTCGCCGTCTTCTGCACCGATTGTCGGTCGGTGAGTAGGCTGTTGGACATCTGCGGCCAGTTTGAACTGGCCTCAGGTGCCAAAGTCAATAGGGGTAAGAGCGAGGCCATGTTCTTTGGGAACTGGGACGACCGCCAGGACAGACTACCTGAAGGTGTTGGGTGTTTGGTCTGGTGGCGCTGGGGCATGCTCTAAGACTTGGGAGGAGCGTATCACCAAACTGAAGCAGAAGCTAGGCAGGTGGATGCTCCAGTCCCTCTCCATCATGGGTAAGAACCTGGGTGTCAGGTGTGATGGGCTTTCAGTACAATTGTATGTGGCGCAGGCCTGGCCTATTCCTTGGACCTGCGCCGCTGCGGTCATCCGGGCCATTTTCCACTTCATTTGGGGGTCGAGGATGGACCGGGTCCGCAGGGACATCATGTACAAAGACCTGGAAAATGGGGGAAAGGGTGTATGCGGCTGCATCAAGCTGTGCGTAGATCCTCAGTATGCAAACACCAAGTGTCACTGCTTACTGAGGTTCTACCTGTCCCCGGTGTTGAGAAGGATGGGCCTGGCCTCGTTGCCGCGGAACGATCTGAGTAGTTGGACCGTTCCGTACCACCTGTCCTTCGTGGAGAAATTTTTGAAAGGAAACTCCTTTGACCACAAGGCCGTCAGGCAGTGGTCAGCACGTAGTATCCTCGGGACCCTTTGGGAAAAGGAGAGGGTGGATCTCGTCGTGTGGTTCCCCACACAGACTGCCAAAGTCATTTGGCAGAATGCCTCATCGCCAGAACTTTCAAACAAGCACAAGGACGTTGCTTGGCTGGCGGTGAGAGGGGCTCTGCCAGTGAGATCCTTTATGCATGCCTGGAATCTCTGTGCCACTGCACGCTGCCCTCGAGGTGGCTGCGGGGGGGACGAGACTGTTGATCACCTCCTTCTGGAGTGTGCCTATGCGCAGGAGGTCTGGACGGGGATGCAGTGGTATTTGTCGAGGTTCGTCCCGAGCAGCTCCGTGACGCGGGACTCCGTGCTCTACGGGCTGTTTCCGGGGACGCACACCGAGACCAACATCAACTGCGCCTGGAGGACCATCAATGCGGTGAAAGACGCTCTTTGGTCTGCCCGCAACTTGCTGGTCTGCCAGCTGAAAGAACTGACCCCGACCAAGTGTTGCAGACTGCAGACAAGGTCCAGGACTACGTGCTGAGGGACGCGCTAAAGCTTGGGGCAGCCGCTGCCAAGGCGCGGGGGGAAAGACCACTGTATGAAACCCCTCATCCAGAATAGAAAAAAGGGCCCTATCTGCTAACTGGGCCCAGCTGGCGCCTTCCCCAACTGGTCAGGGGGCCAACGGGGACTGTGCGGGGTGACGACTGCCAGGGTATTTTCTTTGCTTTGTGTATTTTTTCTTCTTTGTTTGTTTTTTTCCTTTAGTTGGTGTATGTACCCCCTGGGTAACCCGGAGCAGCTTGCATGACTGGGTAGGTGTGTAAATATGTTTTATTTTTGTACATCTTATGAATAAAGTACATTTTTTCAAAAAAATAAGGTGACGAAACGTCTGAAAACTAACCTTCCATCTGAGCGAGCAAACTCACATCCAGAATGAAATTGAAATCTCTGGAAAATCTCAGCAGGACTGGCAGGATCTCTGTGGAACAGAACTGAACTTCCCCAGTTATGAGAAAGGGTCACTGGACCCAAAAAATCAACTCTGATTTCAGAGGGTCATAGAATCCCTACGGCGTGGAAATAGGCCCTTCGGCCCAACAAGTCCACACCAACCCTCAGTGCACCCAGACGCATCCCTTTATAACCAACCTAATCTACCCATCCCTGAAAACTAGGGGCAATTTGCCATGGCTAATCAACCTAACCCACACATCTTTGGACTGTGGGAGGAAACCAGAGCACCTGGAGGAAAGCCATTCAGACACTGGGAGAATGTGCAAACTTCATGCAGAATTTCTCTCCACAGATACTGCCAGACCTGCTGAGCTTTTCCAGCAATTTCTGTTTTTATTCCTGATTACCCGCATTCTTAGTTCTTTTGGTTAACATCCTGGTAAATCTCTTCTGAACCCTCTCCAGTTTAATAATATCCCTTTCCACAATATGGTGACCAGAACTGGGCACAGTACTCCAGTAGAGGCCTCACCAAAGTCTTTTATACCTTAACATAATGTCCCAACTGCTATTCTCAACGTTCTGAGCAATGAAGGCAAGCATGGTAAATGTCTTCTTAACCAACCTATTTACATGTGATTCAAACTTCAAAGTATTAAGTACCTGAACCTCTAGGTCTCTGATCTATAATACTACACAAGGTATGACTATTAATTGTATAACACGTATAAATATTTAAAGGATGGACAGGGTAGAGTCAGATAAGATGTTTCTCCTGATTTGGGAATCAACAAAACTAAGAGGTATTCCACTTAAGTCCAAGATGAAGAGAAATGTTCTTACTCAGGGGGTTGTGAAACTTTGGAATTCTGTACCACAGAGGTTAGACACAGATCACTGGACTCAAGAGATCAAAGTGTAGGGAATGAAAGTGGAAACAGGTTACTGAATTGGATTGTTATCCATGATCATATGGAACTGTGGAAGGACCAAATGGCTTGCTATCTTCTATGTTTCCATTAACATATTCTACTATGAAGTAGAAAAAGAAATCTTTTCCAATTCTGAGGGTGGCAATCCCTTGCAATCACCGGCACAAAAGAAGGCTTTGTTCCTGAGATGCAAAAAAACCTTGTTGAAATATCTAATTGATGTGGTCTGATGAGAGGGGGAAATGGATTTGCCCAAAAAAATGAATGACCTTGACAGGATTCATTTGCATAAGCCGTTGGATTCAGATGATCACAGGAAGAGCTCTGTGATGAATTTAGGAGCTCAGTAACTTTTCGATAACACATCTTCAGTGGTTATTTAAACAGCACTCTGTTGATTTTTAAATGAAAGCAGAATCCCCATCGTATACCAATGACAACGAGGACGAGAGTCTCTCAAATTTTAAATGACAGTCCTCTACTTGGTACTTAATGCCAGCAGTTTTAAATTGAGCTGTCAATTGCCTTGCAAACTTTTGACAGCTTTGAGTTTTGAAATATGTTCGAGTTCCTTATTTTCAGCATGCTTATGGGCAATCTTCTTTGATTCCTTTGCCATCATCCCCTCTATTCATTTGCTGTGACTTGAAAATCTCTTTGTCTCGGAGCGTAATCAGAAATGTGAATCAGAAAGGTCCAACTGACAGCTCCATTTACAATTTTTTCTGGAATCCTAATAAGTACTGAGACTTCTGTGCCCAGCAGCTCTATCTTCCCACTTAATAGAGGGATAGCTCTGACCTTGGGACGATGCAGAAATGGTCAACACAAATGAGTCGAGGGATGTTAAAAATTTAAAATTGTGAGAATGCTGCATTCCACTCCATTTAAAATTACTGTCTTTAAAAATTACTTTCTTTGGCTTTTGTTTCTTCAGACATTTTCAAATGACCTGTGACTGGACTTTTCAAAATTGCAATGGAAATCAAAAGACTTGAAATTGGAAAATAGCTCATTCAAGTGAAGGCTTCAAATATCCTGTTTATGGACTCGAATGTAAGGAGTAGAAAAGTCAAAAGAGACTTTTTCAGCTGAAAGACAATATTTAGAGAGCGACCAGCAAACTCTGTAAAGTTGATCACTAAATTAAATTGACAGGTAAGTAAATTTTGCCATTATGAAATATCTTCCAAAAGCAAAGAGAACAAAGTCAGAATGACAGTTAGTAAAATTACTGGGTTGTACAATAGAGTGACATTTTTAACATGTCTTCTGGCTTTGAAACTGATCATATATCTTCCTTTTGCTACCCTGGGAAGTGAATCTATAAAACGGACTATGCAAGGAGGTGATTAAAGTTGACGACATGATCTTGTAAGGAGCCATTGAGAAAATATTTGCAGATAATAGGAGGACTCAAACATCAAACTCCAAATACAACTCAATGGCAGCAATGGCAATTCAGCTGAGCTACTCCCAGACCCATCACTATCTGTGCAACAACAGCCCTGAGCAACTCTCCCATTCTTCGTGCTCTGCAAGGGTTCTATTCTGACTCTTCGCCAACGCAGGTATCCATGTGTCTTGCTGTCAGCAGCTGATACAGATACATACTGTGGACAAATTAAACTCTCTTACACTCCCTTGCAAATCTATCACCCAGGTGACAGCCCAAAACATCTTCCTTAAATGATTTTTCTTTTCTGTTGCTACAACAGGGCAGGGAAGGAGGCATTTGGAATGCTTGCCTTTATTGGTCAGTGCATTGAGCATAGGATTTGCGAGGTCATGTTGTGGCTGTACAGAACATTGGTTAGGCCACGTTTGGAATATTGCACTCAATTCTTGTCTCCTTGATACTGGAAAGATGTTGTGAACCTTGAAAGGTTACAAAAATGATTTACAAAGGTGCTGCCAGGGTCTGAAAGGTTCAAGTACAGGCTGAATAGGCTGGGGCTATATTCCCTGGAGTTTCGTTTTGCATGCAGACCGTACCATACAAACATCATACGGTGATTGAACAGAGTGAGGAATACAAAGTTATGGCTGCAAAGAAGGTGTACAAAAACCAAGATCAACATTATATTTGAATTTTGAGGGGTCCATTCGAAAGTCTAATAACAGCGTGAAGAAGTGTTTTGAATCTGTTGGTCTTGTGTATTTAAGCTTTTGTATCTTGATGGAAGAGGTTGGAAGAGATTTTAACGAGTGGGAGGGCTCTTTGATGATGTTGGCTGCCTTTGAGTGGCAACACGAAGAGTAGAGGAAGCCAGTCGTTGGGATGTTGGCCTGGGCTGTGTTCACAACTTTCATGTAGTTTCTTACGGTCCTGAACAGAGCTGTAGTGAGTCCAGACAGAATGGTTTTCTGACTGGTGATTAATTTCCTTGTTTGTGTTTAGCACCCATACATACAGCTGCCCACTTGTACATACCTGTGCACTCACTTTGAACTCACTGAGCGCCCAACCCCAGTGTTCTCATCCATTTTTGTGGCTATGGAATTTGAGTTATCGAATCAATCACACAGTTGGCAGGAAGAAGAGTAGATTTCCTACACTGCCATGACAATTTAGAACCAAAGGTGATTTTTCTTTTACAGACTGTGTTGAGGTAATGGATAAAAATAAATAGCTGCAGCACACAACTAGAAATACAGCGCTTCAGCTCCATTTGTACTATACACTAGAGCTCAGCTCGCAGCATTTCATCTTTGGGTACCTGAAACATCCCTAATGCACTCAGTCATCCAGAGACTCTGGTAATCCAAGTTGCAACTCAATCAGTACATCTGAAAGGTTTCGGCCTGATGCAGGCACACGCTGTCAAAGAAGAAAGGGCAAAGACAAAAAGCTGACATTTCTGAATGTTCAATGCACCCTAATCCCCTGAATATACTGCGTTATATAGAGCTGGTTTGGAAAACTAATGGAAAAACATTAGTTAGCCATCTGAAGACCTGACCACTGACATTTCCTTGGTAAGACTATCAAACTTGTCTGCCAAAATGCCTAACAGATGAACTAGAAACAAGCATTGACATTGTAAACTCTTTCTAAAGCTCTAGTTAGGCCCCATTTAGAATATTGTGTCCAATTTTGGGCCCCACACCTCAGGAAAGACATACTGGCCCTGGAGCATGTCCAGCAGAGATTCACATGGATGACCCCTGGAATGGTAGGTTTAACGTATAATGAACGGCTAAGGATCCTGGGATTGTACTCATTAGAGTTTAGAAGGTTGAGGGGAGATCTAATAAAAATTTACAAGATCATGCATGGCTTAGAAAGGGTGGATGCTGGGAATTTGTTTCCATTAGGTGGGGAGACTAGGATCCATGGACAAAGCCTTACAATTAGAGGGGCTAAATTTAAAGCAGAAATGAGGAGACATTTCTTCAACCAGAGAGTGGTGGGCTTGTGGAATTCATTGCCACGGATTGCAGTGGAGGCCGGGACGTTGGATGCCTTCAAGGCAGAGATTGACAAATCCTTGATCTCAGAAGGAATCAAGGGCTATGGGGAGAGTGCAGGGAAGTGGTGTTGAAATGCCCATCAGTCATGATTTAAATGGCGGAGTGGACTCGATGGGCTGAATGGCCTTACTTCCACTCCTATGTCTTATGGTCTTATGGACATTGCTGGAGAATCTAAGCATGTCCAGCAGCATCTGAGGAGTGGGAACCAAGTTAATGCTTTGAGTCTGGGCATTAATATTCTTCAGAGAAAATCCAGTGCACTTGTCGGTTTATTGGCCAGCAACGTTCATGCATTGAAAACAGGGATCATTTCTAAAGAAAGGGACAGGGCTAATGAAAGGCAATCCTTGTGGCATATACTTTGGTTCATTGTGAAGGAAAAGCTATGAATGGTGTGATTTTGAAACAGCTTTCATTAGGCACAATCTCTACACCTCTCATAAGTATATGAGATTAAGTAATTGGCAATAAAACCTGTGGGGGGGATGGAGAGCAATTTGTTCGCACTGTGAGTTGTCAAGTTGTGAAATATGCCCCACTTGCCTGGATGAGTGCTGCTCCAATAACACACTAAAAGCCTGACACCATCCAGGACAAAGCCACACTTGGTTGGCGCTATATCCACAAGCATCCACTCCCTCCACCACAACGCTCAGTAGCAGCAGTGTGTACCGTCTACGAGATGCACTGCTGAAATTCACCAAAGATCCTCAGACAGAGCATTCCAAATACCACCACCTCCAAGTTCCCCTCCAAGCCGCTCACCATCCTGACTTGGAAATATATTGCCGTTCCTTCACTGTTGCTGGATCAATTTCCTGGAATTCCCTCCCTAATGGCATTGTGGGTCAACCTACAGCATGAGGACTGCAGCGCTTCAAGAAGGCAGCTCACCATCACCTTCTCAAGCATAACTAGGGATGGGCAATAAATGCTGGGCAGCCAGCGACACCCACATCTCACAAATGAATAGAACAAAAAAGGATGGCCTGAGAAGGAAGAGGAAGCAGAATTAATTGTTAACTTCCAAAAGGGTAGTGGACAAATAATCAAATGTGGATAGTCTACAAGGCTGTGGGGAAAGATCAAGAGTTTGGAACGACCTGGGTAACTCTTTCAGAAAGCTAGCATAGATATGATAGAATAAATGGTGTCTTTATTTGCTGTATTATTCTGTGATGCTCATAGCAGACTCAAAATCCTTGGGCTAATTTAATTCCATTGACAGTAATAAAATTAATATCACTAATGTCTTAAACACTGAGTTTTATGAGGTGCTGTGACTGTCTCTTTAAATCCAAAGTGAAACTAAGAAAATACTGAAAAGGATGTAAGTGGACTTCCTAATGAGTATCTTAATTCTGAGAAATACCCATGGAAACGGAATTTGTGTTAGGACTGGTTGCACAAACAATTCTGTCTCACTATATAAAAAGGTTGTTACAAATAAGGCAACAACCATGAACTTAAGATACACACTGGATACATAAGGTTCCTGTCTGTAGCGAACAGAATGGAGAACCCTTTCCCAAAACAAAACTAAGTTGTGGTTATTTGTTAAAAACATAAAAAGTCACAGTGGTGGTGTGGGAAAACCATTTGAATGTGTAGGATAGATAATATCTCTCGATATAAAAAAGAAAAGCTAAAATAAAGCGTTTTACAGGTGGTGGTTAGTAGTTTAGAAAAAAAAACAAAACATATCTTGGTGACTTTGGTGCTGGGAAAGTCACAAAAGAAAGAAAAAAATTAAAAAGCTAAAATAAATACTTCATAAACAGCTCACGCGGATATCAAATTAAACATTCAGTCCCGCAACTCTGGGCTCAGAAAGACAATTTACGAGGAACTGCTGGTGTGCAGCGTATGTGGATGCTGCAGTTTAAAAGGCAGGAAAGTTCAAGGCAGACAGAGAAACAATTTTCAAAGTTTACTGCTGTTTCTTCAGAACTGTCTTTTAAATATGTTTATTGAATGTGTCAGATAAAGGAGTCTCTGGGGCCGTGTGTGCCATTAAAATTGTCATGAATCTAACAAAGAGAGTTCTACAGGAGTAAATTGAATGAACGAGGGATTGAAAGAGGGAGTGAAAGAGGCCCGAAACGTCAGCTCCTAAGATGCTACTTGGTCTGCTGTGTTCATCCAGCTCCACACTTTGTTATCTTGTAGGCATGTACTCGGTTAGTGCTAACCGTATCTGTGAATTTCAAACGGAACACATTTGCCAGTAAATGTGATTGAATCAATTAAATTGGAAAAAAGAGAGGTTATATGTATTGGAGGCTGAGTTACAGAACTTTGGAACTGCATGAGATGCCACATGTGGTCGGGCAATGATACAAATGTGGTCCCAGCTTCCCCCACCCCATTAATATTAGAGAAGGTTTTAAGATACTTGAGAGTTATACATCTCCAGGCAAATTGGTGGTGTATAATTGGTGTCATACAAATTGGTGGTATAATAAAGGCCAACTGGAAAGGAACATATTTTACCATTCAATAGAGTCATTACTCATGGCATACACAAGCTAGTTCCCTGGAACAGTCCATCTTCCGCACCTACACAGGCTCCAAACCCCACCTCTTCCTCCGGTACATTGATGACTGTATCGGCGCCGCCTCTTGCTCCCCAGAGGAGCTCGAACAGTTCATCCACTTCACCAACACCTTCCACCCCAACCTTCAGTTCACCTGGGCTGTCTCCAGCACATCCCTCACCTTCCTGGACCTCTCAGTTACCATCTCAGGCAACCAGCTTGTAACTGATGTCCATTTCAAGCCCACCGACTCCCACAGCTACCTAGAATACACCTCCTCCCACCCACCCTCCTGCAAAAATTCCATCCCCTATTCCCAATTCCTCCGCCTCCGCCGCATCTGCTCCCACGATAAGACATTCCACTCCCGCACATCCCAGATGTCCAAGTTCTTTAAGGACCGCAACTTTCCCCCCACGGTGATTGAGAACGCCCTTGACCGCGTCTCCCGCATCTCCCGCGACACATCCCTCACACCCCGCCCCCGCCACAACCGCCCCAAGAGGATCCCCCTCGTTCTCACACACCACCCTACCAACCTCCGGATACAACGCATTATCCTCCGACACTTCCGCCATTTACAATCCGACCCCACCACCCAAGACATTTTTCCATCCCCCCTCCCCTGTCTGCTTTCCGGAGAGACCACTCTCTCCGTGACTCCCTTGTTCGCTCCACACTGCCCTCCAACCCCACCATACCCGGCACCTTCCCCTGCAACCGCAGGAAATGCTACACTTGTCCCCACACCTCCTCCCTCACCCCCATCCCAGGCCCCAAGACGACATTCCACATTAAGCAGAGGTTCATCTGCACATCTGCCAATGTGGTATACTGCATCCACTGTACCCGGTGCGGCTTCCTCTACATTGGGGAAACCAAGCGGAGGCTTGGGGACCGCTTTGCAGAACACCTCCGCTCAGTTCGTAACAAACAACTGCACCTCCCAGTCGCAAACCATTTCCACTCCCCCTCCCATTCTCTTGATGACATGTCCGTCATGGGCCTCCTGCACTGCCACAATGATGCCACCCGAAGGTTGCAGGAACAGCAACTCATATTCCGCCTGGGAACCCTGCAGCCATATGGTATCAATGTGGACTTCACCAGTTTCAAAATCTCCCCTTCCCCCACTGCATCCCTAAACCAGCCCAGTTCATCCCCTCCCCCCACTGCACCACACAACCAGCCCAGCTCTTCCCCCCCACCCACTGCATCCCAAAACCAGTCCAACCTGTCTCTGCCTCCCTAACCGGTTCTTCCTCTCACCCATCCCTTCCTCCCACCCCAAGCCGCACCCCCAGCTACCTACTAACCTCATCCCACCTCCTTGACCTGTCCGTCTTCCCTGGACTGACCTATCCCCTCCCTACCTCCCCACCTACACCCTCTCCACCTATCTTCTTTACTCTCCATCTTCGGTCCGCCTCCCCCTCTCTCCCTATTTATTCCAGTTCCCTCCCCCCATCCCCCTCTCTGATGAAGGGTCTGGGCCCGAAACGTCAGCTTTTGTGCTCCTGAGATGCTGCTTGGCCTGCTGTGTTCATCCAGCCTCACATTTTATTATCTTGGAATCTCCAGCATCTGCAGTTCCCATTATCTCTCACAAGCTAGTTCCAGCCCAGGTCAGAAAGTTCTGCAGACTCATACCGAAGCCTGCTTAATGAAGGGCTCAGGTAATGAGTTCCCTGAAGTTAGGCCAGTTTTTACCTATTACTAAGGGATCTCATACTCAATTAATACCACAGGAAGATTAATTAGTGACTCCCCATGGACATAGTATGGATTATCAAAGGTTATGAGTTAGAGTCTGATGCTTTGGAATCCCACTCAATCCATAATCTCTGTTGGATTTCCAGTCTCTGAATTCTACTTACGTTTGAGGTTCACTGACTGTTTCATAATTCAGCAGAAAACAAAAGTGCAAGAATAGAATGTGTCAGCACCACATTCAAGAAGCTTTTTGACTCTCCAGTCGACATTCCCATTAAACTCTCTATTTCTGGAATGCGACCTTGCAAAATTTCCTCTTTGCTTTCTACTGAGCATATCTTCAAAGACAGTTATCATCTGTTTTAACTGTAATTTTGATGTGTTTTTCTTATTTGTCCAACAAAGACAGGGCAGGTAGCAATATATATTTCGAGTGACAGTATTTTGTTCGGTTTAAGTGTATGCAGGGTGTGAAATAATTTGAACAACGCTGGGATTTCATGATAGGTGACTTATGTCTTGCAATCCTCCACTAATCCAAAAATTTAATCGTAACCTTTTTTCTGTTGGCCCTTTTCCTTTTCTCTTTCTACTAATTCTTCAGTTTTTGAAGTTGGATCATCTCATGCATTCACATTGTTTTGAAATATATTCCTAACATGAGCCCTCATTCATATACATACTATTCAAAATTTGTTTACTGTTGGAATTCTAGAATATAGTGCTCATGATCCTCTCCTAGGTTTTGAAATATTACATTGAACAAGGTTAATTCACATGCTCTGGAGTGGACTTTTCAGAGTAGCTTTGTTTCAGACAGCAACTCCTTACCAGCTGTTCCAACACTTGGCTCTTCAGCAAAGACAAGTGGCTTAATTTCAATTGTGCAAATAATCATTGAACCACTTACAAGGAGATCAGTGAGCTCAATGTCAAAGGCTGTTCTGTTTTTGTGAAGCATGTTTAAATTGGTTGTGGGCGTTTGCACTCCCTCTCTAGATGTTTGAAAAAATCTTTTGTTGTGTTTTTGGTTGCACTTCCAGTCCCACGTTCCTGATCTTCAGGCATCTGGTGTTAGAGGCGTTTAGGAGGTGCTCCTGAGCCTGACCAGGCTGTCTATAAACAGAGATAATGGGAACTGCAGATGCTGGAGAATCCAAGATAACGAAATGTGAGGCTGGACGAACACAGCAGGCCCAGCAGCACTGATGAAGGGTCTAGGCCCGAGACGTCGGCTTTTGTGCTCCTGAGATGCTGCTGGGCCTGCTGTGTTCATCCAGCTTCACATTTCGTTGTCTATAAACAGATCTAGGCAGCGGGCTGTAGAGGGGTCATCTCTGCTAACTGTCTGTTCCTCTTCTGCGGTTACATTCACGCCAGGTGTCCTTGGAGAAGGAGCATGCGGAATCCATCAATGCTCCCAATGTCTTTAGGGAGAGATGGGCTCTGGGGGAGATACAGTGCTTTACTTTCCTCTCCAGCTGCATTGTGATTTAGCCCCTTCCTGCTCTCCCCATACCCACCCACCTTTGATAGTTTGCATTTGCCCATAATGACCGTAACTTGTAAATGTTCAAATATGTAAATACATGGGCATTTAACTGACTGTGGTTAAAAATAACACAGAGATGCTTGTGGTGCAGTGGTAATGCTTCTACCTCTGGGCTAGGAGTGCTGGGTTCAAGTCTCACAGAGGTGGAATATCAGTTCTGACATAATTGATTAAAATAACTATCACAATGCCCGCAACGATTTGGGGATGTCATTACAAATATCATTATTCCGGGTTATTGAATATCTGAAACTGGAAAACAGTGCTGGAGAAACTCAACAGGTCTGGCAACATCTGTAGAGAGGAGAAATGGTACTGACATTTCAAGCCTAGTGGCACTTTGCCAGAACATCTGATTGTTGTGGGACATTGAGGTCGCTGGCTGGGCCAGCATTTATTGCCATCCTTAGATCCCCTTGAGAAGGTAGCAGTGTGCTGCCTTCTTGAACCTCTGCAGTTCACCTGCTGGGGGTTGACCCACAACGCCCTGAGGGAAGGAATTCTAAGCAATTCCAATGACAGTGAAGGAAGGGTGATATATTTCCAGGTCAGAATGGTGAGTGGTTTGGAGGAGAACTTGCACAAAACAGTGTTCCCCTGTATCTGCCACCCTTATCCTTCTAAATGGAAGTAGCCATAAGTTTGGAAGGTGATGTGTGAGGATCTTTGATGAGCTAATGTCCTTTAGGGAAGGAAATCTGATCTGCCCTACATGTGACTCCAGACCTACTGCAAGTTTGACTTTTAACTGCAATCTGAGCAACTGGGGATGGTCAATAAATGCTGACCTATTCAGTGATGCCCTGATTCCATAGATGAATATACAATAAAAATCCTCTCTTAAAATGCATTTCTTCAAAGCATGTCTGGAAGAAGATGTAGGAGATGTTTTTTGTCAAAGCTTCAAAATGTGGCATTCTGTGCTCTTATCAGTGTTCTGAGGGACACGTTCTAGACAAACATCAGTTGTGTCTGGTGGACTGTCAACCCAATGATGGAAATATCATAAGTCTCTCGAAACTCTCAGCGATGCCCCAAACCTACTAGTCTTCCAGGGCACAGAAGTCCATGGCCATGTGCAGACTGGTGCACTACAAATCCAGGACTATCTGTTCACGGCAGCTGAAAGAGGGAAAATCACAGTGTAAGACTCTCTGACCACAGTTTAGTTCGAGGCACCAAAGAAAGTTATGAATGATTATGAAATGTATATTGTATGTTGAAAACATGCTTAGTGCTATGAGTATTACATTGTAATCAGAAATGTCTCTTCATTTATTTCTTCAGTGACATGAGCATCACTGGCAAATCCAGCACTTATTACCCTGTGAGAGTGGTGGTGAACTGTCTTCTTGAACCGCTGCAGTTCTTGAGTTGTTAAGGCATATGGTGTGTTAGCTTTCATTATTAGAGGGACTGAGTTCAAGAGCCATGAAGTTATGCACCAGCTATACAAAATCCTGGATCAGCCACATCTAGAATATTGTGTCCAGTTCTGGTTGCCTCATTACAGGAAAGATGTGCGAGCATTGGAAAAGATGCAGAGGAGATTTACCAGGATGTTACTGGAATGGAGGGAAGGTTTTAGGAGGAAACGTTGAGAGGGCTAGAGCTTTTCTCATTAGAATGATGAAGGATGAGAGGTGGCTTGATAGCGGTGTACAAAATGATCAAAAGCATATGTAGAGTGACAGCCAGGGACTTTTTCCTAGGGTGGAGGTAGCTATTACGTGGGGTCATAGTTTTAAAGCGGGTGGAGGTAGATATAGGGGAATGTCAGTGGTAGGTTCTTTACTCAGAGAGTGGTAGGGGCGTGGAATGCATTGCCGGAGAGGGTAGTGGAGTCGGCCACATTAGGGTCATTTAAGCAGCTATTAGATAAGTATATAGATGATAGTATAAGGTAGGGGTGGAGATTCAGTAGACCTTAGGTTTAGGGTAAAAGTTTGGCACAACATTGTGGGCCGAAGGACCTGTACTGTGCTGTACTGTTCTTGTTCTATGTTGGCATGGAGGTACTTCCACAATGACGTTAGGGAAGGTGTTCGGGGTTTTGATCCAGGATGGTGAATAAAAGGTGATATATTTCCAAGTCTGGATGATGTATGATTTACTGATTCATTTATTGTCGTGCGTATTTTGTTACAAAATACATTGAAAAGTGTGGTATAGTCTCTCCACTGTGCAGCACCATCTTAATACACAGAACAATAAACACAAACATAGAACATAAGAACATAAGAACATAAGAACTGGAAGCAGGAGTAGGCCATCTGGCCCCTCTTGCCTGATCCGCCATTTAATAAGATCGTGGCTGATCTTTTTGAGACTCAGCTCCACTTACCCACCCACTCACCATAACCCTTAATTCCTTTACTGTTCAAAAATGTATCTATCCTTGCCTTAAACACATTCAGTGAGGTAGCTTCAACCGCTTCACTGGGTAGGGTATTCCACAGATTCACAGCCCTTTGGGTGAAGAAGTTCCACCTGACCTCAGTCCTACATCTGTTTCCCTTTATTTTGAGGCGATGACCTCTAGTCCTAGTTTCACCTGCTAGCGGAAACAACCTCCCTGCCTCCACCTTATCTATTCCCTTCATAATCTTATATGTTTCTGTAAAATCTCCCCTCATTCTTCCGAATTCCAGTGAGCATAATCTCAGTCTATTCAGTCTCTCCTCATAATCCAATCCTCTCTGGAATCAACCGAGTGAATCTCCCCTGCACCCCCTCCAGTGCTAGTATATCTCTTCACAAGTAAGGAGACCAAAACTGCACACAGTACTCCAGGTGTGGCCTCACCAGGACCCGATACAGCTGCAGCATAGCCTCCCTGTTTTAAAACTCCATCCCTCTAGCAATGGCAACAAAATTCCATTTGCCTCTTTAATTACCTGCGGCACCTGCAATCCTACTTTTAGTGATTCATGTAAAAGGACACCCAAGTCCCTCTGCATAGCAGCGTGCTGCAATGCTCTGCCATTTAAAACATAGTCCATTTTGCTGTTATTCCTACAAAAATGGATGATCTCACACTTATCAACATTGAACTCCATTGCATTGAGGCAGAAGAATAAAGAAATGTAAACAGTGGCTGGGTTTACAGTCCTTCCTGTTAAGTGCTCCATCATGGGCTTTAGGCCTGGTGGCCAGGCACAAGTCCCTTTTGCCACACCAATGCCACTCTTCGGCACCATCTTGCATCCACAGATGACCTCGCCACTCTGAGTTCTCAGTGGGCCTCACCAATGCAGATGCCACCGGGTATCACACCGGCCCAAACCTGAGTCCGCCGCCAGCTCCACAGATCTATGCTGGTTGCAGACGCCGCTGGGAACCAATGCTCCTGCCCACCGCAGCAGCCATGAGTCGGCTCTGGGACCACCTCGTTGATGTGGAGACTGTCAAGGGCCTCAAAGTCGCCTCCGACACTGACCACCATGAGTCCGTCCTGGGCCTACCTGCCGTTGCCAATGCAGTCGTCCTGACTGAGCACTTCAACAAGAGGTTACTAAAATTTAAAAAAAGAGACATTTTAAAAAATGTTAAAAAGGAGAGAAAAGAATTAAATGAAACAAAAAGAAAAGCAGACGGTGCAGACAAGCCCATGAGCTCAAGAGTTAAAGTTCACTGCCATCTTACATTATAGTGGCGTTGCCATCCATGTGCTGCCCTTATATCTCTCGGTAGTAAGGATGCTGTCTTGATACTTCATTGTAAAACAGCAATCTGTTGTGCCTTTACAAATGTTGGAAATAGGCGTATATTTCAGTTCCCTTTGTATTAATCCAATGACAGCAGTTAGGCAAGTACCCAGGCATTAGATGCACAATGCAGTTCTTCAATGTAAATCTTTCAAAATGCCTTAAACCAGTTTGGATGAATTAAAGTCCAGGAAAAAGAATTTATTAATGCTGATTCTAGAAGTCAATTGCTTTCAAGTGAAACGTTATTCCCAGGTTCAGTGAAGTGAATTTGAATTGTTTGTTCAGATCTAAATTAAATCAACATAATTGATCTCAATGCATGTAAGGAGACAGAAGTAGACAGTGAGGCTTACTTGCAATTTGTAGACCCATGAGTTCTTACTGTCGCTGAAGGTTCTGCCAGCTATTATTTGCTTTCTTTGAATGTACTTTCACTGAGATAAAGAAACGAATGATTTATGTAATAGTCAAATGCCTGAGGCACCAGCTGGAGTTCTGCAACAAAGTTATATGGAATAACTTTAAATATCACTCACACTGATTTGCCTGAAGCTCTGTTTCCATCTAGGTCCAATGAACAGATTCTCCTGTCCACAGCAATCCAAACTTTCTGCTCAAGTTGCATGTGAAAGTCATTGAACAGAAATTACAGCATGCCTTACCAATTTTGAGGTAGAGTGTCAGGGGGATTGTTGAAGCAGCTGATGCTTTTTACACATGGGTGCTGGGCCGAGTCAGATTTTGCTAAAAGGAGAAGCTGGCACTCGCAGGGTGGGGAGAGATGCAACCGGGCACCAGGTTTCACATGTCCTGCCTGGAGCCAAAGGAAGGTTGAGGCCAGGAACACGCATTATCAAGCAAGTGTTTATGTGTATGGGTGAAGTTGATGAAGAATTGTTGGGGTGGGTGTTCAAAAATGTAGGCCCTCAAAGGGCAGTTGCCCTTGTCACAATTGTCACAAGATGTGTGTGAGCCTGAGGCTGAGAGAGTTAGTGGTATTTGGATGAGAACATCAAAGGAGCCATGTATTACATTGTGGGTGGTGGTTTCTGGAACTATACGGTGAGTTCGCCCATGTAGCAGCAGTTAAGCTTCATTAAAGCATTGGTAAAGTTAAATCTGTGAAGCTGTATGCTATTATAGAGTCGTACAGTACGGAAACAGAACCTTCGGTCTAACCAGTCCATGGCGAACATGTTCTCAAACTGAGCTTGACCCACTTGCATGTGCTTGGTCCATACCCCTCCAAGCCATTCCTTATTCAGGTACACATCCAAATGTCTTTCAAACAGTGTAACTATGCTGGCATCAACCGCTTCCTCTGGCAGTTCATTCCACACATGAACTACTCTCTGCGTAAAAGAGTTGCCCATCATGTCCTTTATAAATCTTAAAAATATGTCCCCTGGTTTTGAACTGCCCCACCTTATCTCCTTACTCTCATGATTTTATAAACCTCAATAAGGTCACCCCTCAACCTCCTACACACCAGTGAAAAAATGCCAACCTTACCAGTCTATTTTTTATATCTCAAACCCTCCATTCCCAGCAACATCCAGGTAAATCTTTACTAAACCCAGTTTAGTAATAGAGACAATGGGAACTGCAGATGCTGGAGAATCCAATGTAACAAAGCGTGGAGATGGATGAACACAGCAGGCCAAGCAGCATCTTAAGAGCACAAAAGCTGACGTTTCGGGCCTCGACCGTTCATCAGAAAAGGGGGATGGGGAGAGGGTTCTGAAATAAATAGGGAGAGAGGGGGAGGCGGACCTAAGTTGGAGAGAAAAGAAGATAGGTGGAGAGGAGACAGACATGTACGAGAGAGTTGCAGTGGGAGAGAGATCCCCTGAGGTTGGTCCGGAGGAAGGAGGGTAACTTCTTCAGGTTAGGCATCCCTGGAAGAGGCTTCGCAGTGAGGTTAAAATTATATCAGAGATAATGGGAACTGCAGATGCTGGAGAATCCAAGATAACAAAGTGTGAAGCTGGATGAACACATCAGGCCAAGCAGCATCTCGGGAGCACAAAAGCTGATGTTTCGGGCCTAGACCCTTCATCAGAGAGGGGGATGGGGTGAGGGTTCTGGAATAAATAGGGAGAGAGGGGGAGGCGGACCGAAGATTCCCTGAGGTTGGTCCGGAGGGAGGAGAGTAACTTCTTCAGGTTAGGCATCCCTGGAAGAGGCTTCGCAATGAGGTTAAAATTGTATCAGAGATAATGGGAACTGCAGATGCTGGAGAATCCAAGATAATAAAGTGCGGAGCTGGATGAACACAGCAGGACAAGCAGCATCTTAGGAGGTAAAACAGGACCCGGAAGACTGCAGCTAAGGTAAAGCAGTTTATTTTTAAAATTACTTACCAGTAGCAGGCAGCGGTGTTTTTCTCTTTCACAGAAGGAGCGGGAGCAGCGGAGGAAGTGACGAGGACCAGAGAGGCAGCTGGGAAGGAAAGCAGTGACCATATATATCAGCAAGGCGGCTCAGGACAAGGATAGATGGGTTACAGTTAGGGGGAGGAAAGGGGTCGGACAGACAGTGCAGAGATCCCCTGTGGGCATTCCCCTCAGCAATAAGTATACCGTTTTGGATACTGCTGGGGGGGATGACCTACCAGAGGAAAGCCATAGTAGTCAGTTTTCTGGCACTGAGCCTGACACTGTGGCAAAGAAGGGAAGGGGTCAGAATAGAAAAGTACTCGTGGTAGGGGACTCGATAGTTAGGGGAATCGACAGGAGATTTGTGGTCAAGATCGGGATTCCCGGAAGGTATGTTGCCTCCCTGGTGCCAGGGTCCGGGACGTCTCCGATCGGGTGTATAAGGTTCTAAAAGGGGAGGGCGAACAGCCAGAAATCGTGTTACATATTGGCACTAATGATATAGCCAGAAGTAGGATTGAGGATATAAAAAGTGATTTCAGGGAGTTAGGATGGAAGCTGCAGAGCTGGACGAACAGAGTAGTGTTCTCTGGTTTACTACCGGTGCCACGAGATAACGAGGTGAGGAACAGGGAGCGGGCACAGCTTAACACGTGGCTACGCAGCTGGTGTAGGAGGGAGGGCTTCAGATATGTAGATAATTGGGATGCCTTCTGGGGAAGGTGGGACCTGTACAAGAAGGACGGGTTGCTTCTGAACTGGAAGGCGACCAATGTCCTGGGTGGAAGGTTTGCTCGAGTAGTTCAAGAGGGTTTAAACTAGTATGGCAGGGGGGTGGGAACCTGAGCTGTATACCAGAGGTGAGAGTTGATGCAGGTGAAGCAGTAGCAAGAGGTAGACCAGCTAGTGGGAAGGGACCAAGGGATCGGTTAAAGTGTGTTTGCTTTAATGCAAGGAGTATCAGGAATAAAAGTGATGAACTTAGAGCATGGATCAGTACCTGGTGCTATGATGTTGTGGCCATAACAGAGACATGGGTTTCTCATGGGCAGGAATGGTTGCTGGATGTTCCAGGGTTTAGAACATTTAAAAAGAATAGGGAAGGGGGAAAAAGAGGAGGGGGTGTAGCACTACTAATCAGAGAGGGTATCACAGCTACAGAGGCTTCCTTTTCACAAGAAGCTCCACCGCTCTCGTCATCCAAGGTTCCTTTATCTTACCCCTTCTTGCCTGTCTCAGAGGGACATATTTACTCATCACTCCCAACAACTGTTCCTTAAACAGTCTCCACATGTCTATAGTGCCCTTACCATGGAACAATTGCTCCCAGTCCATGCTTCCTAACTCATGTCTAATCGCATCATAGTTTCCTCTTCCCCAATTAAATATCCTCCCATTTTGCCTAATCCTCTCCTTCTCCATAGCTATGTAGAATGTGAGGCAGTTATGGTCACTATCACCAAAATGCTCTCCCACCACAAGATCTGATACCTGCCCCGGCACGTTTCCGAGTACCAAGTCTAGAATGGCCTCTCCCCTCGTCGGCCTGTCAACGTACTGCGTTAGGAAACCCTCCTGAACACACCTTACAAAAACAGCTCCATTCAAATGTTCTGCTCAAAGGAGGTTCCAATCAATATTAGGAAAGTTAAAGTCACCCATTACAACAACCCTACTGCGTCCACACTTTTCCAAAATCCAGAGACTATTTCCCAGGGAAGAAATGGCTAGCATGAGGGGTCATAGTTTTAAGCTGGTTGGAGGAAAGTATAGAGGGGATGTCAGAGGCGGGTTCTTTACACAGAGATTTGTGAGAGCATGGAATGCGTTGCCAGCAGCAGTTGTGGAAGCAAGGTCATTGGGGTCATTTAAGAGACTGCTGGACATGCATATGGTCACAGAAATTTGAGGGTGCACACATGAGGATCAATGGTCGGCACAACATTGTGGGCTGAAGGGCCTGTTCTGTGCTGTACTGTTCTATGTTCTATGTTCTAAAAGCTGATGCTTTGGGCCGAGACCCTTCATCAGAAAAGGGGGATGGGGAGAGGGTTCTGAAATAAATAGGGAGGTGGGGGGAGGCGCATAAAAGATGGATAAAGGAGAAGATAGGGTGAGAGAAGACAGACAGGTCAAAGAAGCGGGGTTAGAACCGGTGAAGTTGAATGTAGGTGGGGAGTTAGGGAGGCGATATGTTGGTCCAGGGAGGCTAGACAGGTCAAGGAGGCAGGGTAGTGGGTAGGAGGTGGGGGTAGGGCTTGAGGTGGGAGGAATGGTTAGGGAGGCGGGGATTAGCCGGGTTGGTTTTGGGATGCAGTCGGGGGAGGGGGGATTTTGAAGCTTGTGGAGTCCACATTGATACCATTGGTTTGTGAGATCTGATTTTCCTCTCTTTCAAACTGCTTTCAAAACATCAATATTTATTTCCTTGTGTTCTCTAGCCTCTGTTTCTTCATCCACAGTAAAAACTGGTACAAAATATTCATTTAATTGCTGTCTCATCACCTGAGATTCAACGCAAAGATGATCTTGTTGATCTTTACTGAGTCCCGCACTCTCTAGTTGCTCTCTTGCTCTGTATGCATGAGTAGAATCTTTTTGGGTTTTCTTTAAACTTTTATGCCAAGGCTATCTCATATCCCTTCTTTGCCTTCCTGATTTCCTTCTTAAGAATGCCCCTACACACTTTGTACTCTTCAGGAGGTTCAGTTGATCCCAGTTGTGTGTAGCTAATATATGACTTTTTTTTATTTTTGACTAGAATATCAATATCTTTATTTATCCCTCATCTTACTAGCCTTGCCTTTCTCTCTAACATAATGCTGCTGCACTCTCACATCACACTTTTGAAAGCCTCCCCCTTGTCAGTCATCCCTTTGCCTGTGAACAGTCTACTCCAATCAACTTTTGAATGTTCTTGTTTCACACTCAAAATTTTCTTTACTCCAATTAGGAACTTTAACTTTTATGGAAGCCATTTCTGAAATGGGGTCCAGACCCGAAACGTCAGCTTTCCTGCTCCCCTGGTGTTGCTTGGCCTGCTGTGTTCATCCAGCTCTACGCCATGCTACCTCAGTACCATGATTACTGATTGTTCTTTCAGCCTGAGATGTGACAGTAACCAGCAAGAGGCTTCCAATCCAGTTTTTGACAGAAAGCAATCAATGTTGAAATGCAGGGCCTCTCTGACCATAGATCATGGTGACCCTTTCTCTCGTGGGTCTATCCTGTTTGTGGTATCTGTGCAGGAATGTAGTTAATGCTTTTGCTCCTGAACTAATATGTAGGCGGTGGATGAGACTGAGGATCCAGGGATGTGAGTTCAATTAGCAATAGGGAATTCAAAGGCAGTTAATTGAGTCAATCTGAGTTGGAAAACTAGTGCTAGTAATTGTGACCATGAAGAAACTGGGTTGTCATGAATGAGAAACATCCTTTCTGGTTCACTGCTGTCCTTCAGAGAAAATAATCTGTCATCTTTACCTAGTTTGATGGCATATACAGATCCATGTTACTTACCTTTCTTTCTTTGAAATGACTTAGAAAGCTATTCAGTTGTGATCAAGAAGGCAGCTTACCATTACCTTCTCCAGGGCAGTGAGATAACTCTGGCCTTGCCAACAATTCCCACCACCAGCAAGTTAATCAAAACAAAAGGAGTCCAGACTTTCAAATTTATCAAGAAAATAACTCCATGTGATAATTTGAAAGGTTGTGGGTTCAGGTCCCATTTTGAGGATTAAGCTCAGGATCTAGTCTGACATTCAGTGTGGCAATGAGATTCCACTTCAGCATTTCAAACTCTAACTTTTCCGGGAGATTTTTGACCTGCCTGTTCAGGTAACCAAAAACATCCCACAACACGTTGAAAAAGAAGAGATAGCAAGGTGTAGAGTTGGATGAACACAGGCCAAGCAGCATCAGAGGAGCAGGAAGGCTGAAGGAACACAGCTTTGAATATCTTATGCTTCCCATGGGCAGGCACAAACTGGGCAGACCCACAAACATGGACACAATGATATTGGTGACATACCATAGAATCATAGAAATAATACATCACAGAAGGTGGCCATGTGGCCCACCTTGTCCATACTAGCCCAAAGATGCCCAGATGCTCTTTCTGATCCCACTTTCCTGCACTCGCCCCATAGGCCCATAGTTTATAGCACTTAAGCTGTAGATCCAGGTACTTTCTCCTACATAAGAGTTTAGGATCTCTGCCTCCACCATTCATCAGGACTGGGAAGGGGGAGGGAACCCTAGAAATAAATATAAGGAAGGGACTGGGGCTGGGGTAAGGGTTTCTGAGATGGAGATAGGTAGATGCAGGTTGGGTGTTATTGTGGTTGGTCAGTGCGAAGGGTAGAGCAGAGAGGTGAGTAGACCCTTCTGCGGAAGGGTCACTGGACCTGAAACGTTAACTCTGTTTTCTCCTCCACAGATGCTGCCAGACCTGCTGAGCTTTTCCAGCAACTTTGTTTTTGTAGGTGAGTAGAAAGATGGACAGATTGGAGGATGAGAGATTTTGAAGCTGATGAAGTCAATATTCAGCCATTGTGCTGTAAGCTTCCAGGACAAAATATCAGGTGTTGTTCCTCCAGTTTATGTTTGGCCTCACTCTGACAGTGGAGGAAGCCAAGGATGGGCATGTCACTACGGGAGGGGAAAAGGGAGTTAAAGTGGATGGCAACCGGAAGGTCAGGCTGGTTGGTGCATGTAGAATGTAGATGGTCCACAAACCAGTCCCCAACTCTGCATTTGGTGTTCCTGATATAGCAGAGACCACATGGGTGCAGCAGATACAGTAAATGAGATTAGGTGAATTGCAGGTGAATCTCTGCCGGATTTCGTAGGATTGTTCATAGTCTTTATCGGAGGTCAGAGGGTCAGCTCCATTCTCCGCACCAACCTGTCCATTACACCTGGTACCTTTCCCTGGAACCTCAGGAGGTGCAACACCTGCCCTTACACCTTCCCTCTCAGCTCCATCCAAGGTCCCAAACAACCCTTTGAAATCCAGCAAAGACTCATCTGCACTTCATCCAACCTGACCTATTGTATCCGTTACTCCTGATGTGGTCTCCTCTATATCGAGGACAGCAAATGCAGACTCGGGGATCAGTTCATGGAGCGTCTGTGCTCTACATGCACCAACCAGCCTGACCTTCCTGTTGCCATCCACTTTAACACCCCTTTCCCATTCCCCCGGTGACATGTCCATCCTTCACCTCCTCGACTGTCAGAGTGAGGCCAAACATAAACTGGAGGAACAACTCTTGATATTTCGTTTTGGGAGCTTACAGCCCAGCCACCTGAATATTGACTTCACCAGCTTTAAAATCTCTCGTTTCCCAACCTGCCCATCTTCCCAGTTGACAATCCACTCTACCCTTCCCACTGACAAACCACAATAACCACCTATCTCCACCTCACCTACCCTCCTACTAGCCCAACCTCCCCCATTTATTTCTGGCCACCCCTCACTTCTGCCCCACCTCCAGTCCTGATGAAGGGTTTCAGCCCGAAATGTTGATTTTCCTGCTCCTCGGATGCTGTCTGACCTGCTGTGCTTTTCCAGCTCCGTGTTTATAGAATTCAGGTCGTCAGTCTCTTTGAGGTGCTAAGAACAAACACATTGCAGTCTATGGATTCCAGGATCATTGGTGAATCAGGGTACCTGCTTTATCAAGAAGCTGTACAGTGTGGAAGCAGGCCATTCAGCCCATCAAGTCTACATCAACTCTGCGAAGAGCAACTGCCCCTCTACTCCCATGGCTAAAACACCATATTGCCCATCCCTGAGCACTATGGACAATTCAGCATGACCAACCTAATGTGCAGATCTTTGGGCTGTGGGAGGAAACCAGAGCACCCCATGCTGACATGAGGATGATGTGCAAACTCCACACAGACAGTCATTGAAGGGTGAAATTGAATCTGGATCCCTGACAATGTGAGGCAGTAGTGTTAACCACGGAGACACTATGCCAGCCAATGTAAGGAGGAGATAGATAGATTTTTAATGAGTAACGGGTTGAAGGGTATGGGGAACGAGCAGGAAGGTGGAGTTGAGGCTGAGATGAGATCAGCCAAGGTTATATTAAATAGCAGAGTGGTCTCAAGGGATTGGATTGCCCTCTTCTGCTCTTCGTTCTTACATCTTTCTATTCTAAATAACCTGCAATCATTAACATTGCAAAGTGCTCCAGAGGCAACAACTTTTTTAAAAATGTGTTTACAATAGGTCACAAATCTTTCTACAGCCATGCCCACCAATGTCTGAAGAGTTAAATGCCAATTACCTTTTTAAAAGGGTCAATTGTTCATTGACCAGCAACATAAAACAGTTTGTGACTCTTATGGATATTGAGTGGATATGCTTCGCAGTAAAGCCATGGCAAGTTTGCAGCTAGTGTGTTTACCAGCTGCAGAAAATAGAAAAATACTAATTCACAGCACATTTATTTCCACGTCAATGTCCTCGGCTAATATAACCGAACCATTGTGCTTGTGTTTAGCCAGGAAATGTACAAAAAACTCAGCACTCAGATTGGACGGAGGATTGAAACACTGAGCCAGGATGCTCGCTCCTGCTTGCTAGGAAGCAACATATGTGGCTTTCCTGGGGAAAGATTTTTCTTTTTGTAGTTCATGCAATTATTCCTGGAATACTGTCCATCCGACTGGCAGCCACAACCACTCAGGAGTGAGGATCATGTTCCAATGAACCAAACCATGTGCTTTGGAGTCACATTCACATCCACACAAATACCAGGCTATGGCATTCACCAATAACAGACAATCTAACCACTGCCCCTTGACACCATCACTGACATCCTGGGGGTTATATTGACCAGATACTCAATTGGAGTCAACATGTAAACACAGTGGCTACAATAGCAGGTCAGAACCTAGGAATACGAAACCTAGCTAGTAACTCTCCTCTCGACTCCCCAAAGCCTGTCCACATCGACAAGGCACAAGTCAAGGCTGAGAAGGAATACTCCCCACTTGCCTGGATGAGTGTAGTTCCAACAGGATTAAAGCAACCTGACACCATCCTGGACATAGCAGTCCACTTGACTGGCACTACACCCACAAGCATCCACTGTCTCCTCCACCGACATTCAGTAGCAGCAGTGTGTACTATCTACAGGATGCACAGCAGAAGTTCAACACAGATCCACAGACAGCACCTTCCAAACGCACGCCAACTTCTATGTAGAAGGACAAGGGTAGCAGATAGGAAGAATATAGGCAAGGACTAATTTCTAAATAGGGCAAAACTTCAGAAATCTGAAGCACAGAGCAACTAAGCCATCCTAAATCATGATTCTCTTGATGTTACAATGCATGTTCAATTGGCAGTTAGGAAGGCAAATGCAATGTTAATATTGATTTCAAGAGGGTTAGAATACAAGAGCAATGATGTACTGCTGAGCCTATATAATGGTCTGGTCAAATCATATTTGGAATAGTGTGAGCAGTTATGGGCCCCATATCTAGGGAAGTATGTGCTGGTGTTGGAGTATTGTGGAGTGGGGCCAGAGGAGGTTTACAAGAATGATTGAGATGAAGAGCTTGTCATATGAGGAGTAGTTGAGGACTCTGAGTCTGTGCTCAATGGAGTTTAAAAGGGTAGGGATTTGAAATATAGAGAATAGTGAGATGTGTGGAAAGAGTGGACATGGAGAAGATGTTTCAGTACTAGCAGGAGAGACTAGGACCTGAGGGTACATCCTCAGAATGAATGTATGACCATTTAGAACTGGGATGAAGAGGAACTCCTTTAGCCAGAAGGTGGTGAATCTGTGGAACATATTTCTCCAGAAGGCTATGGAGAAGTCTTTCAAATATTTAAGACAGGGACAAATATGTTCTTGATTACTCGAAAGGTTATGGGGAGAAGGCAAGAGAATGGGGTTGAGAAACATCAGCCATGATCAAATGGTAGAATAGACTCAAAGAACTGAATGGTCTAATTCAGCTCTGATATCTTATGGCCTAACTGAATCTTTCTCAAGCGTACTTCCAAGCACTGCAATTCTTAACTTGATCCACTGATGTAAAAGAAATCTCACCTCACATTTGCTTCTTTAGCAAAGGACTTTAAGTCAATGTCTTCTTGTTCTGAAGCGTCTCACAAGCAAGAACACTTTTTTCTCTCTCTATTCTCTCCAACCTGCTTGTAATTTGGAAACCTCTGTCAGATTTCCTCTTAACTTTCTTCTCTCTAAGGAGAACAGTCCCAAATTCTTCAACCTAGTCTCATGACTGAAGTTTATAGTCCTCAGGAACAAAAACAAAGTTACTGGGAAGACTCAGCAGGTCTGTGAAAGAAAAAACAGAGTTAATGTTTCGGGTCCGGTGACCCATCCTCAGAACAGATATCTTATGGTCTAACTGAATGTCTGTTCTGAGGAAGGGTCACTGGACCCAAAATGCTGGCAAATGGGGCTAGATTTATTTTGGATATCTGGTCAGCATGGATGAGTTGGACTGAAGGGTCTGTTTCCGTGTTCCACATCTCTAATACTCTATGAATATTTTAAAAAATTCATTCATGGTATGTGGCTATGGGCCAGTATTTATTGTCTATCCCTCATGACACAGAGAGCAGTGAACGGTCAATCACATTCCTGGGATCTGGAGTCACATATAGGCCTAAATAAGGATGGCAGCTTCCTTCCGTCAAGGATATTAGTGAATCAGATGGGTTTTTCCCCCAACAATTGTTTCATGTTCATCATTTGAGCCTTAATTCCAGATTTAACACGCCAAGTGGTGGATTTGAACCTGGGACCCCAGAGCAGTAGCATATTCTCTTAATTAACAGTCCAACAATGATACCACTAGACTATCACCTCTCCAATACGGTAAGGCTGGCACCCTGACTAAATTTGAGGAGTTAGACAGATTTTTCCAATGAGTAATAGGTAGAAGGGTTTTGGAGAGTGGGCAGGAAAGTGGAGTTGAAGTTGTTACGATTATATTGAGGGATAGAGGAAGCTCGAGGGGCTTTGATGTTACTCAAAGTTTCAGCACCCAAGCTCATCTCAACATCAATTAAAAATCAGATTAACTGATTTGTACGACCATGTTAGTTGCTGTGTGAAAATTGCTGCATTTCCTTATATTCCGACAGTGATTACACTTCAGGAGTACCTCACCGGCTATCATACACTATTGGAATGTGAAAATTCTGATGGAAAGCAATGCTTCCCCTTCACTTTGCAATAAACAGGTGGTGAGTACGGATTATTGGATTAATTAGCTTACGCCGTGCAAGGAGGTTGGGTTCTGAAGGCATCACTGGAGTGTGCCAACAATTTTTTACATTTACATCATGACAGTGCAACTGCTCTCTGTGTGGGCCATCTGTAATCCTTATCCTGGCATTCCGCACTTACACATGCTGGTTGGGCCCACGCACAAAGTGGTGGCACTGAGACGTCAGACACAAATGACGGCAAATCCAAACACCCTGTAACGTACTTGAAATGCGCAGGAGCTACAGCGGGGGAAAGACGTCAGCATGGAAGGTCATTACCTCGAAACTTTTTAACACTTGCTTCACTCCTCCCAGACACTGTGTCTTTCCAGCACTTTCCATTCTAATTTCAGATCTGCAGCATCCACAATTTTTTATCTCGCTGCATTTCTGTTTACGGTGCTCTGGTTTGTATGTATGTGCTGGCCATGCAGTTCCTCTGCAGCCAGGGATTATGGATACAACATGGAGAAACCAGGACACTTAATTTTGAGGCATCCTTGCACATAAGCCTCGAAAGGCTAACAGCTTCATGAGAGTCCCGTTGGAGGAACAATTGCTCCCCAGTTGCTGTCTTTCACGAACCTGGCCAGGTTATTTTGAGTTTGACCTTGCAGGCTAGGCCCCACATACTGACTGGCACAAGACCAAAAGCAAAGCAGCTTTAGCTTCGAGTGGTATTGTATGACCTGGAGCTGCAAGCTCTGAACTGAGGCCGGAAACACCTGTTCTTTGTGCCTGGCTCTGAATGAGATTCTGCCAGCAGGCAGAAACCTCCGTGTGTCTCTCGCTTGTAAACTTCAAGTTCTGCGTCATCCGAGAATTTCTCTTCCTTGTGCAAGACTTTGAGAAAGAATTTGATTTTGGTCATTGACAGAGAGTAAGTTTAGAAATTAGTGACGTACAGTGGGCCTGCAAGGCATATTAGAATAAGACCATGAAAGCTAGGAGTAGAAGCCAACCTTTCAGCCCATCAAATCTGCTCCACCAATCATTGAGATTGTGGCTGATCTGAAAATACTTTACTTTCCTGCCTTCTCTCCGTGACCCTTGTTTCCCCAACTGATTAAAAATCTGTTTATCTCACTCAGCCTTGCGTATTCTTAACTTTGCAACCTCTACAGCTCTCTGTGATAAAGAATTCCACAGATGCACTACCTTCTAGGAGAAGAAATTCCTCCTTCTCTGTTTTAAAAGAGCGACTCTGTGCTCTGAGGGTTATGCGCTCTGCTGCTGGACAAGGGGAACCTCTGCATCTATCCGCTAAAGTCCCTCTGAAACCTATGTGTTTCAATGAGGTTGCCTCTCATTTCTTCTAAATTCCAATGAGTTCAGGCTGCACCTATTCAACCTCTCCTCTTAAGACAGTCCCTCCAGACCCAGTATCGGCCTAGTGAACCTTCACTGGACTGCTCCTAATGCTAACATATCACCCTTTAGACAAGGTAGACAATAAAATTCCTGTGAACGGAACACCACATAGTACCAAATCCAAACAGGAAAAAAGGGCAAGGAGAATGGCCTCATGTCATGTAAACATGGTCAGCTGATTTCTCACTGATATCCATTTAATCCATATTCATTTGTGAGTGGTGAATGCTGGGCCAGCATTTATTGCCCGTCAGCAGTGTGTACCATCTATAAAATGCATTGCAGAAATTCACTCAGGCTACTTACAGAGCACCTTTCCAAGCCCACAAACACTTCTGTCCAGAAGGACAAAGGAAAGATCACCTGCAAGTTCCTCTCCCGGTCATAACCAATCTGACTTAGAAATATGTCACTTTCCTTCAGTGCCACTGGGTCAACATCGTGGAACACTCTCCCCAACAGCATTATTGACATGTCTGCACCAAACAGGCTGCAGCAATTCAAGAAGGCACATCATCACCATCTCCTCATGGGTAATTAAAGAAGGGAAATAAATATTAGCTCCACTAGCAATGTCCACACCCCATGTATGGAAAAAATATGTCAACATAAGAGTTTAAATATTACTATCATACAGGAAACTGTATTCCAGAATGCTTTGATACAATGTAGATTCTGAAGGGATAAGGGGATATATTATGAAGAAAGGTTGAACAGGTTGGGCCTGTACCCATTGGGGTTTAGAAGAATAAGAGCTGATTTTACTGAAGCATACAATATTGTGAGGGGCACAGGGTTTGGTGGATACTGGGAAAATGGCTCCTGCTTTCGTGGGAGGCTAGACATGGGCATATACTTTCAAAAAAAGAGGTTGCACTTTTGAGATAAAGTTTGAAGAAATTTCTTCTCTCAGACAATTGTTATTCTGCAGAATTCTCTTCCCCAGAGTACAGTGTAATCTGCATCATTTAATGTTTTTTAAGGATATGATTTTTGAAAGACATGAGAATCAAGTACTATAGGAGCCAGAAAGCAAAGAAGGATCAGCCATGACATTACTAAATGATGAAACAGGATCAAAGGGCTGAATGGTCTCTTCATAGAATCTCTACAGTGTACAAGCAGGCCATTCTGCCCATCACGCACCAAAGAGCTGCCCGCCAGACCCACTCCCCCCCCCCCCCCCACCTTTTCCCTATAACACTGCATTTGCCATGGCTAATCCACCTAATTGGCACATCTTTGGACTGTAGGAGAAAGCCTGAGCACTCAGAGGAAGCCCACACAGTTACGGGGAGAAAGTGCAAACTCCACACAGACAGTCCCTAAAGGTGGAATCAAACCCGAGTGCCTAGTGCTGTGAGGCAGCTGTCCTAACCACTGAGCTACTGCGGTGCTCCCCGCCCAACACCCCCGACCCCATCACATCCTTTACTGCTCCTAATTCTAAAGCTCCTCTGTCCTACAAAGGAAATATTGTAGATCTTAGCGTCATTACACATTGTATTCTTACTTTTGCTGCTGACCTTTCAGAACATTGCATATCCACAAGAAACCCAGGAAAAGTTGAGAATCATTGAATTGTATGACACTGATGGGGACTATTCAGCCTGTTTTATCGGTGTTGGCTCTTGGAAATCTGTTGCACTCAGAACATTTGCCTTTCCAATTTTCCATTGAATGTTCCTATCAACCTACTTCCCGTTTCCTTTTAGGGACTATGAACAAAGAACAATATAGCATAGGAACAGATCCTTCAGCCCTCCAAGCCTGTGCCGACACATTTAGCTCTTCCATACTAAATGGTCTTCACTTACAGGATCTGCATCCCTCTATTCCCTTCCCACATTCTTGATCCCAACAAATCCTCTGCTTAAAATGTCTCCTCATTTTCCACCTTGAGTTTTTCCAATCCCCTTAATTCCACATTCAGTGGAAACAGTTTCTCCTTAACTAATATTCAAAACATTTCATTCCTTTCAATTCCTCAATTGATTGCCCTCTGAGCCTCTGAGTCACCTCAAATATAAAACCAAAAACTATAATAAGGATAAAACAGAGTTGATGCCGTAGCATGGATATAGGCTCCAGATTCAGACAAGATACCTTGACCCAGGAATGTCTTCCTCATTACCATTTGAAGATTTGTGCACTTAGGAGAGTTGTTTCAAAGGCTGGTCAAGTAACAGCCTGACATAGTCATTTGCGATGAATTGTATCTTAACGGTCAGAATCCAGGACTCCTCAGCAACTTTGTTGTGCATGTCATGTCTCACCAGCAGCACAGATCCATCAGAGATGATGGCGCAATGATATTGAAGTTGTGGATGCTCTTCAACCAATGTGATGTGACACCTATGAGCACTTCTACAACATACACATGATACATGGGTTCTTTAGTAACGAAGAATTCAATGAAATTTTATGCCAGTCTCTGCATTTGTATACCATAATTGCCTGGGCTATAATGTGAGCTTGTCTATTAAAGGTATACCATGCATCTGCTGTCAGACATGGCACAACAGCAGGGGTTGGCCCTGGCTGTCCTCAAGATTAACTGAGAGGCTCGTGAGGTCTCATGAAATCAGGCCAAATGTTCGCATGAAATCCCTCTTTTTGTTTGTGAATTGGTTCCCAACTATGATGACCTTCACTTGGAAGAAGAACTGAGTGTGACCAAGGGCGCAGAATGCCCACTGGGTGGGCAGTGCAAGGTTCATCTTCAAGATTGTCTTGGCAGCAGTATTACTGAACAAGTTGACGCTTTGGCCTGTGGCAGACGACAAGGGAGTCATTCAGAGGAGAAAAAAGATTATCATCGTCCTCACTCACTCCCCTCATCCCAGACACAGCGTTGAGAGGCGTGACTGTCAGATAGTCCCCGTGGAGTCAAAATCTTGTCTTCACACTGAGGGAATCTTCAACAATTCTGTGGAGCACTTCCTGTCTCTCACTCTCTGTAGCGTCTGTGTTTTCTCAGCATTGCTAAATATGGTTCAGACCATGAGATTAAAGTAGGCCAAGACCAAGAAGCAAGATCTACTGAACTCAGTAGATCGGTTCAGAAAACATTCACGAGGATGTTGCCACTGTTAAAGGGTTTGAGCTATAGGGAGAGACTGAATAGGTTGGGATTGTTTCCCCTGGAACGTTGAAGACTGAGGGATAACTTTATAGAAGTTTATTATTCTGCCCCACAGTTTAGCTAACTGAGTTAACCAGTCCCCTCTGTGGTAATGACCACTGTGTTAAATGGAATAGATTCTTCTCTAGCAGACCAGATTCACTATAGCATTTCCAAATCTGTGACCACTAAGAAGGGCAGGACAGCAGGGGCATGGGAGCTTCATCCACTGCCTTGGAAATATATAGCATTTCTTTCATTGCCACTGATGCAAAATCCTGAAACTCTGTCCCTGACAGCACTTATGTCTACATGGATTGTAAGAGATAGTTCAAGAAGATAGTTTACTCCTGCATTTTCCAGGACAACGGGGATTCAGCAATAAATCTGACCTTGCCAGTGATGCACACATTCTGTGAATAAATTAAATAAAATCTCTGTTAAATCTTCCCTTAATCTTTTCTGTTGCCAGGAGAACGGTCTTCATTTCCCCCAGGGCCTGCCCGTGACTAAAAACCTTCAGCCCTGGCACAATCCTGGTAAACTTCTGACCTCTGGTCTTGGCATCCAGTCGAACTTGTGTTGTTTGGAAGTTGGGAATTAAGTGACATACTCATTTGAACAAAAATACCGGTAAGTATCAGAGGTAAGAATTTGCCTTCACTACCTTTAGTAACCTGACAGACATTGAGATGTCTGTAAGGAATGTAGAAATAGGAGGCCCCTCTGCCTGTCGAGTCTCCCCAGTCATCCAATATGACCATGATGGTAGCTGTAATGCAAGCAAGCAGCAAAACTTTGGATTTGGAATGTTAAACATAAAACCCCCAATGTGTCGTAACACCTTTAACATTTATTGTTCAAGAAGCTCTAGTCAAATTTCAGTGCTCAGTTCAGACTTCCCTGCTACATGAAAGTTGCTTTGAAACTTGAATCGGTTCAGAAAACATTCACGAGGATGTTGCCACTGTTAAAGGGTTTGAGCTATAGGGAGAGACTGAATAGGTTGGGATTGTTTCCCCTGGAACGTTGAAGACTGAGGGATAACTTTATAGAAGTTTATAAAATCATGAGGGGCATGGATAGGGTGAATTTCCAAGATCTTTTCCCTGGGGTAGGAGAGTCCAAAACTAGAGGGCATAGGTTTAAGTTGAGAAGGGAAAGATTTAAAAGGCACCTGAGAGGCAACTTTTTCACACAGATGGTGGTGAGTGTATGAAATGAATTGCCAAAGGAAGTGTTAATTACAACATTTAAAAATCATCTGGTTGGGTATATGAATTGAAAGGGTTTGGAGGGATATGGGCCAAATGCTTGCAAATGGGACTAGATTTATTGAGGAGATCTTGTTGGCATGGGTGAGTTGGACCGAAAGGTTCATTTCCATGCCATGCATCTTGATGACTCAATGCTTTTATAAATTGTCATGGATACCCAATCAGAACATTGGTTCTTCATGAATATTAAATTGTTTAACCAGTATTTACACAGAAACACAGGAAGTAGAACTAGGTGTAATTCTTATAGCATTCAAACTTGCTCCAACAGTCAATAAGATCAAGCCCAGTATTTAACTCAGTTCCATCTTCCTTCCTTATCCCCATGTTCCTTAGTTTCATTAACGTCCAAATACCAAATATGATCAATGGATGAGACTCCTCATTCAAGGCCAGTCAGCTGGGAAAACCAACCTCTCAGCACCCGGCATTTCCAGCTCTCTTAGAATTTTTAAGTATTTTTATAAGATTATCGTTGATTTTTCTATATCACATGACAAGGCTTGAGCTGCATCACCTTCCTTTTCCATTCAGCAGAATGTTGTACACGTGTTGGAATATCAATATGCAAAGATAACTTTTAAAGTGAGATTAGTGAAAAATTATTAACATTAAATCAAGCAAAGTGAAGTTTAGCTATTCAAAGTGAACATAATTCAGCATATTCCAAACTCATACGGTCATCATATGCACATTGGGATGGAATGGGCGAGTCGTATTGTTACTGGACAGTTAATCCAGAGTCCTAGGTAACATTCTGGGGACCCCACTTTGAATCCTACCACAGCAGATAGTGGAATTTGAATTCAACAATAGTCTGGAATTAAGAATCTAACGATAACCGTGAAGCCATTGTTTATTATCGGGGAGATACTCACCTGACTTACTAACGTCCTCTAGGAAAGGAAAATGCTTATACATGATAAGGTTCCCCATGGAAGGCTCATTCAGAAGGTCAGGAGGAATGGGATACAGGGGAACTTAGCAGCTTGGATACAGAATTGGCTGGCCAACAGAAGACAGCGAGTGGTAGTAGAAGGAAAATATTCTGCCTGGAAGTCAGTGGTGAGTGGGGTTCCACAGGGCTCTGTCCTTGGGCCTCTACTGTTTGTAATTTTTATTAATGACTTGGACGAGGGAATTGAAGGATGGGTCAGCAAGTTTGCAGACGACACAAAGGTCGGAGGTGTCGTTGACAGTGTAGAGGGCTGTTGTAGGCTGCAGCGGGACATTGACAGGATGCAGAGATGGGCTGAGAGGTGGCAGATGGAGTTCAACCTGGATAAATGCGAGGTGATGCATTTTGGAAGGTCGAATTTGAAAGCTGAGTACAGGATTAAGGATAGGATTCTTGGCAGCGTGGAGGAACAGAGGGATCTTGGTGTGCAGATACATAGATCCCTTAAAATGGCCACCCAAGTGGACAGGGTTGTTAAGAAAGCATATGGTGTTTTGGCTTTCATTAACAGGGGGATTGAGTTTAAGAGTCGTGAGATCTTGTTGCAGCTCTATAAAACTTTGGTTAGGCCGCACTTGGAATACTGCGTCCAGTTCTGGGCGCCCTATTATAGGAAAGATGTGGATGCTTTGGAGAGGGTTCAGAGGAGGTTTACCAGGATGCTGCCTGGACTGGAGGGCTTATCTTATGAAGAGAGGTTGACTGAGCTCGGTCTCTTTTCATTGGAGAAAAGGAGGAGGAGAGGGGACCTAATTGAGGTATACAAGATAATGAGAGGCATAGATAGAGTCGATAGCCAGAGACTATTTCCCAGGGCAGAAATGGCTAGCACGAGGGGTCATAGTTTTAAGCTGGTTGGTGGAAAGTATAGAGGGGATGTCAGAGGCAGGTTCTTTACGCAGAGAGTTGTGAGAGCATGGAATGCGTTGCCAGCAGCAGTTGTGGAAGCAAGGTCATTGGGGTCATTTAAGAGACTGCTGGACATGCATATGGTCACAGAAATTTGAGGGTGCATCCATGAGGATCAATGGTCGGCACAACATTGTGGGCTGAAGGGCCTGTTCTGTGCTGTACTGTTCTATGTTCTATGTTCTATGTTCTATGTTCTATGATTCCAGACCCACAGCAGTGTGATTGACTCTTAACTGCCCCCAGGCAAGTAAGGAAGGGCAATAAAGGGACTTTATAAAGCTCTAGTTAGGCCCCATTTAGAATACTGTGTCCAATTTTGGGCCCCACACCTCAGGAAGGACATACTGGCGCTGGAGTGTCCAGAAGAGATTCACACGGATGATTCCTGGAATGGTAGGATAACGTATGATGAACGGCTGAGGATCCTGGGATTGTACTCATTAGAGTTTAGAATGTTGAGGGGAGATCTAATAGAAACTTACAAGATTGTAACTTACAAACTTAAAAAGAAACTTACTTGGCTTAGAAAGGGTGGACGCTGGGAAGTTGTTTCTGTTAGGCGGAGAGACTAGGGCCCGTGGGAACAGCCTTAGAATTAGAGGGGGTAAATTTAAAACGGAAATGAGGAGACATTTCTTCAGCCAGAGAGTGGTGGGCCTGTGGAATTCATTGCCATGGAGCGCAGTGGAGGCCGGGACGTTGGATGCCTTCAAGGCAGAGATTGATAAATTCTTAATCTCACAAGGAATCAAGGGCTACGGGGAGAGTGCAGGGAAGTGGTGTTGAAATGCCCATCAGCCATGATTTAAATGGCGGAGTGGACTCGATGGGCCAAATGGCCTTACTTCCACTCCTATGTCTTATGGTCTTAAATGCTGGCCAAGCCAGCAACACCCTCATCCTATGAATGCATAAAATAACTAACGAGTTGGTTGGTTGGATAGGGCTAGTTAAGGCTGCATATAGGACCAGTTATGCAAACAACTATCTTTGGCAATAAACAAACTTATTGAAAAGAGTTAATCTGTGCTGTTTAATTTCAGCAATGTATGTGAGTAGCAAACCACTTTCTTAGCTTTTTTTTATTACTCTTGGCACTTCACAATCACAAACAACTCACTTGCAATTCCCTCTCTGTGGCTAGCAATGTTTTTTTGCTCTCTAGGATATGTCAAATTCCCTTTGAAAAGACTGTCATTATACCATACTCATCACATCTCGGCAGTCTGTCCCAGAGGGTAGAAATACTCTGAGCAAACAAATGTTTCCTGCTCTTTTAATTTCCTAAGGGTTTTGTGGATGTAACCTCTAATCCTACTCCATTCCAAATAACAAGGTTGGCTTTGACTGTGATTGGCTGTAACGGGACACCATTGGCCACAATATGGTGTCAGTGGATTCACAATTAACCGAGGTAGAAATTTGACCAACTCCATTTCCAAAGGATGCTGCCATCAAAGCACTCCCCTGCTCCAGTTTCAATATAGAAATTGGACCTAAGGAGCGATTTGGATTCTAATTGCGCCTGGACTGATGTGAATCTATGAAATACCGGCATCAAACAGACCTCACTATAAGTTGCAGAGATAATGGGAACTGCAGATGCTGGAGAATTCCAAGATAATAAAATGTGAGGCTGGATGAACACAGCAGGCCAAGCAGCATCTCAGGAGCACAAAAGCTGACGTTTCGGGCCTAGACCCTTCATCAGAGGACTCCCTTGTTCGCTCCACACTGCCCTCCAACCCCACCACACCCGGCACCTTCCCCTGCAACCGCAGGAATTGCTACACTTGTCCCCACACCTCCTCCCTCACCCCTATCCCAGGCCCCAAGATGACATTCCACATTAAGCAGAGGTTCACCTGCACATCTGCCAATGTGGTATACTGCATCCACTGTACCCGGTGCGGCTTCCTCTACATTGGGGAAACCAAGCAGAGGCTTGGAGACCGCTTTGCAGAACACCTCCGCTCAGTTCGCAACAAACAACTGCACCTCCCAGTCGCAAACCATTTCCACTCCCCCTCCCATTCTCCAGATGACATGTCCATCATGGGCCTCCTGCACTGCCACAATGATGCCACCCGAAGGTTGCAGGAACAGCAACTCATATTCCGCCTGGGAACCCTGCAGCCATATGGTATCAATGTGGACTTCACCAGTTTCAAAATCTCCCCTGCCCCCACTGCATCCCTAAACCAGCCTAGTTCGTCCCCTCCCCCCACTGCACCGCACAACCAGCCCAGCTCTTCCCCCCCACCCACTGCGTCCCAAAACCAGTCCAACCTGTCTCTGCCTCCCTAACCGGTTCTTCCTCTCACCCATCCCTTCCTCCCACCCCAAGCCGCACCCCCAGCTACCTACTAACCTCATCCCACCTCCTTGACCTGTCCGTCTTCCCTGGACTGACCTATCCCCTCCCTACCTCCCCACCTATACTCTCTCCACCTATCTTCTTTAGTCTCCATCTTCGGTCCGCCTCCCCCTCTCTCCCTATTTATTCCAGTTCCCTCTCCCCATCCCCCTCTCTGATGAAGGGTCTAGGCCCGAAACGTCAGCTTTTGTGCTCCTGAGATGCTGCTTGGCCTGCTGTGTTCATCCAGCCTCACATTTTATTATCTTAGCCAGACACAGTATGGGCAATAATTGTTGGCTTAGCCTGCAATACCTACATCCCATGAATGAATATTTCTGTTGGTCTCAGAGGGTAGGCTTCATTATCTGGACGATACGGTTGTTGTCGTGGATCTTACCCAGTGTCGCCTGGATGACCATAGCAACAGTCAATCTTCCTCTGCACGCCTTCTCTTCTGAGTGGCCTGGTGGGCCAATAACAGAGACCAACCATTGCAAAATACAAAGATACAAAGATACCCCCATAGCAACGCTGCATGTTCTACACACATTTTCACTGTGAGTGTGCCTTGTCAACCATTGCTTTCTGCTGGGCAGATGCTTGATTGTCAGGACTCTCTTAATCATTTTAAACCATCCCCCAGATAAAGGAAGAACAGATGTCAACTAAAGGATTGTAGCATAAAGTGAGTTGACTACAGAGGGAAATAATGATATATCACAATGAATGATGGGTGTCATCGGGTAGGACTTGCTATTGCAGGGAATGGTTGAGACAAAATACTTTGATAGTTTTGAAATGTATTGGGTCCATTGTACCTTAGGTAAAAAACTAGAGCAGAAAAATCTACCAAAAGACTGGCATGAGATGGATGGATTGGGGCAGAGTTGTGTGGAGTGTAAACTCTCGCCCAGTTTTGGTCTCCTCACTTGAGGAAGGATGTCATTGCACTCGAAGCAGTTAAGAGGCAATTCACTAGATTACTTCCAAAGATGTGGGGTTTCTCTTATGAGGAGAGATTGAGCAGTTTAGATCTATGCTTTCTGGAGTTTAGAAGAATGAGTGGAGATTTAATTGAGGAATAGAAGATGCTAAAGCGGACTGACAAATTGGGCTTAGAGCATGTTTCCCCTTGCTGGATGATGTACAACAAGGGGTCGTAGTTTTATGATAAAAGGTGGCAAATTTAAAACAGAGGAGGTGGAATTACTTCGCTTAAGGGGTCATGAATCTTTGGAATTCAATACCCCTGGAGTATGGTGGATGCCAGGACACTGAACAAATTTAAGGAGAAGATGTATAATTATTAACAGGTTAAAAAGTTAGGGGGAGTGGTCAAGACCATGGAATTAAGGCTGAGATGAGATCAGCCATTGAATGGTAGAGCAGGCTCATGGTGCTGGTTGGCCTATTCCCGTTCTTACACAGATTAGCTGGACAAGCAGCCTGTCTCTGTGCTGAAAATTATATGCAGTTCTGTGCACAGGCAGTCAGTCAGAAACAGGAGTATCATATGAGCATTTGTGTCAGGGAGCCAAAGAATTTCACTTTGAATTATCAACAGGGCTATAATTAAATGATCGGAGAAAGTAAAATAATTTTCTTTTAACCTCTGTAACCAAGAATAATTGACTAACCAAGGAAACAATGACACTTCAGAATATTTTTTGAGATGCACAAGGGGATTAATGAGCTCCTCAGGATCATTGCAAGGCAGAAAAGTCAGCAGTGAACTATTAGTGACCCCTGTGTCAATGCTGACATTTCTTTGAACAATTGTGACACAATTCGTGCGTGGCATAAAGATTCCTGTCTATAACCGGGAAATCCCAGAGCTAATTCTTCATGGTGAAACCTAGGCACTAAGCTTCCGGAGCAAATCTATGGTTGATCTAAATGGAACTACCACCCAGTGTCTGCTGAAACCAGTTTTGCCATCTTCCTAGTCTCAACCAGTTCACCCCAAAAATCTATAACAACGCAAATCAAGAGCAAAGCTGCAACTAAAAATACGGGCAGCACCTCAGCTGCTTCCTAAGTGACTGACTTAGGGAGTACTGTGCTTTGGATGCTCTGTGTTGTGGATAAGATGTTCAATTTAGCCTGCCTCCCAACAATATCCTGTGGCATTAGTTGTAAAATTGCAAGCGGACTCATCAATATTTATCCCACAGCAAAGGCAGGGTTGATAACTGGGAACAGAAGTATTATGCCTATGTTGCTGAACCAGGGATAACTAGGATCATGTTTTTATACTCACTAACAACTAGGCCAGCATTTATTGCCCATCCCGAATTGCCCAAAGTGCAGTTGAGAGACAACCGCATTGCTGTGGGTCTAGAGTCACATGTAGGCTAGACCAGGTAGAGATGGAAGTTTCCATCCCTAAAGGACATTAATGAAAGAGTCAGATTTTTCTGACAATCGGCAATTGATTAAGGCTCATCATTGAACTCTTAATTCCAGATTGTCACTGACTTCAAATTCCATCATCTGCTGTGGCAGGATTCGAACCCGTGACCCCAGAACATTACCTGGGTCTCAGGATTAAGTGACCAGTGATAATACCAGTAAATCATAGCCTCCCCTTGACCTGGAGGCAGTGATCCCAGTGTCACATTAGCACTTTAGAAGCTTAAGTTCAAGAAATTGAAAAAAATTCTAGAATTAAAAATTGTAGTGTCAGTGATGGTGGCCATGAAATAACTGGAATGTTGTAAAACCAAATCTAATGGTACAATTTCTTAGCTCAAGGTATGTGCAAATCTCAGTCTTCCTGTCTATGAGAATACAATGGTTGCATATATTTGTAAAAATGAAAATTGTGTTATTACATCATTGCTTATGGCAAGGGTTTGACAACATGCAGGTCATTTAAGAACTAATGAAGCTCCCAATCTTGGTCCATTGAACCAATTATATGTGAATAACAACTTTTAAATCTTACCTAAAATGCTTCTAATTTTATTGTTTGGAGAAAGCATTGGCCCAGTAGAATTATCACTGGACTGTTAACCAGCGAGCCAGGTAATGATCTGGGGACCCAGGTTCAAAGTTGTCACAGCAGATGGTGGCACCGTAGTTAGCACTGCTACGTCACAGCACCAGGCCCCGGGTTAGATTCTGGCCTTGGGCATCTGTCTGTGTGGAGTTTGCACATTCTCCCCACAGGTGCTCTGGTCTCCTCCCACATCCAAAGATGTGCAGGTTCGGTGGATTGGCCAAGCTTAAATTGCCTGTAATGTTCAGGGATGTGTGGATTCAGTGGGTTATGTGGGGATTGGTCTGGGTGGGATGCTCTGAGGATTGGTGTGGACTTGTTGGGCTGAAGGGCCTGTTCCCACACCGTAAGTGTTCTATGATTATACATCTGAGTCCAGACCCACAGCAACGTGGTTGACTCTAAATGCCCTCTGAGCAATTAGGGGATGTGCAATAAATACTGGCCTAGCCAGTGACAACCTCATTCCATGAATGAATAAAAGAAAAAAAAGTAAAAGGATAGCGGATATCTAAAATTCTGTTAGTGATAGATATTTGAGCAGAGAAAACTTGTGACATGTTTATTTGCAATTCTTTCAGACTTGTTTGTAACTTGCGTAGAACATGTTACAGCTATATTGTATGGCGAAACAAAATGATCTCTTACACCATTGCACTGATAACTAGCCAAACACCATCTGAATTGCTTGGAGACATTTGATAACTTGGAGCGTCTTGCTTGAGTGCAAATGTCACTGAACTAACAGCTATTTTTGTCAATTGTGTCTCTTTTCAATGAACAAAATGCATGAATGTTTATACGTGCCAGTAAAAAGCTGTTGTCTAGAAATCCATAAGGGTGTCTGTCATTTTGTTATTATTTGGATTTGACTCCTTTTTGACTAAATTTAAAAACTGGTCATCACACAATTGGAAGCATGTGGAGGCTTTAGAGACGGTGCAAAAAGTTGCTGACCAGGATGTTGCCTGGATTGGAGTGTAATGCAAGGTTGGGCAAACTTGGATTATTTTTATTTGCGCATCAAAGTTTGATGGAAGATCTGATAAAATCATAGAATTTTACAGTACAGAAGGAGGTCATTTGTCCCATCATATCTGTACCAGCTCCTGAATGGGCTACTCAGCTGGTCCCATTCTCCAGCCCTATCCCTGCAGCTCTCTAAATTTGTCACTTTCAAATGTATATCCAGCTCTCTACTGAAACCTCTGATGGAACCCATCTCTGCCAACCTCCCAGGCAATGCATTTTAACAAATATTTGAGTATATAATTTTCTCCTCATTTCATTTATAATTCTCTTGCTGATAATTTTGAAATTGTGATCCCTGGTTACTCACATACCAAATAGTGGAACAGAATATCCTTTTTTACCCTGTCAAAATTGTTCATTATTTTAAGCACCTCAGTAAGATCACCTCTTAATTTTCTCTGCTCTAAGGAAAATAGTCCCAATCCCTCTAATTTTTCTTTGAATTTAAAATCCTTCTTTCCTGGTATCATTCCAGCAAATCTCCTTTGAACTCCTTCCAGGGCTTTAACATCCTTCCTTAAATTAGGTGCCCAGAACTGAACACCAAATGTGGACTGACCCCAATGATCTGTAGAGATGCAGCATCACTTCCATGCTTTTATATTCTATTTATGAACTCAAGATCCTATAAACCTTTCTAAAAATTCTTTCAACCTGCTGGTCACCTTTAGAAAATTATACACTTGAACCCCAAGGTCCATCTGCTCTTGTGCTCCTCTCAAAGTTGTACCGTTGAGCCTATGTTGTCTTCTGTAGATCTTATGCCAAAATGCATTACCTCACATTTCTCTACACTGAAATTCATCTGTCAGGTGCCTGACCATTTAACCAACTTGTCAATATCTCTCACAATTCGCTACTCTCCCCAGCTTAGTATCATCTGCAAATTTTGAAAATTTGCCGTCAATATCCATCTCCAAAATCACCTATATAAATCAGAAAAAGCAAGGGTCCCAACACGGACCTCTGAGGATCACCACTTTCAACTCATCTCCAATCTGAGAAATGCCCATCTAATTGCCCTCCAGTTTCCTATTTTTTTTTAGCTAACATCTAACCCATGCTGCCAAGGAACCATCAATCCCAAACAGTTCTAATTTTTTAACCAAGTTTCCATGTGGCATCGTATCAAATGCTTTTTGAAAATCCAAATATACACCATCCACAGCATTGCCCTCATCTACTGCCCGTGTCACCTCATCAAAGACCTCAATTAAATTTTCTGTTCTGAAGAAGGGTCACTGAACCCAAAACATTAACTTTACTTTCTGTCTACAGATGCTGCCAGACCACATGAGATTTTTCAGCAATTTCTGTTTTTAACTCAATTCAATTTATTAGACATGGCCTGCCCTTGACAAAGCCATGTTGGCTGTCTAGTATTAACTTGTTTTTCTCTAAGTGTGTATTTATCTTATGCCAAATTATGGTCTCCATCTATTTTCCCGCTATTGATGTCAAGCTATTCCACCTGTAGTTTCCCGGATTATCCTTGGTCCCTTTTTTAAACAATTGTATCAAAATTGCAATCCTCCGATGACTGGGACTAATCCTGCATTTCGACAGGCCTGGAAAATTTCTTCAATGGCTCTGCAATTTATGTTCCCATATTTGCTCCAAAGAAGTGTATAAAATGGTAAGAGGCATGGATAAGATGGATAGTTAGAGTCTGTTTCCCAGGGTCAAAGTGTCAAATAGTAGGGGGCATAGGTATGAAGGGGAAAGTTTAAAGGAGATGTGTAAGAAAGGTTTTTACACAGAAGAGGGTAGGTGCCTGGAACGCACTACTAGGGGAGATGCTCAGAGCAGATACAATAACAAAGCTAATAAGGTATTTGGACAGACACATGGACAGGCAGGAGATAGAGGGATACAGACCACATGCAGGCAGGCAGAATTAGTTTAGAATGGTGTCATGGTCAACACAGACATTGTTGTGAAGTTGGGTAGAGTACTTGTGGATTGGGAGGCAGGAGGTTAGAAACTGGTGTTCGTAAAATGCTACAGGGGAAAGCAGTGTACCGTCCCTTTTAAAAATGATGTGCTTTTTCTATGATTACAGATTTAAACAGGGCATCTGTCAGCAGCAGCTTGAAAGCTCGCTAGAACGCAGAGAGTACCCGCATTTAAACATTTGTATCAAGAGGACATGCAGATAGTTTGTTTTATGCTCAAGGCAACGAGTTTTGAATTTACCAATAACTTTGAACCAGGCAGTAAGATACCAAAAAACCATTAAATTTAAATCTGATGGTTTTCACAACGTAGGACCAATCCTATTGTAAGAAATTAACATGTCATCAAAGGCATAAAAAGGAGCATAATGGACAAAGACAGAAGATCAAATGACCATCTGCCAGAGTCAACAGCTCTCAGCTCTTAAGAGAGAATTGCTGGCTCTCATAGTCTTCTCTAATTTTTAGAGAAAGTGCCATCTAAATCAAAAGTATCTATAGCACTACCAGTTAATATTCCTACCAGAAGAATCAACGGAGAAGGCGTTCCTGACAGAGCATTTGATAGAGAAGGCACAGAACTTTCCAAAAGACAATGTAATCTGGCCATAATTTCAAGAGACTAAATTCAATGTTTTTTTTAAATTTTATATATATGAGACTTGTATTTACTGGAACAGCACGCCATTAGAATCTTGTTTCATTCAGGAATAGTTAGTAGTTAGAAGAATTTAGTTTGTTAATATTTTACTTAATTTTTTCACTGTTAGAGTTAGATAAATAAATTGTTATTCATTGATTTTAAAGTGAGTGTCAGAGATAACCGGAATTTGCTTTGAAAGCCCTCAGTATTTTTAAAAATTCATTCATGGGATGCTGGCATCAGTGGATGGGCCAGCATTTATTGCCTATCCCTAGTTGCTCTTGGGAAGATGACGGTGACATTGTATGGCATTAGGTTAAGCATTGGTAAGGCCACCTTGTGCTAATTACCATTTCTCACATCAATCTAACCCTCCTGAAATAATCAGCAATCTTTCATTTGAGCATCACTCAAAAAATGAGCTAAATGTAGCAACAGTGCAGTATAGGCTTTGACTGGGGAGGACTTCAACGTGCCTCAACATGAATGGCCAAAATAATTGAGTCTTAAAGGGATAGTAGGAACGGCCAATGCTGGAGAATCTGCGATAACACGGTGTGAAGCTGACGAAGGGTCTTGACCCGAAATGTCAAACTTTCCTGCTCTTCTGATGCTGCTTGGCCTGTTGTGTTCATCCAGCTTCAAACCGTGTTATCTCTGAATATTAAAGGGCATGCCTGCCAAGCAAGTATGTGGTAGGTGGTGAATGATGGTACAATAGATAAGAACCAATCCACTCATCACCCACTCAAACCCTATGGAATAGAAGCCTGGCCTTCACATTGAGAACATACTATCACGTGTTTTATGGCACCACTACCGCACTCAGTGAAATAGATACAAATCGAGAGGCTTAAAAATGGACAGCCATGAGGTACTGTGGTCCAGCATTGACTCTAAGCTCAACAGCTTCTCCAAGGTTTGCAAACCCCAATCACTGTGCCAACTTCCAGTTTACAAAGTTCTATGCAGAAGCAATAAAAATTAGAAAGAATGTAGCTGGGGCCCACCAATAGCAACAGAATTGTGTTGTAATCTCATAGCTCAGGCGATCCCTCACTTTAACATCAAGCCAGGCAACCAAGGTTAGTTCAATGAGGGACAGCAGCACTGGGTGTACATAATGAGACAGTAATCTGGTGAAGCGACAACACAGGACAAAGTTTAAACAGTGGAATCAGCATGCAGTACACTGACACATCCAGCTGAATAAAGAGCAATGTGCTGACTCCCAGGTTCTGATTGAAATGGAACAGCAAAGGATCAATTTCTCTTTTCCTGACACCGGGAAAGGAAGCTCCCTTATTCTCCTCAACTTGCTGCCCCATCCCCATGCAGCAGCTGTTTTCCCTGACTTCATCTTTTCCCTACATTCTTTCTACTAATTATGGCAAGATATCAACAGCTCAATGCTTCCTTTCTATTGGCAATTTCTACAAGGTGATCCATATGGGAGAGACTCATGACACTCTGTTTCTTTCAATATCATGGGAAGCTTTCCAGAATGAATACTGATTCGAGATGTGCATGTTAGGTGTATTGGTCATGCCAAATTGCCCATAGCGTCCAGGGATATGTAGGCTAAGTGAATTAGCCTTGGGAAATGCGGGGTTATAGAAACATAGAAGATAGAAGCAGGATGAGGCCATTCGGACCTTTGAGCCTGCTCTACCCTTCTTGATGATCATGGCTGATTATCCAACTCAATAGCCTAACCCTGCTTTCTCCCCATAACCGCTGATCCCATTCACCCCAAGTGCTATATCTAGTCATCTGTTGAATATATTCAGTGTTTTGGCATCAACTACTTCTTGTCCTGTGGTAATGAATTCCTCAGGCTCACCACTCTTTGGGTGAAGAGATGTCTCCTCATCTCCGTACTAAATGGTCTACCCCGAATCCTCAGACTGTGGTCCCTGGCTTTGAACACACCCACCACCGGGAACATCCTCCTTGCATCTACCTTGCCGAGACCTGTCAGAATTTTATAAGTCTCTATGAGATCCCCCCGTCATTCACTTGAACCCTAAAGAAAATAATCCGAACCCAGTCAATGTCTGCTCACGTGTCAGGCCCAGCATCTTTGGAATCAGCCTGCTAGACGTTCGCTGCACTCCCTCAAGAGCAAGAGCATCCTTCCTCAGAAAGGGAGACCAAAATTTCACACAATATTCCAGGTGTGACCTCACTAAGGCCCTGTATAACTGCAACAACACACCCCTGCTCCTGTACTTGAAATCTTTCGCAATGAAGGCCAACATACTATTTGCCTTCTTTACCGCCTGCTGCACCTGCATGCTTACCTTCAGCGACTGATGCACAAGGACACCCAGGTCCTGCTGCACACTCCCCCCTCCCAATTTACAGCCATTCAGGTAGTAGTTTGCCTTCTTGTTCTTGCTTCTGAAGTGAATAACCTCACGTTTATCCAAATTGTACTGCATCAACCATTGATTCTTTACAGGGTTGATACGGATTTCTTGGGCTGAATGGCCTCCTTCAACACTGTAGAGATTCTCTGGTTCCATGGTTCTATGGTTCCAGTTCTGGTGAAGTCTTGAGAAAATGTCTCAGGAAGTGCCCTGATGTATTTCAAAAGACCTTTTCAAACACCCAGCAGCAAGTGAACAGTAGAAGGCAATGTATCTTTTGAGTAAAACTTGATATTGGTGGTAACAGTTCGTTTACTTCCCATCAACTGGTCCTTGTTACAAGAGGGCATTTACTAAAGAGGAAGCCATTGAATTGTACACTGCACCTTTAAAGAGTACTAACTGCTTTGTTGGGTGGCAATCAGCTGATTAAATTGCAATCCCCCACTACCACAAATTTTGCAGTCGAGTATCCCGCATTTGGGGACATCACAGGTGTCAGCACACCCAAAGAACAATGGGATAGCCTCATCCTGGGAGAACCACCTTGTTGGTCAAGGTACCTCCAGGTTTCTGACACACATTGTTCTTGGATTTCGTCCTCCACCTGCAACCAAATCTGTGCACTCAGCACATCAAAACTCTCTTCCTAACCTGCACTCTTTGATATCATTTGGAGCGAGGCTCCCTGTAGTCTCTGATTATCGCAGGCTAGAACAGATACAAATAATTTGCCAAAAAATGCAAGCTTTTCTTGCTTCATTACCATCTGAGAAATCTTTCAGTGCCTGTTTCATGAGGTGTTAAATGGATCTGTCATTAACACGATCATAATACACAAAAATTGGGACTGAGTTCAGCTCTTGCCCTGGAGCCGGTAGTGATTTTTTTTCTTATTCATTAGCAGCATGAGGACATCCCTGGCTGGCAAGCAGTTATCGTCCACCCCTAATTGCCCAGAGGGCAGTTCAGAGCCAACCACATTGCTGTGGGTCTGGAGTCACATGTGAGCCAGACCAGGTAAGGATGGCAGTTTCCTTCCCTAAAGGACATTAGTGAACCAGATGGACTTTTCCAACAATAGACAATGGCTTCATGGTCATCATTAGATTCTTAATTCCAGATATTTTTATTGAATTCAAATTCCAGCATTGGTTGTGGCAGGATTTGAACCCGAGTCCCTCGAATGTGATCTGGGTCTCTGGATGAACAGTCCAGCAATAATATCATGAGGCAATAGCCACCCCTGACCCAGAGGTTGAACTATAAAAAGACAGAGAAGTTTGACTGGAGCTATATTAACGTGGAAGTTGGGGGCAACATTCTTCCAGACAGCATTCCTTAATTCCAGCGAGTAAACACATTGGCAACAGCAAAAAATTTCACTTCCCTAGAATCACAAAGTAGACTCTAGCCCCATTCTGTGAATACACGACTTCCTTTATTTAACAATGATGAGGATCAAAGCCTTTCCAACAGTTCTATGCAAAGGCTGCTCAGTCCCAAGATTTTTCCATACCACTGCAAAACAAATTCCTTTCTTTCTCTGTTAACAGGTGGCATTTTCAGGCTGAAGTGCTGACAGCCAAAATAAGCAATGACTACTTTCCTGAGTGCAGTTATTTATGCGGTATACATCCAGAAAGTCTGTAAATATTATATTTGTGGTTGCAAAAACTAGTACAAAATTAAGTCATTCATGATCCACATATTGAACTCAGCATAGAGCCTTAATGTGGGATTTGAACAACATTGAAAAAAGGCAAAGGCAGTGGCACCAACCATGAGCTTCAGATTATGCCTGTATCTTCAAAGGTATTTGACTTTTCAGAAGGACAGCATGAAAAGTGTTGGTGCACTTCTGGAAGCAAAGGATGAGATCAATATAGTAGTGAGAAATAATATTGGCTTGGAAGATCAAACTATTGGAATGTGATCAGAGATAATGGGAACTGCAGATGCTGGAGAATCCAAGATAACAAAGTGTGGAGCTGGATGAACACAGCAGGCCAAGCAGCATCTCAGGAGCACAAAAGCTGACATTTCGGGCCTCGACCCTTCATCAGAGAGGCTCTCATCCTCTCTGATGAAGGGTCTCGGCCCAAAAAGTCAGCTTTTGTGCTCCTGAGATGCTGCTTGGCCTGCTGTGTTCATCCAGCTCCACACTTTGTTAACTATTGGAATGTGTTGGTTGGAGATAGGAAATAGAAAATGAATTAAGCTCACATGCAGCAGCAGTTCATAGGTGCCCTAAGCAATAACTAAATTGTGGGGCAAGGGGTTGAATGAAAAAAAATGGAGTTTTGTAAGAAATTAATGTCAATAATTATGGATGGTTTTAATCCTCATTGAGATTGGATGAATAAACAGAGGGTTTGAAATAGAAGGAGAGGTTGAATAGGCTGGGGCTATTTTCCGCAGAGCTTTGGATGTCGAGGGGTGGCCTTATAGAGGTTTATAAAATCATGAGGGGCATGGTCAGAGTGAATAGCCAAGGTCTTTACCCTGGGGTAGAAGATTCCAAATCTAGAGGACATAGACTTAAGGTGAGAGGGGTAAGATTTAAAAGGGAGCTGATGGGCAACATTTTCACGCAGGGTGTGGTGTATGTATGGAATGAACTGACAGAGGAAGTGGTAGAAACTGGTACAATTAAAACATTTAAAAGGCATCTGGATGGGTATATTAATAGGAAGGGTTTAGAGGGATATGGGCCAAATGCTGGCAAATGGGACTAGATTAATTTAGGATATCTGGTCAGCATGGACGGGTTGGACCAAAGGGTCTGATTCCATGTTATACATCTCTATGGCTCTACAGCCTAGAAGAAGAGTTCATGGAGTATATTTGGTGCAGTTACTTAAAACAAAATCTTCTGAAACAACCAAAAAGCTGTTTTGGACTTGGCACTGTATACATGATATAGTGGTAGCACTGAGTGCAACTTTGAACAGAATCCTGAGATTTGGGCAAATAGAGATGGCTTTAAACTAAATGATAAGGCGTAAGGATGAAATCTGGGAAGATGTAATAAATCAAAGAGTAGATATAAGGCAAGTAGAGAAAAGAAGGAGCTGTGATTCTGTTAATTAGTGGTGGAAATAGCACAATGACCTATATTCAGGAATTGGAATGTAGAAACTGTTAGTGAAGAGATGAGAAGTTATCAAGATAAAAAGTATGCGTAGGGTTGGTTTACAGACACCCTAATAGTAACTACATAATAGTATGATGTGTTAAGCAAGCAATAATGTGAACCTCCCGGAAAGGTATGGGAATAACCATGTTTGCTTTATAATCTGCAAAAAGATTAGAAAAATAAGATAAATTTTGCATACACAACTTAGAGGATTTCATAGAAAGCTTTCAATTTAGGTTATTAGAGCTGTATGTTTTGGACCTAACCAGTGAGCACGCTATATCTGAGCTGATATAACGCATTGATATAATAACAATTAATGACTTCATAATGAAAGCTCCCCCTCACTACTTAGCAGCAATAGGATAATTGAATTTTAGTTTGGATTTGAGGGAGAGAAGAGGGGCTCAATACGTGTGCTTTAACCTTAAGTAAGGGCGATAATAGGGTCATGAAAACAGAGCAGGCCAAAATGAATTTGTCAGGTTAGGATAAGGAGTAGGTCTATAGGATGTGTTGACAGGTATTTAAGGGATATTTCAGGATACACAGAACAGAAATATTCCAATGAGTAAGAAAATTTACGAGGGGAGGACCCAACATTAGTCATCGTCGTTTCCAACGCAGAAAAAGATCTATCTGCCCACTGAGTTTGTGCTGGTCACAAACAACCACCTAACTCTGAAATCCAATCTTCCAGCACTTGGCCCATAGCCTTGTATGTGTCGGTATCATAAGTGCTTCGTAAAAGTTATGAGGGTTTTTACAATCACTTTGAGGCCCGTGTTGTGCAGTGGTAATGTCCTTATCTCTGAACCAGGAAGCCTGGGGTCAAGTTCCCCCTGTTTGAGAGGTGTGTAATAACATCTCTGAACAGGTTGATTAGAAAATACCAACCTCCAGCAATGAGAGGAGCATTTGATCATAGGAGAGGGAGTGAAAAACATTGTTGTCGACATTAAACTAGACCAATATGTGTCAACATGTTCCCCCGACAGGATACAAATAATAAACATGTTTAAAAAAAAATGACCAAACAATAATTAACACAGGTACAGTCTCTTAAAACTGGAAACCTCAGCACCGGGTCAGTGAGGGAAGTCGGATTTTGTAAATTTCCAGGTTAGGTATTTTGGACTAAGTTGATCAGACTGTGCTAGGTCATGTGGGTTCCAGTGTCACTGGGAAAGTCAGAGGGTGGAAAAAGAAAGGCACATGGAGCCAGTGAGATACCAAGGTGTGGAGCTGGATGAATGCAGCAGGCCGAGCAGCATCGAAGGGGCAGGAAAAGCTGACGTTTCGGGTCTGGGCCCTTCTTCATAAAAAAGTGCCAGTAGCTGGTCAGAGCTCCACCACATAAAGCAACACTGAGCTTAACAAACCGCTGAGCACAATGACAGCTATCTCAGTTGTGACGGTCTCTGGAAATAACTAGGCAGTGACAGGTTTAATTGAAATACTTTTCACAACGGCGCTGTCAGTTCACAGTCTGTAGCAAGTGTATTCTTCTGCAAGTCAGCACAGCTTGTGCAGTTTTACATCTCCCCTGCTGTGTCCAGACTAAAGCTATCCAGCCTGGCAAGAAGCACATCCAAATCAAAATGTCTCAAGGATATTAAACTTCTGACATTTCAAAGCTGTTGATCTCAATGCGATTCTCTGATGCAAATTTCCTCTCTTGTGTTTTAACTCCTGTTTATATTTAACTTCTCTGATGTGCTGTTATGAATTTGCAGAATTTATCAAACTTTGGTGATAACATGCTATTGTCCTTCTCCTCTGTGTGCTCTTTGCTATCCTTTTTTCCCTACATCTACCTGTAATTTATTTTTGTTGCATTTTTGTCTTCTGAATGGGAAATGAATACAGGAACAAAAGTAGACCATTCAACCTCTAAAGCCTGTTACATCATTTATTTAAAACAAGAATAGAAATAGCTGTAAGAACTCAGCAGGTCTGGCAGCATCTGTGGAAAGAAATCAACATTAACATTTTGGGACCAATGACCCTTCTTCAGAACTACCTTAAGCAAAAGCAATCCGAGAAAAGAAAACATGTTTTTGCTTCTGTTGCCTACTGCTTGAAATCCACAACCTCTTAATTCTCAATCCTTTCATTTGTTCAACAACCCCATTTAATCACATTTCAGCCATATACTCTGCTCTGTAAAACTCTGGTGAGACCACATTTTTGGAATATTGTGGTCAGTTCTGGTCACCTCATTATAGAAAAGATGTGGAAGCTTTAGAGAGGGTGCAGAGGAGATTTACTAGGATGCTGCCTGGACTGGAGGGCGGGTCTGATGAGGAAATGCTGAGGGAACAATGAAGGATGAGAGGTGAATTGATAGAGGCGTACAAGGTGATGAGAAGCACAGATAGAATGGATAGCCAGAGATTTTTTCCCAGGGCAGAAATGACTATTACAAGGAGGTATAATTAAAAGGTGATTGGAGGAACGTAAAGGGGAGATGTCAGAGGTAGGTTCTTCTCACAGAGAGTGGTGGGTATGTGGAATGCGCTGCCGGCTGTGGTAGTGGAGTCAGATACTTCAGAGACTTTTAAGCAACTCTTGGATAGGCACATGGAGGATAGTAAAATGTAGGGCATGCAGGGAAGACTGAACTTAGTAGGATAATAGGTCGGCACAACATCTTGGGCCGAAGGGCCTACACTGTGGTCTACTGTACTGCTCTATGTTCTATATCTATGTTCAATGTTCATATCTATGGACACCTTCCTTGTTGTGGATCAGACCAAATCCCCTCAAAATATATTAAGAAGATAGCCAAGACCCGAGCTTTTTCTTACTTTAAAGGTAAGTGGAAGGCATTGCATTCCAGTTGCAGTTTGATTGGTCAAACTACTCAACTTTAAGCAAAACACACATTATTTGACACTATAGTTAAAATACAGACAAAATAAAAACAGAAAGAAAAGAATTGGCTTAATTGTAGCTCTATCGAAATGCTTCACAAAATAATATATATATTTTAACTAATTAACTGTTTCAACATAGTAATATCCCATAAACATAGCCTTGGCAAAGGCAACTTCAATAATTCTCACAAGATAGACTGGAAAATCTGAGACTTTTATCACTCAAGTGTAGGGGCTGAAGGGTGGCTTTATAGAGGTTTCCAAAATCATGACAGGTGCGGATAAGGCGTATAACAGGGGCATTTTCCCAAGGGTGTGTGAGCTCAAAACTAGGGAGCATATTTTAGAGGTGTGAGGAGAAAAATTTAAAAAGGATACGAGAGGAAACTTTTTTTACGCAGAGAGTGGTTTGTATGTGGAATGAACTGCCAGGGAAAGTGGTGGGTGCAAGCACAGCTAAAACCTTTAAAAGACATTTGGATAAGTTCATGAGGCGGAAGGCTCAGAGGAATACGTGCCAAGCGCAGGCAGATAGGGCCAGTTGAATTTGGGAACACAATTGGCATAGACTGGTTAGGGTTTGTTTCCATGCTGTATGAGTCAATGACTTGATCTGTTACTTAATGACCTCAGGTACAGGTGGGGCCTGAACACAGGCCTCCTGCTCGAGAAGTAGGGACATTACTGCTGCACATAATCTCGTTTCTATGTACAATTCTTGATTTTATTCCTGATTAAAAATCTGTCTATCTCAGCCTTAAATTCACCTAATGACTCAGCTTCAATAGCACTGCGCAGTGAGGAATTCCACGCATTCCAACGGCAATTAACGACAACAAAGTATGGAGCTGGATGAACACAGCAGGCCAGGCAGCATCTTAGGAGCACAAAAGCTGACGTTTCAGGCCTAGACCCTTCATCAGAAAAGGGGGATGGGGAGCTCCCACTGCAACTCTCTTGTACCTGTCTGTCCTCCCCGGACTGACCTAAACCCTCCTTACCTCCCCACCCATACTCTCCTCTCCACCTATCTTCTCCTCTATCCATCTTCGGTCCACCTCTCCCTCTCTCCCTATTTATTTCTTAGCCCTCTCCCCATCCCCCTTTTCTGATGAAGGGTCTAGTCCCGAAATGTCAGCTTTTGTGCTCCTGAGATGCTACTTGCCCTGCTGTGTTCATCCAGCTTCACACTTTGTTGTCTCGGATTCTCCAGCATCTGCAGTTCCCATTATCTCTGATGGCAATTAACGACAGCCAACTCATCCTCTAACGTCGGAAGAAACAGCAAGTTTAGCTCTGCAGCACCTTACTTAAACACTTCTGCCTCTGTAATGCTGTTGCTTATTTTACTAAACTGTTCAGCAACTGTCCTTGTTTGGCTGCACGTCAAATTTCAGTATACTTCAAGGCACCTCCAGATCTTTAAGTATGTTAAATGTGTTATATAAATATAAGTTGGTGTTAACTCCATTAAAGTCTCTGGTATTACTGGAATGAGTTATTGATTTTGCAATCTAAAAGCTTTGTCTGCCTTATTTTTGCAGCAGAAGTCATAGTGGCAGGCAGTTACCCTTTAGAGAAGCCCCGTGCTATTCACACAGCAAGCATGTCTTCACTGTTTGCTGAGATATCGTAAGTTGGACAGTAGAAAGTAGGAATTTCAGATCTTTTCTTAAGTTGCTGTCCTGCAACAAAGGCCTGTTTATTTCCCTAGAGACGGGGCTGCTTCCTGCAGTCAGTTAGAGGAAACTTGGAGCTGAGTCATAAACAATGACTTTCATTCATTGAGGAGGAGAGCAGAGCTGCAGCTCTTTCTGGTGAGAAAAAGGAATCGAAATGAAAGAACAGTAAGTAATTGATGATGCTAACGATCAGTGGAAGTCCTTCAAAACCTAAATGCAGAAGGTTGGCTTGGGATTAGCTTGGACACCAGCCAGAAATACATATTCCGAGTCTGCTGAATCATATTGCATTACAATGAATTCTTAGGATGAAAAAAGAGGGTCTTGTTACTCTAATACTTCTCACATCTCTTAACACATATTTAATTCACTCACGGCATCGCTGACCAGCATTAATTGCCCATCTCGAAATGGCTTTGAACAGTTAGGGTGGCACAGTGGCTCAGCGGTTAGCACTGCTGCTTCACAGCACCAGGGACCTGGGTTTGATTCCAGCCTCGCATGTCTGTCTGCATGGAGTTTGCACATTCTCCCCATGTCTGTGTTGGTTTTCTCCAGGTGCTCTTGTTTCCTCCTACAGTCCAAAGATGTGCAGGCTAGGATCATTGGCCATGCTAAATTGCCCATAGTGTTCAGGTTTGTGTAGACTACTGGGAGGATGGGTCTGGGTGGGATGATCTGAGGGTTGGTGTGGACTTGTTGGGCCAAAATGCATGTTTCCATGCTGTAGGGATTCCATGGTGGCTTGCTAGGTCATTACAGTTCATAGTCAACCCCATTGCTGTGGGCCTGGAATCACTAGTAGGCCAAACCAGGTGAGGATGGTGGATTTCCTTCCTTGATGGACATTAGTGAACCAGATACGCTTTTCCTTGACAATCAACAATGGTTTCATGATCATCAATAGTTTCTTAATTCCAGATTATTTATTGAATTCAAATTCCACCACGCAAGATTTTTAAACCTGGGACCCCAAAGCATTAGTTGAGTTTCTGAATTAATAGCATAGTGATAATACCACTCAGCCATTGCCTCCCATTAGATTTGGATGCTCACACTAACGTAACCAGAACCTGCTCCATCCATAGAGATATCCTTGGAGATCTGGCTGCACCAACATTATTGCCCAACCCTGATTGCCCCTTGATCTGAGTGACTTGTTCAGCATTCCAGAGAGGGCATTTAAGGGTCAACCACATTGCCATGGAACTGGGGTCACATGTAGGCCAGACCAGGTAAGGACAACCGGTCTTCCCTAAAGGATATTCATGAACCGGATAAGTTTTCAGCGGTGATGTGACTATCATTGGGCTAGTTTATAATTCCAGATTTTGTTTAAAAAATGGATTTGAGTCAAATTTCACCATCTTCCCAGGTAGGCCTTTGAGCCCACATCACTTGAATGCTCTGGCTTACTAGCCTATTGCCGTTGCAACCACACCACTGCATCCCCTACATGGAACACTGCTTTCAAATTGTCTATCATAGAATCCCAGATCCAATGGCACCATTCAGCCCATTTTGTCAATGCTAGCACTCGGCAGAGCTTTCCAATTAATCCCATATCCTTGATGTTGTCCCAATGTCTTACTAATGGTTATCATTCAACCAGTTACAGTCACCCAAAGTATTACCAAATTACCTTTTCAGTCACTGCATTTCAGATCATAACAACTTACATAGGTTGAGGGTGTGAGGGGGAGAGGTTTGAAAGGGACCTAAGGGGCAACCTTTTCACACAGCGCATGAGTACGTATGGAATAAGCTGCCAGAGGAAGTGGTGGGGACTGGTACAATTACAACATTTACATGGTATTTGCCTGGGTACATGAATAAGAAATGTTTAGGAGGGATATGGGCCAAATGCTGGCAAATGGTATCGGTTTAACACAGGATATCTGGTTGGCATGGACGACTTGGATCGGAGGGTCTGATTCCTTGCAATACAATTCTATTATTGTATGTCCGTACGGGTCATTAGTTACTATCTACAAAGATCCGCAGCCATCTCTCGTTATCATAAAGACAGACAATTGGTTATAAGCAGCTTCAGGGGCACCAGACCAGAAGGAGAATTACAGCCGTATCGTAGCAGCAAAATGTAGTGATGCGCAATAAGTGCAGGTCCATCTAGATATGTCCACATCCCATGAATGACTTTATTTTGAAAGTGTACTTTAGCACAGGGTTTCCTAAAGTAGGGTATAGGACCTCAAGTGGGGCCGCAAACTGAAATAACAGCTCCTCAGCAACAACATCCTCCCTTGCTCTAATATACGGCTTCCCAAATTGTGGGACAGGACTCCGAGAGGGGACAGCAGCTAAAAAATCAGGGTTCTGAGCTCTGATGCAGCAAAGGTGGCTGTGGGGTGCAAACCAAAGCCTCCTTTAAATTGTACAGTCAAACTCCCTGATCCTGTAGGCCTGAATCCTGGCATAAGCATAAGATGTGTAATATGAACATGCCCATTTTACTCAAAAACTCTGCAGGTTGAACAGCTCTCCCCACTCTGTTCCCACAATCCTCTTACTCTCACCCTGAACTTCTCTCTTTTTCTCACCTCCACTTCACTCCTCTCTCTCTCCAGGATCTCAACAACCTCTTAGAACCAAAGGAGCCATGGTAGGATACACTGAGGGAAGTGCCAATTAATGAACATTCAAGAAAGTGTGATCAGGTGCAATTTAATGCTGAGAGATCAAGCACTACATTAACTGGGAAAATCAAGCAGTGAGGAATGAGTAGGACAGCAATAGTGTCCCACATGACCCTGTCAGCCAACAGAAAACCTTCGTGCTGTGTGTATGTGTTTTCTCCCTGCATTTTGCTATATCACACCAGTCACAGAACCACAAAGTCCTTCATTGTGTGAGCAATCATAGTCATGCAGTGCGGAAATAAACCCCTTGATCCAATCAGTCCATGGTGACTATAATGCCAAAGTAAACTAGTTCCATCTGCCTGTGCTTGGCCTATATCTTTCTGAACCTTTCTTATTCACATACTTATCCAACATCTTTTAAACATTGTAACTGCACCTGCATCCATCACTTCCTCTGGAAGTTCATTCTATCCATGAACACTCTGCGTAAAAAAGTTGTCCATCATGTCTTCTTAAACACTTCTCCTCCCACCTTAAGTATATGTCCTTTTATCTTGAACTCCCCCGTTCTAAGGAAAAGACATTTGCCATTCACCTTAGCCATACCCTTCATACTTTCAATGAAAAATGCTCTGAACTATTTTCAGAGTGATTCTGATCACCAATATTTCAAAGCACCACTCTGCATGTAAATTACTATACAGTCAGATGGAAAATCACAGCTATCAGACCTTTGACTTTATGACTGGCTAAATTACAAAATGTCAGCATCAAATCAAATTAACTCTACAATATGATATTTATGGAGTGGTGCTACATAAGGACAGGTAGTCTCAATTAAAATAACAGAAAAAAACAACTATTATTCCAGTTCATTATGCTTAACATCACCACCAATCTTTTCTAGGATCCTGTGTTGCACACAATGTAAGTAAAATACACTTGAAAAGGTTAATTTATTCCCTGCTCTCCTGAGCTGTCCATACAGCACCTCTTCAGCAACTCATTTTCTGTATTGCAGACATGACTCACACTCTGTTATTTATTGTTGGATTTGAGCAACATGACAAGGTGGCATTTATTCCCCTTACTTTGCCATTCCGAACAAATCAATACAACCTCACAGTGTAGGACTATATGAGGCACCGCTCAGTCCACAGCTGGAGCCCTGTAAATACTGTCACTCCCCTCTGAGGTAGCCTGGGGTGTGGCGGGGTGAGGGGGGGGTGGGTGGTGGTTTCAAGAGATTAATTTTGAGCATGGAGAGATTTTCTTAAAAGGAGAGTTGAGTTGGTTGGGCTTATATACTCATTGGAATTTAGAAGAAGAGATGAGACCTCATTGAAGCATATTAGATTCCTCGGGGGACAAGCTCAGAGAATAGTGGAGAAACTCAGCAGGCTTGAAAGCATCTATAAAGAGATAAACAGAACTAATGTTTTGAGTCCAGAATGACACTCCTTCTGGACTTTCTTGCACATGCAGTATTTTTCCAAGATTCTTAAGGGACTTGACAGTGTAGATGCGGAAATGTAGTTTTCCCCTTGTGGAAGAGTCTCAGACCAGATGGTATACTCTCAGGGTAAAGCAGGCCCCATTTAAGACAGAGATGAGGAGGAATTTCTTCTCTCAGAAGGCAGTGAATCTGGAATTCTTTAATGCAGAAGACTGGTGAGGCTGGATCTTTAAGTATATTCAAGGCTGGGGAAGACAGATGTTTTAATCTGTAAGGAAATCCAAAAGTTCTGGGAAAATACCAGAAGGTTCAGTTGACGATTGTCAGATGAGCCAGTCAGATCCTACTGAATAGCAGACCAGAGTTGATGAGCTGAATGGTCTCCTTCTGCTCCTACATCTTAATTCTGGAACTTTTAGCATATTTGACAACACACCAACCAGCCTAGGTACTAGCCTGGAAATTATTACATTAATGCCATTAACTATCACAGGGGAGGCAATGGTCTACTGGTATTATCTCTGGACTGTTAATTCAGAGACCCAAGCAATGTTCTGTGGACCTGGGTTTGAATCTCACCATGGTAGTTGGTGGAATTGGAATTAAATAGAATTCTGGAATTATGTCAAATGATGGCCGTGAATCCATTGTAGATTGTCAGGAAGACCTATCTGATTCTCCAATCCTGTTTCAGGAAGGAAACTGCCATCCTTACCTAATCCGGCCTGCGTGTGATTCCCAAACCCACAGCAATGTGTTTGGCACCAAACTGCCCTCTGAGCGCTTTGGGATGGGCAAAAAATGCTGGCCCAGCTGATGATGCTCTCATCCAATTAATTTAAAAACATTCAATCTGTCAACATAAGTAGGTTCTGTAACTGATCACGATATAATCATGACCTGTCTGCATTGTCTAGCTTGCTGCCTGATGCTGTTTTATTAAGCCATAAATCTTTCCTAAGGCTCTCTTCCTTCCTTCCTGTCATCCTTTGTACTTGATTACCACACTACTTCTAAAGAACAATCTCTCAGTGAAACATGTTTGTTATAAATTTGTTTCTTCTTTTGTTTTTAAACTTACTTTGGAGAAAGCAACATAATAAAGTTTGTTGCAAGGGAAGCTCCTGCAGCAATGAAGTTACCCCCTACATGGGAAGCCTGGGATTTATCCTGACTGATGCCGTGCTCCGGGTTTTCTCGAGCCAGTATTTATCGTAATGAATATAATGAACTCAGAAGCTGGTGTCAGCACTACATTTAACCCCCTGAAACTGGCATTTTGGAGCCCCTTGGAGTTGTCTTTGATGATGGTGATTACGGTTCAAAGGCACACAATCTGTCGGAACAGAATGTGAGAATCTGCCGACTTTGGATTTCTAATGTGTGTTATTTTTAAACCCTTGCGAGAATTGTCATTTACATTTTAAAGGGGGAAACTATTTTATTCGGATCATTGTTTGGCAAAGCTGCTTTGTTTGCCTGCTCTAAACAGCAATGCAATAACACAGGTGGCATTAAATAAATAAAGTAGCATTTTGTTTTACAATGAGAGAGAAAGACACACAAAATAATCTGGCCACTCAGCCCACTAACCATTCTACATCCACTGACTATTTTATCACAAAGTACCCTTCTTTGCAACTTCTCACTGGAACGAGTGCAGATGAGGTTTAAGAGTGATTCAAGACATTTTTGCTAAGACATAAGGAAAGGTTGGAAATTTCACATATTTTTCACTGACTTAAGCCATAGAGATGTACAATATGGAAATAGACCCTTCAGTCCAACTCGTCCATGTTGACCCAATATCCTAAATTAATCCAGTCTTATTTACTAGCATTTGGCCCATTATCCACCAAATGAGATGTATCAGAGGAGATTTGATATATGTTTCCAAAATCATGGGCGAGAACAGTTAGGGAGATATTGTTAAGACTCTTAATTGGACCAAGAAGCAGTTTTTAGGTACAGCAAATTTTTTTATTAACTGAGACCAGGAGTGTGCTGGTTGATCAAATATTCTGATTGATCAAGGGGTTCACATAATCAATGTAAAAATGCACACTAACTAATTGTAATGTGATGTAAGGGGTCTACACATCACTGTTATACTTTATTTGCACCATAATCATTTAAATAATAATGCAACTTTGCCTTAAATAAAACTCAATGGCAGAGACCCTTCTTACTCACTCTCAACTGACTACTTGGACATTGCAATAATACAGTAATCTTCTGGTGCTACAAGTATATAATTCTTGTTGGTTTATCGAGAATGCCAGTTCATCAGGTGCCAGTTAAGGCAAAATTTGCTGTATTTGACGAAGTAAGTGTGTTTTAACTAAAAACTTTTTTCGCTCAACAAGCTGTTAGGTCAAGAATGCACTCCTTGAAAGTGATGGAGGCAGGTTTAATTGAGGCATTTAAGATGGTACTGGATTGTTATTTAAATAAAAATACTGTGCAAGGTTATAGGGAAAGGTTCAGAGATAAGCAATAAGCTAAAATGCTCAGAGAGCTGATGTAGGTTGAATACAGTAACAGATCTGTGCTTCTGTTGATTTTCCTGTTCTTTGAAACAGGAAGCAAAGGTATATCTGACCAGAAAATCTCCATTCAGAGGGTTTAGTGGAGTTAAAACAGTGTGTGGTCTCTTAGGTAAGGACCCTGAGAGAAGGTCTGATTGAGATGTTCAAAGTCATGAGCAGGTTGGACAGAGTAGATAGGCAGAAGATATTTTTCAATATAAAGAACGAGAGGGCAGAGATTTAAGCTGATGGGCATATAAAGCAAGGGTGATATGAGAAAAAAAATTTCAATTGGTGAGTTGTTAGGGTCTGGGATGTACTGCTTGGAAATGTGGTGGAGACAGGTTCAATTGAAGTGTTTAGCAGGCTATTAGATGATTATTTGGATCAAAATGTTGAGCAAAGGTAAGGGGAGAGGCATTGTGTAATTGAACTGGTGCAGGCACAATGGGCCAAAAAGCCTCATTCTGTTCTGCCAGAGATAGCAAGAACTGCAAATGCTGGCATCTGGCATAGCACAGTGTGGAGCTGGATGAGCACAGTAGGCCAGGCAGCATCAGAGGAGCTGGAAAGTTGACCCAAAGAAGGGTCCTGACCCAAAACTTCAACATTCCTGCTCCTCTGATGTCTCCTGACCTGCTGTGTTCCTCCAGCTCCACCCTGCGTTATCTCATTCTGCTTTGTGACAGTTTAGTGAGTCCGGGATATTTAAGAGTAGGCTGATTGGACAGTAATTAGATTTCTCCCTTGTTTTTAATCGAGAGGATGATTTTGCACTTTGTAGGGTAGACACCAGTGCCATTGCCTTGTGGGACAAATTGGTTAATGACATAAAATCAGTTCAGAAGAAGGATCATCAGATCCAAAACATTAACTCCAACTTCACTACACTGATGTTGCCAGGACCTGCTGAGCTTTTCCAGCAATTTCCGTTTTTGTTTCAGATTTTCAGCATCTGCAGCTCTTTCAGCTTATTTTTGGTTAATGACATGATTTGTTTGGAGGCAGAGCCCCTCAGCACTACTGCCAGGGCCAAAAGCCTCTTCTGCATCCAGCTGACTGAGTTTTTTTTGTGTGGGCAATGTGTGAATTGAACATGACAAGAATCATCCATTCAAATTTTCTGGCTGAGGTTTAGATGCGAATACTTTAGCATTAATCATTGAACTTAGGTCAATAGTGCCACCTCCCCGCACTAGGGAACACAGTTTGAATCCACCCTCAGGTGGCTGTAAATGTGAAGTTTGCACATTGTCATTCTCCCAGTGTCTGTGTGGGTTTCCTCCAGGTGCTCCGGTTTCCTTCCACAATCCAAAGACATGCAGGTAAGGTGGATTGACCATACTAAATAACCCATAGTGTCCAGGGATGTACAGGCTAGGTGGATTAGTCATGGTGATTGCAAGGCTACAGGAACAGTGGAGGAGGATGGGCGAGATACTCTTGAAAGGGTCGGTGTGGGCTTGGTGGGCTGAATGACCTGATTCCTGGAGGGAATCTATGATTCTTTGACTTTTACAGTCAGTTGCTGGAGCCTGCAATTTATGGAGGAGGAGGAGGAGGATGTTCATGGGAGCACCTTTGTCTGTTAATTGTTTCATTATCCAGCACCCTTTGTAAGACATGTAGCACTTTGACCTGATCTATGGAGTTGTGGGAAGTTTTGTATGTCATTCATTATGGGATGTCAGTGTCCATAGTTGGGCCAGCATTTATTTCCCATCCTAACTGAACTGAGTGTCTGACTAAGCAATTTCAAAATCAACCACATTGCTAGGGGTCTGGAGTCATATGTAGACCAAAAGGTTTTAATGAAACAGATAGATTTTTAAAGACAATTAACAATGGTTCCATGGTCAGCATTCGACTAATGTTTAATTCCAGATTTTCATTGAATTCCAAATTTTACACGTGCCCTGTTTGAACACATCTCCTTACAATCTAGCTTAGTGGTCTACCCATTATATTATAGCCTCCCTAGCTCTTTTACTATTAGTGATTTTTGCCTTCCCTGGACCACAAATGAGTCATGAGCAAGAAAGTATATTGATGAGTTGAACGAAGGTGTCCATTAGTAGGATGAACTAACAATTCAGTAAGAAAGCACTCCCACTTACATTACACCTTCGTGAAGTGCCAAAAGTGCACTTCTAAAGTTGTTTCCCATTGTTATAAAGTATGAAAGCACAGCAATCAGTTAGTGAAGAATGGTCCATTTGGGATAAGGGAGTAGATATTCTGAATGAGCTATAAATCCTGTTCAGGACTCTATGGAGCAATCCTTTGCTTTTCTTCAAATTGTACAATGGTATATCACTCAAACACTATGTTAAATCTGGATTCTGTGTTCAAAACACTGGAGTAAAGTTTTAACATTTAAAGTTCAGAGCTACAAGAGAAAAAAAGGGAAAAGAACAGGTAGGAGTGAAATTTAAATGTAAATAATCAATGGAAGAAATTAGCTTTCAAACTATTGGAAACTCACGAGCAGCAGTGGATCATTCAGCCCCTTGAGGCTGTTCCATCAGGCAGCATTACTGCATTAACACACTTTGGCTCCATAGCCCTTTGTATCTTTGCCAATACAAAGTCTATTGCAGGTAGAATGTCAAAAATCCAAAAGCTGGAAATGTCCAAAAGAACCAAAGATTTCTCTGAGAGCAGTGGATGCTCTCAAATGAACAGGTCATTCTTAGATTGGTTCCAGAGGTTCGCAAGAAAGCACAGGAAGTTATGAACACAGCCCAGTCTATCACACAAATCAGCCTTCCATCTATTAATTCCATCTATACTTCCCACTGTCTCAGGAAAGCAACCAACATAATCAAAGTTCCCTCCTAGCCCAGTTACGCTCTCTTCCACACTATTCCTTTGGGCAGAAGATATCAAAGTTTGTGTACACATTCAAATAGATTACTCCAGAAGCAAAAACAAGAAGGCAGATTGCTACTTGAATGGCTGTAAATTGGGAGAGGGGAGTGTGCAGTGGGACCTGGGTGTCCTTGTGCACCAACCACTGAAGGTAAGCATACAGGTACAGCAGGCAGTAAAGAAGGCAAATGGTATGTTGGCCTTTATTGCGAGAGGTTTCGAGAACAGGAGCAGGGATGTGTTGTTGCAGTTATGCAGAGCCTTGGTGAGACCACACCCTAGAATATTGTGTACAGTTTTGGTCTCTTTTTTGAGGAGAGTTGCTCTTGCTCTTGAGGGAGTGCAGCGAAGGTTTACCTGACTGATTCTGGGGATGGTGGGTCTGACGAAAAAGGAGAGATTGACTCGGTTGGGACTGTTTTCACTGGAGTCCACATGAATGAGGGGGAATCTCATTGAGACTTATAAAATTCTATCACACCTGTACAGTGCAGACGCAGGGAGGATGTTGCCGATAGTGGGTGTGTCCTGAGCCAGGGGTCACAGTATGAGGATTCAAGTAGACCATTTAGGATGGAGATGAGGAGACATTTCTTCACCCAAAGAGTGGTGAGCCTGTGGAGTTCATTACCACAGGAAGTAGTTGATGCTGAAACATTGAATATATTCAACAGGTGGCTAGACATAGCACTTGGGGCCAATGGGATCTAAGGTTATGGGGAGATAGCAAGATTAGGCTGTTGAGCTGGATGATTAACCATGATTGTGAAGAATGTCGGAGCAGGCTCAAAGGGCCAAATGGTCTCCCACTGCTCCTATCTTCTATGTTTCTATGTAAGAAAAGCTGCTTCCCTGCTGTTATTAGACTTCTGAATGGATCTCACAAATTTTAAATTTAATGTTGCTTGTACTCTCTGTACACCCTCTCTTCAGCTGTAACATTGTATTCTTTGTTGCGTTCTATTACTTTAATGCACTTCGTACAGGATGATCTGCCTGTACTACAGACAAAACAAAACTTTTCACTGTATCTAGGTACGTGACAATAATAAATCAAATTCAATTTGCAGGGTCTGAGTACATGGCTGTGCTTTGCTGCAGAGCAGACTTTGTCAAATTAGCTGTGGCAGCATGGTAAGTGTGATCTTAAGCTGCCAGCCTACTCAGCGCAGGGCTGATTTTCATCTTGCTGCCATACATTTTTCAGTGTGAACATGCTGTCAAAAATGTTACCATCAAATCATTGCCAGACTGGGAATCAATGTTAAAGGTATTATTTTTCAAAAAGGAATGACTAAATTTTTTCTGCTAATCTAATTTGAAGCTTCAAACACCTCACAATCTCAAAACTGGATTTGCTCTAGCCTTGTTCATGCAATTAAAAAGTTATTAGAACAGTTTGTTACAAGTTGCAATCAGCAAGTTGCTGGGTTTGATGAGGAATTTCTGTCTGAGTAGGTGGTGAAAGAAATTGCAACAATAAAAGGCTGAAAGGTCATGTTTCTTTCTCTCACATACCTCATACAGTGAGCTTTTAAGTGCTACCTGTCTTTCATTTTGCCACTCTTCTGAGTAGGATAATTCATTATTCTTTACGTAATATTGTCCCAGAGCAGGCTCCTGCAGAAAACAACATTCAATAGCCTCCTGGGCATAAAGCTGCGCTTCTGTTCTTGTACCAGAACGTGGATGAAAACCAGTGGTGTATTTCAGTGCTGAGATGTGGGATATGTTTTGTGCATCTGCAGATTTGCAGTTCCAAGAAAGTAATGCTTATCTTTGTCCTTCAAATCCCATTAAACAACTTCCCACTAGCAGACTTAAAAAATGGTTCCGAAAGTTACATCAGAATTGTGCCCACCAATGCAAATTATTCCTCCCAGTGTTGGATGGCATCTAATATACAATGGACTAGTTTACAAGGGGCTAACATAGTTAACATAAACATTAGAGCATTACAAATATGAGCAGGAATAGGCCATCTGACCCCTTGAGCCTGCTCCACCTTTCAATATGATCATGGGTGATCTTTTTATGGACTGAGCTCCACTTACCTGCCCCCTCACTATGACCCTTTATTCCTTTACGGTTCAAAAAAATCTGTCGTTGCCTGAAGGAACATACAACAAAGTAGATAATAAAGTGTGAAGTAGATAATAAAGTGTGGAGCATTCCTGAGATGCTGCTTGGCCTGCTGTGTTCATCCAGCTTCACACTTTATTATCTTGGATTCTTCAGCATCTGCAGTTCCCATTATCGCTGATACAACAAAGTAGACTCAATTACTTCACTTGACAGGGAATTCCACAGATTCACAACCCTTTGGGTGAAGAAGTTCCTCCTCAACTCAGGTACATTAGGGACATTTAAGTGACTCTTGGAAAAGCACATTGATGATAGTAAATTATAGGGTAGTTTGATCTTAGTAGGGTAATAGGTCAGCACAACATCATGTGCCAAAGGGCCTGTGCTATGCTGTACTGTTCTATGTTCTATGCTCATCAACCCTAAATTTGGTCTCCTTTATTTTGAGGTGATGCCCCTTTGTTCTAGTTTCACCTGCTAGCGGAAAAGACGTCCCAGCTTCAATCTTTGCTGCTCCCTTATCAATTTTATATGTTTCCATAAGATCTTCCCTCATTCTTCTAAATTCCAATCAGTATAGCTGGGCTGGCTTTGGGATGCAGTGGGGGGAGGGGAGATTTTGAAGCTGGTGAAATCCACATTGACACCATTGGGCTACGGTGTTCCCAAGCGGAATATGAGTTGCTGTTCCTGCAACCTACGGGTGGCATCATTATGGCACTACAGGAGGCCCATGATGGACATATCATCTAAGGAATGGGAGGGGGAGTTGAAATGGTTTGCGACTGGGAGGTGCAGTTGTTTACTGCGAGCCAAGCATAGGTGTTGTGCAAAGCGATCCTCAAGCCTCCACTTGGTTTCCCCAATGTAGAGGATGCCACACCGTGTATAGCGGATGCAGGAACAGCAACTCATGTTCCGCTTGGAAACCCTGCAGCCCAATGGTATCAATGTGGACTTCACAAGCTTCAAAATCTCCCCTCCCCCCACTGCATTCCAAAACCAGCCCAGCTCGTCCCACCAGCCTAACCCGTTCTTTCTCTCACCTATCCCCTCTTCCCACCTCAAGTCGCACCTCCATCTCCTACCTTCCTACCTCATCTCTCCCCCTTGACCTGTGCATCCTCCCCAGACTGACCGATCCCTTCCCTACCTCCCCACCCATACTCTCCTCTCCACCTATCTTCTCCTCTATCCATGATCAGAGATAATGGGAACTGCAGATGCTGGAGAATCCAAGATAACAAAGTGTGGAGTTGGATGAACACAGCAGGCCAAGCAGCATCTTAGGAGCACAAAAGCTGACGTTTCGGGCCTAGACCCTTCATCAGAGAGCACCCTCATCGGTCTAGGCCCGAAACGTCAGCCTTTGTGATCCTAAGATGCTGCTTGGCCTGCTGTGTTCATCCAGCCCCATACTTTGTTATAATGAAAGTGATAAACTTGGTTTATTGAAAAGCAATCTGCATTTTTGATCATTGTGGTACAGATTCAACAGAGAGAGAGAGAGAGAGAGAGAGAGAGAGAGCTAGCGATGTTCTAGTGTAGTTAGTATTGAAATAGCAAGATCAAAACTTACACTTGGTCAACCTTGAATTGAACCAATAGCTAGATTAATATTACCTAAAGACTCATGTTAATTTATTGAGCCAGTTTACTGGCTGGCATTTGACAATATTCAAATATTTTAAGGTGAAGTCTAGGAGGTTTAGAGAGGATTTGAGGAAAACCTTTCCTCGCACAGAGGGGGATGTGAGTCTGGAATGCACTGCCCAAGAGGGTAGTTGAGGCAGGAAACCTCAACCTTTAAAAAGTAGTTGGATAAGGATTTGAAACGTCATAATATTCAAGGCTATGGGCCTGGCTCAGGCAAGCAGAATTAGTGTAGGTAGATTGGTATAGATTTGATGGACTGAGGGAACTTTTCTGTGCTGTATGGCTCTAAGCAATGCTGAAAAAGTTGGAGCACTGTTCAGAATGTGTGGTGGTGAAGCCATTGTCCTCGGAGAAATGACTACAATAGGGCAGGTGACCGACCACTAGGTAAGGACAGGGAAGAGTTAGACTACAATACCTCCTCTACTACAGTAGCTGTCAAACATTTGTTGTGCGAACTCACACACACAGTGTGCCCATTTTCGTGAGATGTTTCATAGATGCCAGCACTGGGTGCCATGGTTAGTTGTAGGAGCAGAAGTAGGTCATTGAATGAGTTCAGGGCTGATCTGATAATCCTCCAGTCCCGCCTTTTCCTCATAACCCTTCATTCCTTCACTGATTTAAAACCTGCCTTTCTCACAAGTGAAACGTGATCAGGAGGTGTAAAGCATCCTTTCTCGAGGAAAAATGGGATGCGGGAAGTGCAGAAAAATGACAGTCAGGTTGGTATTTGGTTGAAATCTTCTGACAGGGGAGAAAATGATCAGGCATCAGCATGTCAGCTGCAAAGTAAATCCTGTCCATCAAACAGATGGGAATTAGCTTGTGACAGCTGCAGTCCTTTAATGTGATAAGAGTTCCTTTGGCTATTGTAAGGATTGTACATATAGTAATCTGTCTGACCAGCTTTTCTCACTGCAGGAATGAAACACACACACAACGCAACACACGCCATTAGAAAATATGGAACTATATTGTAAAGAGTGTTTTTTATCTTCACTTCTTAACATTAAAGTTATTTTAGTACTGTTAAAATCATACATTAAAAGAAAATTAAGACCTGCAATATTTCTGAAATGCAAACAGATAATGCTGGCCTAAGCAGCAAAGCAAAATGGGCTCAAAATCATGGAACTCCATCCCTAATGGCTTTGTGAGTGTACCTATATCAAATGGATTGCCGTGGTTAAAGAAGGCAGCTCTCCCGGCCCATTAGTGACAGGTAATAAATGCTGGCCTAGTCAGCAATGTCCACGTACCATGAATTAATAGATAAAGAGAGGTCCCATTCTCGTTTGTGAAGAGAAACAACAGGTTAATATTTTGTATGAAACTCTTCTGTAGAGTTTTCCTATTTTTGAAGCATCATTTGTGCATTTATGTGCAAGCAATGTTTTTGTATTAGTCTCACCACTATTTAAGCCAAAGACACCATGATCAATCCATACTTCTGTATATAAACCATAGTCTGTGTTTAACCTATGTCAGTGTTTAATTTCTTTCTGTAGATAAGCGGTGCCTCTGTGTTTAAGCTGTCGCTCAGTGTTTAGACATATGTCTATGATTCAACTAAATCTCCTGTTTAAGCTGTAACTCCATATTTAAGTCATATCTCGGTGTTTTACAGGTATATTTCTCTGTTTAAGTTGCGCATACCTCTGTGTTTAAGATGCAGCTCTGTGTTGAAATCATACCTCTATAATCAATCCAGACATTCCATGTTTCTGCTGTGGACCTATGTTTATCCTGTATTCCTATGTTTCAGGAAGAAACAAGATCTCAAGTAATCTTTTGTATACTCTGCTCTGGCTCCATCATAGTGCCATGATCACTGCCTTGAACTGTAATCAGCTAATTTTAGTTCAGTAATAGGCAGGGCAGTTCATTGTGCAATTGAGGCAATGTGGTGGGGCTACCTCTCAGTGCAACTGACAGATAATTCCCTGGTTTACCTCCTCAACCATGGCGCAGTGTGGCAACAACATGTTACAGCAAATCAAAAAACTAACAGCATCTGACAGACACATGACCTCAAACACCAAGAAGGACATTGCCATGTGAATACTGGTGACCCCAATTACAGATCTCCTTGATTTGGATATTCCTGTTCTTTCATTACCCTTAGTTCAAAATCCCATAAATTCCCTATTTAGCACCATTGTGAGGGAATAACCATTACAAGAAATGCAACAATTCAAGAAGATACCTGTTATACCTCTTCAGGATGGCAAGAACTGGGCATTAAAATATAGACATTATGATATCACAGCAAATATTTTTAATAATAACATTTTAGACTCAATTTAACCAAGCTACACTAATTTAACAAACTAAACTAGTTTGAAATAATAATGAAAACATGAAACAGAAATCTTCTGAAGTGATTTGAAGATGAAAAACACAGACAACAGAGCACAAGTATTGAATGTAAGATGAGTTAAAGTAGGCCTATGTTTTGTCCATGCACTTTGGGATAGGGCTCAACAGTCAAGAAGAACATTTCTTACCCTTAGCAACATGGGACCAGGGATTGTTCTGGGGCAGGAGTTGTGGGGTCAAGCCCCACTCCCAAGACTTGATTCCAGGGATTGAGACTGATTGCCCATAGCAGTGCTGAGGGTGTACTGTTCTGTCAAAACTGCCACCGTTAGGATAAAATGTGATACTTAGGTCTGCCTTTGCAGCTTGACATGAAAGATTTCACGGCACAATTCAAAGAAGACATGGGAAATTCTACCCAGCGTCCTGGCCTAAAGCAGGTGATCTGGTCATTGTCACATTGCTGCTTGTGGAAGCTGTTGTGCCAAAGTTAACTGCTGTAATCGCTGAAAATTCTACAGTGTCTTAGTTTCAAAGGTACCTCGTTGGATGTGATGTTTGGATGTCATGAAGCGATGAAAAGTTCCAAGTAGATGTGATTTTTTAAACATTTCTGATATTTATATAAACTCCAGTCAGAGCCTTTACTCCTTACTTTGCACACAAGTCTTTCTGGAAATCCATATCAAAAAAACATGTAATGGCCCTTACGCACGAGGGGTATTAAAACCTTCAGCTACATTTGTTGATATGATTTTCCCATCAATAATCCATACTGGCATATTTTAATCAGCCCAACATTGTCCAAATGCTCAAACACTGCCATTAGCCCCAGTGAGTTCCCCACCACTGAAGTTAATCCATCATATCTGAAGTTTCTCCTTCCCTGCCTTCTTTTAAACGAGCAATTTGAAATACTTGAATCTAAAGCGATTGGAAAATTCTGACTAACGCATTGGCAATTTCCGTATCCATTTCTTTCAATATTCTGTAGCAAGGCGATGGAGGCAATTAATAAGCTCTGGAGATTTATCGATGTTAAACTCCTTTTGTTTCTGAACTATTTTTTTGAAATTGCTATGTTCCTCCTCCTGGTGCACTGTGCCATTGGCCTTTCCTCTTTTGTGATATAAAGTATTCATTTAGCAAAGTTATATTTCATTATTATCTTACCTGGACCCGCATTCTACTTTAGCCTTCTCCTTTAGGTATTTATAAACATTCTGCTGTTGGGCTTGCTGTCCTTTGAAGGTATATTCCATTTTCCAACATCTTTCTGCTTTACCATTTTGTTGCTTTTTGTATTTCTGCTGGTCTTGAACTTGATTTTGAATAATTTATTGTCATGTGCATTTTACAGTGAACAAACAGTAATATACAGTGAAAATCTCAACTGTTGTCACAATCCAGTGCAATTCTGAATAGCTTAAGAATAAAAAGATAGCACTGAAAGAGAGTTTATCTGCTGTCTGCTGCCTCCTCCATGAGACCTGAGTCACTTCACCAATGATACCTGTACCCCAGCCTCACCATCCACGTGGATCCAACAACTCCTTAGATGCCATCTCTTTGCTGTCAGGCCCACCTCGCTGATGCTGAATCCCATTCCAAACACACACCTGCCCCTCAACCAGAATTCCCTGGCTCTGCTGCGCCACCTCCTGTCCGATAACCAAGAGTCCCTGGCTCCACAACAAGGCCAGGCCACTGCCTGGCCCAGAGTTCCACACTCTGGGCTGCCCTCCTCCGAGACGCCACCTTTACTGCGCCACCATCTTGCAGAGCCCACTGCTGCCACCTCCTATCGCCGGAGGAGCTTTGATGCCACTTCCACCACTATCGGCCCCCAGTGCCTGGATGATGTCCTTGCTGCAGCAGCCTCTAATTTCCAGGGGGCGCTGCACCCACCTCCACCTCCGACCACTGGGATGTGCTGCCACTCCACACATGGCCCACTATCGCTGCCACACCCATGCCACTGATGAGCCCGCCAAAGGAAGGAAAAAGGGAAGGAAAAAGTGAAAAGAGCAGAAGTAAAAAGGAAACAAAAGGGAGAGAGCAGATGGGAGTGGATAAGACCCAGGCAAGAGCCTGCATGCAACCGTGTTACTCTGCCACCATCTTGAAACTGGTATTATATATTCTGTTGGTATCCCTGGTATTTGCAATGCTGATTTGTCAGGGTTAGGGTAGCATAGTAGTTTTGTTCTGGGTTCCGTTTGGGAACCCTGCAGCCCAATGGCATCAATGTGGACTTCACAAGCTTCAAAGTCTCCCCTCCCCCCACTGCATCCCAAAACCAGCCCAGCTCGTCCCCTACCGCACTGCACCACACAACCAGCCCAGCCTGTCTCTGCCTCCCTAACCTGTTCTTCCTCTCACCCATCCCTTCCTCCCACCTCAAGCCACACCTCTATTTCCTACCTACCACCTCATCCCGTCTCCTTGACCTGTCCGTCTTCCCTGGACTGAACTATCCCGTCCCTACCTCCTCACCTATACTGTCCTCTCTACCTATCTTGTTTTCTCTCCATCTTCGGTCCGCCTCCCCCTCTCTCCCTATTTATTCCAGAACCCCCACCCCATTCCCCTCTCTGAAGAAGGGTCTAGGCCCGAAACGTCAGCTTTTGTGCTCCTGAGATGCTGCTTGGCCTGCTGTGTTCATCCAGCTCCACACTTTGTTATCTTAGTAGTTTTGTTACTGTGTTCTAAAACAGAAAACTAGTTTTCTAGTTCAATATGTTACAGGGTGGTGCTGGCCTAGCGGTATTATTGCTGGACTGTTAACCCAGAGACCTCAGTAATGCTCTGGAGACCCAAGTTCAAATCCTACCACTGCAGACAGTGGCACTTAAATTCAATAAATATCTGGACTTAAGATTCTAACGATGACCATAAATGTATTATCAACTGTCAGGGTGAAACCCATCTGGTTCACTAATGTTCTGTCAGAAAGCAACTGCCATCCTTACCTGGTCTGGCCAAAATGTGACTCCAGACCCACAGCAATGTGGTTGATTCATAACTGCCCTCTGGGCGATTAGGGATGGGCAATAAGTGCTGCCAGGCTAGTGATGCTGTCATCTTGTGAATGAATTTGAAAATAACTTTTAGGAGTTCAAATCCAAACTAGGGTATTCAATTTCATTAATTAGTAAGTGCAGCGGTGACATGAGAGAACAGAAGTTGTGCGTGTAAAGAGGTACATTTAACTTTTTTTTATTCTTTCAAGGACCAAGTATATTGCTGGCAAGGACAACATTTGTTGCCCATGCCCAACTGGACTTGAACTAAATAGTTTTGTGAACCTCATCAAAGGACCCTTAGATATCAGCTGCATTGTTCTGGAGTTGCATGTATGTCAGACCAGGTGAGGCTGACCGATTTCCTCACCTAGAGGGCATTAACAGCTGAGTATTGCTCGTAGCCACGATTAGCATCAATGAGACAAAATTTATGAATTGAATTGAAATTAAATTAAATTAAATAATGGAATTTGAACTCAGATCCTGAAAGTATTAGCCTGAATAGATGCCATGTAAATCCTGTGACATTCTCACAGAGCCAGGACCTCAATTTCTTTTTCCCTTTATTCTATCACAGGATGACGGTGTCACTGGCCAGGCAGTGTTTATTGGCCATCCCTGATCGCCCAGAGGGCAGTTGAGAGTCAACCACATTGCTGTGGGTGTGGAGTCACATGAAGGTCCGACCAGGTAAGGATGGCAGTTTCCTTCCCTAAAGGATGAGGTTTGATAAGGTTCCCCATGGTACGCTCATTCAGAAGGTCAGGAGGAATGGGATACAGGGGAACTTAGCTGTCTGGATACAGAATTGGCTGGCCAACAGAAGACAGCGAGTGGTAGTAGAAGGAAAATATTCTGCCTGGAAGTCAGTGGTGAGTGGTGTTCCACAGGGCTCTGTCCTTGGGCCTCTACTGTTTGTAATTTTTATAAATGACTTGGATGAGGGGATTGAAGGATGGGTCAGCAAGTTTGCAGACGACACAAAGGTTGGAGGTGTCGTTGACAGTATAGAGGGGCTGTTGTAGGCTGCAGCGGGGCATTGTCAGGATGCAGAGATGGGCTGAGAGGTGGCAGATGGAGTTCAACCTGGATTAATGCAAGGTGATGCATTTTGGAAGGTCGAATTTGAAAGCTGAGTACAGAATTAAGGATAGGATTCTTGGCAGTGTGGAGGAACAGAGGGATCTTGGTGTGCAGATACATAGATCCCTTAAAATGGCCACCCAAGTGGACAGGGTTGTTAAGAAAGCATATGGTGTTTTGGCTTTCATTAACAGGGGGATTGAGTTTAAGAGTCGTGAGATCTTGTTGCAGCTCTATAAAACTTTGGTTAGACCGCACTTGGAATACTGCGTCCAGTTCTGGGCGCCCTGTTATAGGAAAGATGTGGATGCTTTGGAGAGGGTTCAGAGGAGGCTTACCAGGATGCTGCCTGGACTGGAGGGCTTATCTTATGAAGAGAGGTTGACTGAGCTTGGTCTCTTTTCATTGGAGAAAAGGAGGAGGAGAGGGGACCTAATTGAGGTATACAAGATAATGAGAGGCATAGATAGAGTTGATAGTCAGAGACTATTTCCCAGGGAAGAAATGGCTAACATGAGGGGTCATAGTTTTAAGCTGGTTGGAGGAAATTATAGAGGGGATGTCAGAGGCGGGTTCTTTACACAGCGAGTTGTGAGAGCATGGAATGCATTGACAGCAGCAGTTGTGGAAGCAAGGTCATTGGGGACATTTAAGAGACTGCTGGACATGCATATGGTCACAGAAATTTGAGGGTGCATACATGAGGATCAATGGTCGGCACAACATCGTGGGCTGAAGGGCCTGTTCTGTGCTGTACTGTTCTATGTTCTATGTTCTATGCTCTAAAGGGAATTAGTGAACCGGGGGAGGGGGTTTTTCCTGACAATTGCCAAAGGATTCACAGTCATCATTAGATTCTTAATCCCAGATATTTTATTGAATTCAAATTCCACCATCTGCTGTGGTGGGATTCGAACCTGGGTCGCCAGAGCATTATCTGGGTCTCTGGATTAACAGCCATAGTGATAATACCACAAGGCCATTGTCATCCCCTCATTAGTGACACTCAACAAGTCATAACCTGACAGTCTGAAAATAGCGTATTTAAATGTACTCTCTGCGACCTGTCCATTCCATCTTCTCCTTTTCATGCTGCTATAGCGCCCATAAATTCATCAGCTCCAGCGTTGTGTATTAATATTCTCGGTGGTGCGTTATAGAATGGATATAGATTTCGAAATTGACTGCATCCATTAGTTTATTTTGTTTATCTGATAAATTACATCTTAAGAATCTCTAATAAATTGTAAAAAATGATTTCCCTTTCATTTAAATTTCTTAGCCATTTCCGATCAGGTTAGATTTTCAGAGTGTACTTCACTAAGTGCACTTTTCCAATGACTGGCTAGCTGCCAGGTTAACCGGCCTGTAGTTCTGTTTATCCTTCAATTTGATTATTTCCAATCTGCTTGGATATTCCACATTCCACGAAGGTTTGAAAAGCCATCGTCAACCCATCCATCATCTCTGCACCTATTTTTTTTGGATCCCCAGGCTGTAGCCCTCACACGGCATGGTGGCTCAATGGTTAGCACTGCCGCCTCACAGTTCCAGGGACCTGGGTTTGATTCCGCGCTTGGGCGACTGTCTGTGTGGAGTTTGCACATTCTCCCTGTCTCTGCGTGGGTTTCCTCCGGGCACTCCGATTTCCTCCCACAGCCCCAAGATGTGCAGGCTTAGTGGATTGGCCATGCTAAATTGCTGGTAGTGTTCAGGGATGTTTAGGTTATGTGGGTTGGACCTGGGGAATGTAGGGGAATGTGCCTGGGTGGGATGCTCTTTGGAGGGGTAGTGTGGAGTTGTTGGGTGAAATGGCTGTTTCCACTCTATCAGGATTCTATTCAATGAATCTGTCAAGGTTTAGTCTCTCGAGCTTCTCCAGTACTTACTTTTTCCTTGTAAGACAAATGCAAACCATTTACTTAATACTTGTGAGAGAGATAGTCGGAACTGCAGATGCTTGAGAATCTGAGGTAACAAGGTGTAGAGCTGGATGAGCACATCAGGCCAAGCAGCATCAGAGGAGCAGGAAGGCTGACGTTTCAGGCCTAGACCCTTCTTCAGAAATTTATTTCAGAAATAAAAGTCAAAGATCTTAAAAGGCCACTCGGGGGATGACCTAATGGTATCATAGAACATAGAACATAGAACATTACAGCACAGTACAGGCCCTTCAGCCCTCGATGTTGTGCTGACCTGTCTTACCGATCTCAAGCCCATCTAACCTACACTATTCCATGTACGTCCATATGTTTGCCCAATGATGACTTAAATGTACCTAAAGTTCGCGATTCTACTACCGTTGCAGGCAAAGTGTTCCATTCCCTTACTACTCTCTGAGTAAAGAAACTACCTCTGACATCTGTCCTATATCTTTCACCCCTCAATTTAAAGCTATGCCCCCTCGTGCTCGCCGTCACCATCCTAGGAAAAAGGCTCTCCCTATCCACCCTATCTAACCCTCTGATTATTTTATATGTCTCAATTACATCACCTCTCAACCTTCTTCTCTCTAATGAAAACAGCCTCAAGTCCCTCAGCCTTTCCTCGTAAGACCTTCCCTCCATACCAGGCAACATCCTAGTAAATCTCCTCTGCACCCTTTCCAAAGCTTCCACATCGTTCTTATAATGCGGTGACCAGAACTGTACACAATTCTCCAAGTGCGGCCGCACCAGAGTTTTGTACAGCTTCACCATAACCTCTTGGTTCCGGAACTTGATCCCTCTATTAATAAAAGCTAAAACACTAGACTATTAATCCAGATACCCAGATAATGTTCAGGGGACCAAAGTTTGGTCCTGCCATTGCAGATAGTGGAATTTGAGCACAATTTTTAAAAAGCCTGCAACTGACAGTCTAAAGCTGGCCATGAAATCACTATCATTTGTTAAGAATATACCCATCTCATTCATTGATGCCCTTCAGGCAAGGAAATCTGCCATCTTTACCTGGCCTGACTTACACATGACTCCAAAAGCACAACAATGTGGTTGACTCACAACTGCTGTGGTCCATTCGGTGTTGGTAAATTTTCAGGGCTATTGGGAAAGGGGTTCCAGGATTTTGGTGGTGAAGAAACAGTGATATATTTCCAAGTCAGTATATCGCGTAGATTGGAGAGGCATCATAGGGTCTAGGCCCGAAACGTCAGCTTTTGAGCTCCTGAGATGCTGCTTGGCCTGCTGTGTTCATCCAGCTCCACACTTTGTTATCATTGACCATTTCTTGCCCATCACTAATTGTCCAGAGGGAGAGATAGTTTCTTTAGCCCAACCACATTCACTGCTTCATCAATGACATTCACTCCAACATAAGGTCAGGAGTTCGCCGATGATTAAACAATGTTCAGCATCATTTGCATTTCCTCTGATACTGAAGGAGTACACACACATATTCAGCAAGGACTGGACAACATCCAGACTGGTCCAAAAAGTGGAAACAACATTCATGCCATGTAAATCCCAGGAAATGACTGTCTCCAAAAAAGGGAGGATCTGAAAGTCACATTGCCTGCTCTATCATTAGATAGAGTTCGGGTTGGGAGTGTTTAACCTACGGATCACCCTCTGAAGATTAAGGATGTGAAGATAGGGACCTCTGCCATACAGAAATTGAACCCACGCTGTTAGAATCAATCCACATTGCAAGCCAGCCATCCAGCCAGCTGTATACAATGGCATCACATTGCTGAATTCCCTACTGTTAACATCTTGGGAATTATCATTTACCAAAAACTGGGCCAACCACAGAAATACTGTGTAGTCTGAGGCTAAGAATTCTGTGATGCATAACACACCTTTTCTCATCTTCAAGGCACAAATCAGTAGTATAATGATATACTCTCTACCTACCTGGGTGAGTGCAGCACCAATAACATCAAGAAGCCTGACACTCTCCAAGACAAAGAACCCACTTGTCTAGCACTTATTCACCACCATTGTCAACATTCATTTCTTCACCAAAACAAAACAATGAACTTCAGATGCTGGAAATCTGAAATCAAAACAGAAATTGCTGAAGAAACTCTGCAGATCTGGCAGCATCTGTGGACAGAAAGCAGATTTAACATTTCTAGCCCAGTAAACCTTCTTCAGAGAGATGTACTGCAAAAATTCTCCAAGGGTCTTCTGATAGAACTTCCCTAACTTGTGCTTCTATCACCTTGGTAGGGGCCCCTCAAGGCCACACACCATCCTAACTTGAAATCACATCATGTTCCTTCACTGTCACTGGGCCAAAGCTCAGAAACACCCTCCCTCATGACACTGTGAATGTCCCTGCACCTCATAGACTTCAAGAGTTCAAGAGTTCACTGACAACTTCTCCAGGGCAATTGCAAATCGGCAGTAAAATCTGGCATAGCCAGTGATGCATACATCCTATGAATGCCTGAGAAAAACATATCAAAATTTAAAAAGAAAACATGCCCACATTGATTTTCCACCATCTGGCAGCTCAAAAATTCATTAACAGCTCCATTCTGGTCAGCTTATTTCTTACCCATTCATATTTACCTCAATTAATTTAAAATTTTGTTTCTGTTGAACCCAATAGCAAACAAAATCACTTGATAGTTGTGTTTGCAAAATGTTCCCTTAACTGTGATTTGCTACTCATCACAGCTTGTTTTGCCTGATGCCTCATTAATTCTCCCAGTGTTTGAGGCAATATCGGTTTGTATTTTTAGCGCTCATTAGGTAATACGGAGACAAGTGAGTTCAGTTCTGTAAGTCTGTAACAAGGATGATTATTTGCATATAAATGAATGACATTATCTAGCATTTCCAATCAATTTATTTACCTTCCTGCATGATTGGAATACTGAAAATAACAAAGGTGATCGTTGGTACTGTTTGACAGAATGTGGCAGAATACATTACATTCATACAGAGGCTTCTTATTAAAAAGAGATAGACACGCTGGTATTTACATACAGATCTGGATAATTACCTTGAAGAGTAGACACTGCTGTTATGTAAGCAAATGATTGCTGACATTTTTGTACGCACCAATATGCTACAAACAGTGATGAGATGAAAAATGCATTGAAGGAGAAAGGTTTGGCCAGAAACCAAGGGGAAGCAGTAGGTCTTAATGTAACTTCTGGCTGGAATTAGAGGATGGCATCCAATCAACCTGCCCTCACCAGAATAAGGCAAGGAGCAATTTCATTCTGCAAGCCAGATCCATCTAACGTCAGGAAACAGAGCTCACAAGTGGGTGGTTGGTGAGTGGGAGGTGTATGTCAGACAGAAGGAAGCTTTCACCAGAAAGTCATGTACCCTAGCGCCCAGACGAATCGTGGCAAGTGCGTTAGAGCTAGCCTCCATATTTGGAGAGGAAGTGAGTTTAGGGAGACCGCAGACCTTAACTTTACAAAAAAAAAGTAGCAGAAAATAAAAGTTAATAAGGCTTATCTATTTAGGGCTAACTCCATTCCAAGCTCTTCTTCCTAACTAGTTGTTGACTGAAAGTCTGTCTACAACCCTCCACCCCACAGCTATACGGTTAAAGTAGTCATTGGGCTATGACGCCATGATATTTATGCTCAAGCACACGTTGGATGTTTGAGACCAATTTTTTAAGGTGAAAGGCCCAGGTCGACCTTTACTCCAGAATTTCTTCCAAGAGGTTAAATCAGTGCCGGGTCTTTGGAATGACCAAACTGCTCTGGGAAAGGGCACCAACACTGGGTGCTAGCCATGGTGCTGAAATTAGTAGCACGTGGCTTTCCCAGGCTGTCTCACATATGAAGTAAAAACCTGGCTCCCACAGCAAGCAAAACATAAGGAAAACAAAGGATTTTGGAGCCAATGATTGGAGGGGAACGATTATAAACACAACATATCAAAAGCTTAAAATTTGGGGACCAAGGTCAGAGGTTTACTCTAACATGATGTCAACAATTACTTGGAAAATACAGCAATCACAGCCTGATCACATCAAAGAATAACATAGCGACTACAGTGTCTGAATGGTAATAGATTGGAAAAAGAGAAATGCAACAAGACCTGCATGTCCTTGAACACTAGTTACTAGAAACAAGCATGTGGATGCAACAGGAAATGAAGAAGGCAAATAATATTTTGGCACAGAATTGACAAAAAAAAACATGGAAAATAAGAGGAGTAGGAATTCAACAGTTCAAGTTTGCTCTGCTGTTCATTATGATCATGGTTGATTATCCAACTCAATAACCTGCTTCTGCTTTCCCCCACATCTTCTGATTGCTTTAGCTCCAGATGCTATATCTAGCTCCTTCTTGAAGCCACACAATCTCTTGGCCTCAATTGGTTTTTGAAGTAGTGAATTCCACAAGTTCACTACTTTCTGGGTGAAGAAATTTCTCCTTGTCTCTGTCCTAAATGGTTTACGCTCTATCATTAGACTGTGATGCCAGGTCTGGATTTCCCCATCATCAGGGACATCCTTCTTTTACGTACCTTATGTAGTCCAGTCAGAATTTTACTGGTTTCTATGAGATCTCAACCATCGATCCCCTCTATATTCTTTTGAACTCCAGCGAATATAATCTAAACTGATCAACCTCTCTTCATGCATCAGTCCTTCCATCCCAGGAAGCAGTCTGGTAAATCTTTGCTACACTCCCTCTATAGCAAGGACATCCTTCTTCAGATAAGGAGACCCAAACTGCACACAATACTCCTAGTACAGTTTCAACAAAGCCCTGTGTAATTGCAGCAAGATATCCTTGCTCCTGTACTCAAACATAAAACAATAGCTTTCAAAAAGGAGAAAGGAAAATGTAGAACAGAATCACTGTTTAAGAGCAAGGTTTCCCTTTTAAGATGGAGATGAGGAGATGATTTTTTTTAAACTATCAGAGGGCATTAGAGATGAAATTCTTTTTTGAACAACAGTCAAGGCGGGGTCATTGAATTTATTTTAAGATGAGTTAAATGGATTTTCGGTTGGTAGGAAGGTGAGGCAGGCAGGAAAATGAGATGAGACCACATCCAGATCAAGCCTGATCCCATTGAATACCACCATGGACTTGAAGGGATTTAATAGACTGTACTTGCTCCTAAGTGCTAACCCCTGCTCCTATGTTTCAATATCACTTCATGACCTCTGGACAACCCAAGGCTCTTTACAACCAGTAAAGAAGTTTAATGTTAAAACCAGTGGAGTAAATGGATCCCAGAGAGACATGGTGTTGCAGCTTTTTCAGACAGATTCTGCCAAAGCACTTTAATATTTTTGAAGATTAGCCAAAGTTGCGGTATCATAAATAATGACCTCTGTTAAGGGGTCCTGACAATTACTTAGCACTTAGGAATTGATCTTATTATGTTGAATGGATGACCAAACTTATGAACCGTAGTAGAAGAGGAGTGGAGGGAGAAGAGGAGAGGAATTTTCAGACTGATTTAATAATGAACTAATCCATTTTATTAAATTTTACTAAGAAAATGATTGCAATTCAGTCAGCAGAAACAGTTGGGAAATTAGGAGGTTAATCCAATTATGCTGCTTTTGTACATCACTTTGATGTTAAGCACACTTGTATAGTTAACAGGCATTATCCTGATCACTCAGTTATCATTATTCATGAGGATACTTCAAATTAAGCTCTGCAGTCATAACCATATTGTATAGAGATGCAGTATTCATGCTGGAACAGCAGAAACCAGACTGAATAAATTACAAAGTAATATTTCCCATTCCACTTTGGACATCTGTGTTCATAACTTTTCAATAAAAATGAGAAAATCTGAAAATATGGATCAAAAACAGTCATTGCCAGAAAAGGTCGGCAGTGTCTTGGGAGAGAATACAGAGTTAATGTTTCAGGAGCAGTCAACCTTCCTAAGAACTGAGAAATTCTGATTTGTTGCACAGTCGGATACATTGTTCATTAAAGACAATCAAAAGCAGCCTACAGGAAATTTACTCAGAGACAGCAAGAATTGCAGATGCTAGAGTCAGAGTCAATAATGTGTGGAGCTGGAGGAACACAGCAGGTCAGGCAGCATCAGAGGAGCAGGAAAGTTCCTCTGATGCTGTCTGACTTGCTGCGTTACTCTAGCTCCACAATGTATTGACTCACAGAAAATTTAATTTCTTTTCAACTTTGCCTCAGTGTTGGAAAGTATTAGCAGAGCAATGCTGATTTCACATCTCTAATTGAGCTGTTTAACACGGCTGGGGCAGTTTGGAGGATGTTGAGAGTCAAAATCAGACACCGTTGGCCTAGAGTTACCTGTAGACAGGACTGGAGAGGGTGTGAAATGAGAAATCATTTTCATGGCCCGCAGGTAGTGGATGGATTTAAATTTTCAAGCCTCCTTTTACTGGAGATGTACCTCAAGGCCTGGGGGAAACTTGATCTGCTTTAAAAATGTAAACCATTAAAGACTTGCCACCACCTTAAAAAATGATATCAATAATTGAGACAGCACTTAATAGCAAATCCATCACCAGCCTTTCCTCCTATTTCTGGTAAATCCAAAGAATAGGTGGCTTCAATGAAGAGTGAGTTCCTGTCTCAAATTTCTAACATTTTAATCTCTACGAACCAATCCAAATCCAGGTTTTAGAGGTTAAAACCACCATCAGTGAGTTTAATTAGCAAGTTTAGATATAAGCTCCAGATCTTAAGGTTGCTGTTCCATTGTCATAATTTTTAAGACGTTCATATACACTTTAATTTGGAAAAATAATCACTTGTATTGAGAGATAATGGGAACTGCAGATGTTGGAGAATCCGAGGTAACAATTTGTAGAGCTGTATGAACACAGCAGGCCAAGCAGCATCTTAGGAGCACAAAAGCTGATATTTCGGGCCTGGACCCTTCATCAGAAAAACTTGTGTTGAGAAGTGCCTTTCCTTTAAATTGAATTCCACTTGCCATACCCCTCAGTGTTGTTAGTAAATAACCTTACTTTGTAATTGCAAATGTATTAGCAAATCGGAGGGCAGCTGAGAGTCATCACAGCCAAAGTTGCCAGAAAAGCTCAGCAGGCTGGGCTGCTGTGAAGAAAAAAAATCAGAGTTAACATTTCGGGTGTGTTGATCCTTCCTCAGAACTTGAATTCTGGGAGACATTGCCACAGCCATCATGACTGTACAGCAATGAATCGTGGTGTTACTGTGAGTCATCATGACTGCACGGCAGGTACAGAGAGTCAAGATGTGGTGTTTCCATATTGGTGTTTCCCAGTCTCCCCCCTTTCATCACCAAAAAAGAAGGAGCTCTGTGAGCTAGATGACTGGCAAGGTAAAGGTGTATGGCAGGACAGCCATTAAGAAAGAGCTGAGGCCTTCACTTGAGAGGTTTTGCGATGAGGAGCCTAATCATGGGTATAGGTAATGGCTCTTGAACTCTCTTTCTTTCCAGACAGAAGGCAGTAGGGATGGCAGTCGGAGACTTCCAGCCTCTGTGGGGGCTACACCTGTGAGAAGTGCGCCCAGCTACAGGTCCTGACAGACTGTGTTAGGGAACTGGAACTGGAGCTGGTACACTCAGGATCATCCAGGGTACAGAGAACAACATTGATAAGAGCAATAGTGAACTGGTCACTCCTGAGGTGCAGGCTGCAGGTAGCTGAGTGACCACCAGAAGACCTAAGGGGGCAAGGAAGATAGTGCCCCGTGGCCATTCCCCTCAATAACAGGTAAATTGCTTTACACTGTTGGCGGGGATGGCCCTTCAGGGACTAGTAGCATCAGCAGTCAGGTCAGTGACACTGTGACCAGCTCTGAGGCTAAGAGGGAAGGGGTGCAGTCAGACAGAGCAACACTGATAGGAGACTCAGTTGTGAGGGGGACAGATAAGAGATTCTGTAGCTGCAGAAGAGACACCGGGATGGTATGTTGCCTCCCGGGTGCCAAGGTCAAGGATGTCTCTGATTGGCTGTAGAACATTCTGAAGGGGGAGGGTGAGCAGCCAGAGGTCATTGTCTACCTATGCCAATTGTACTGATGTGCACAAGGGGATGAGTTCCAGTGAAATGAGTGGAGGGAGTTGGGTAAGATATTAAAAAGCAGGGCTTCAGAGTAATCTCCAGATTACTCCCAGTGCCACATGCCAGTGAGGGTAGAAATAGAAAGATAGGACAGATGAATACGTGGCTGAGGAGCTGGTGTAGGGGGCAGGGTTTTCAGTTCTTGGATAATACCTGGGGTAGTGGAGAACTGTACAAGAGGTTGTACTCGAACGGGAGGAGTTCCAATATCCTCACAGGGAGATTTGCTAGATTTACCAGGGAGGGTTTGAACTAGTTTGGCAATGGGGCAGGACTCAGAATAAGAGAAGCACCATTGAAAAGTCAAGAGAAAATACATTAGCCATCGAGAGCAATGGTAGCCAGGGGCACAGCAAAAGGGGCAGAAAAGACTTTTCGTTTAACGTGCATTTATTTCAAAGCACGAGGCCTGACTGGTAAGGCAAATGAGCTCAGAGCATGGATTGGCTCTGGGGACTAGGATATCATAGCCATAACAGAAACATAGCTGAGAGGAGGGTAGGACTAGCGGCTCAATGTTCCGGGATACAGAAGCTATGGGTGTGATAGAAGCAGAAGTAAGCAGGGTGGGGGGTGCTCTTTTGATAAGGGAGGACGTAATAACAGTGCTTAGAGAGGATATTCTTAAGGGGCCATCAAATAGGTTATATGTTTAGAATATAGAAACATGAAGGAGATGGTCTCTCTGTTGGGACTGTATTATAGACCCCGAAATAGCCAGCAAGTAGTAGAATGGCGGATGTATAGAGAGATTGCAGATTCCTGTAGGAATAACAGTGTAATATTGTTTGGAGATTTTAATTTTCCCTGTTTTGACTGGGCCACCTAGTGTCTAAAAGGCCTGGATGGGGTGGAATTTGTCAAGTGTGTCCAAGAAAGATTCTTAAATCAATATGTAGAGGGCCCTACTTGGGAGGGTGTAGCACTCAACCTCCTCTTAGGAAAGGAGGCCAGGCAAGTGACTGAAGAGTCAGTCAGAGAGTACTTTGGGTCCAGTGACTTAGTTTTAACATAGTTATGGAAAAAGGTAGGAAAGGTCCACAGGTTAAGGTGCTAAACTGGAGCAGGGCCAATTTTGGGGCCATTACGCAGGATCTAGCACAGATCAGTTGTGTGAGTCTGTTTGAAGGAAATGGAACAACTGACAAATGGGAGGCTTTCAAAAGTATGATAAAGAGTCCAGGGATAGTGTTTCCTTGTTAGGGTGAAGGGAAAAGCTGACAGGATTTAGGGATCCCTGGCTGACGAGGGACATTGATGTTTTGATCAGGAAAATGAAGAAGGCATACTTTGGGTTTAAGCTATGGGGCTCAAGTGAGTCCCTAGGTGACTATAAAACGTGTAGGAGCACACTTAAGATGGGAATCAGAAGAGAGAGAAAAAAAAGTATGAAATGCTTCTGGCAGAAATAGTTAAAGATAACCCCAAGGGTTTTATAATGATTTTCATTGTAAAAGGGTGGCTAGGGAGAGAATAGGTCCCCTTAAAGATCAGCATGGCCATCTATGTGAGGGGCCACAGCAGATGGGGAGATTTTTAATGAATATTTCTCCTCCGTGTTTACTGAGGAGAGAATCATGAATGCTAAGGAAATAAGGGAAACAAGTGATTATGTTTTGGACCGCATACATATTACCAGAGTGGAAATATTTGCAGCCTTAAAGCGCATTAAGGTGGAGAAATCCCTTGGGCCTCCCCAAGTCCATTCTCAGATGTTGTGGGAGGCTAAGGAAAAGAATTACATAGGCCCTTGCAGAAATTTTTGCTTCATCTTCAGGCACTGGTGAAGTTCCAGAAGACCGGAGAGGGGCTAATGCTTTCCCAATGTTTAAGAAAGGTAGCAAAGACAAGCCAGAGAACTACAGGCCAGTAAGCCTGACATCAATAGTAAACAAGTTGTTAGAAAGAATATTGAGGGGTTGGATCAACCAACATTTGGATAGTCAAGGTCTGTTTGGGGATAGTCAGCATGGATCTCTGTGCAGGAAGTCATGTCTGACAAATCTTTTGGATTTTTTCGAAGAGGTAACCAAGAGGATAGATGAAGGTTGGGCGGTAGATATTATCTCTATGGGCTTTAGTAAGTCCTTTGACAAGGTTGCACATGGCAAACTAGTCATGAAGGTTAGATCCCATGGGATCCAGGGAGAGCTAACTAATTGAATTCCAAATTGGCTCAATGGTCGGAAGCAGAGGGTGATGGTTGAAGATGGGTTCTCAGACTGGAGGCCTGTGACTAGTTGTGTGCCACAGGGGCCGGTGCTGGGACCATTGTTATTTGTTCGGAGCATGTCCTCCACCTTGCTTCATGAAGTCAATGATGGATGGATGGATGATGGAGAGGCTCCTTCCCTTCTCTGACCTACAGCTGATCTAGACCCAGAGCAATGTGTTTGACTCTTTCTGCCATCTGAGCAATTCGAGATGAGGAAGAAATACTGGCCCATCCCATAAACAAATTTAGAAAAAAAGGTGAGTTAGTCATTACAAATTTTCCAGTCTCTGATCTGCTCTTGGAGCCACAACATTTATAAGGGTGGTCCAGTCAGTTTTTGGTGACTGGTAACCCCCTTTGAGATATCGGGCATTTACATTGTGCAGAGAAAACTGGCTCTTCTGCCATATGACTTCACTTGGTAACAGAGACCATACACACAGGTCCAGGTTCCATCCTGTTCTGGCACCATCCTGGCATTATTGTTAATGTATGCCTTTAATTATCATACTATCATATGCCTTCCAAAACATCTGGCCCACCAAACTCTCTCCTCTTGGGGTAGTTAAATAGACATGTAGTTGCTCAATTTACTACTTGACACTTTATAGGGCACCAGGCAGCATTCTTCAAAGCAGGTGCTAAGCCAGCTCAACTGTACTGGCATGCTCTTGAGAACAAAGGAACCGAAAGATATCACACAATGGAAATCCAGCAAGGAAGCAACATTCAACTATTCCACGCATCTGGTGGACCGTTCATACATTGATTGCCTTCAAATGTCGTCCATCGTTCTGCGCTACTGCACCCTCAAATAGCACTGCAGTTCTGGAATCCACATTGTAGGAGGGATGTGATTGCACTGGTGAGGGTCCAGAGCATATTTATCAGGATGTTGCCTGGGCTGGAAAGTTTTAGTTACGAAGAGAGATTAGACAGGTTGAGGTTTTCTTCCTCAGAGCAGATGAGATTGAGGAGATGCAATTGAATTGTTCAAAATTACACAGGGCATAGATAGACAGGAATAAACCTTTCCCCTTGATGGAGGGATTGATGACTGGGGCATAAACTTAAGATAAGGCGCAAAATGTTTAGAGGTGGGAGGAAAATCTTTTTTCTTCCAGATGATGGTGAGAATCTGGAACCACTGCCTGTAAGAAGTGGAGAGGCAGAAATCCTCATTGTATTTAAGAAGTAATTAGATGTGCACTTGTGATGCAGAAAAGGCGATGAGCCAAGTGCTGGAAAGTGGGAAACATCGGCAGTTCTTACTTTCTCTTAAAATGGTTAGTGATTGTTTTCGATTGACACAGATGCAATGGAACAATGGACCTTTTCCCGTGTGGTAACTGAATACATGATTCTGGAATTCATTACTTGCATTTCCTACACATCTTGAAGATGCAATTTAAAATTGGCAGCATTGGCCCCAGCACATTGTTCACAGATAACAAAGTGTGGAGCCGGATGAACACAGCAGGCCAAGCAGCATCTTTGGAACACAAAAGCTGACGTTTCGGGCCTAGACCCTGTTCTGATGAAGGGTCTAGGCCCAAAACGTCAGCTTTTGTGCTCCTAAGATGCTGCTTGGCCTGTTGTGTTCATCCAGCTCCACACTTTGTTATCTTGTATTCTCCAGCATCTGTAGTTCCCATTATCTCTGATCACATCGTTCACAGGCCTGATTTTAAAAACAACTTTGTTGCGTTGTGTATAGCTATTCAGTGATACCAGGTTAGCATGCGGGTTAATCACAAATCCACCACAGTTCCTGTATTCCTCTAACTCCTGACCTTATAAGATGACTTTTCTGCTCAGTGAACGAAATGCAGCCATAGTGCTGCAGAGTGGTATCCCCCATCAAGTCTTCTATGACGGGCTTACAGCATCGATCTAGATTCAGGGATAACTTTAGATGAGGAATTGTGTACCTGTGGATTCACTTCAAGTCAGAATTCAACCTAGCCAGAAATCTCTGGAAATTTTTCATCCTCAATTCTCAGCAGAAAACATAGAAGGGAAAGGAATGCCCAATATATTTGCAGGATTCTGTTGGCCTTTTCATAACCTATTTTAAAGAAAAACACATTTAAATATTTCAGTGCACCACTCTCCGTAATCCTTTCACATGAATACTCAAAAAAAATTAATGAAACATCTTCACAGCTACAGCAACATGCAAAATATAGCAGTTCTTCTCTCTGATGCTTAAGCGGTTGTTTTGTATCTCCAGCATTTTTTTTAATATACTAAATCTGTTTTGTTATTCCAGCCTACTACAGTGCTGCTGAGTACAATCCACACTAACGTAACAATACACAATCTGATAGAAAGGAATATGAAGTCACACTGACATGGTCACATTCAATGTTCAACTTTACTTCAGTTTAAAATATTTAGCTTTTGAAGAGTTTGCTTCTTTCTGACAAGCACAAAGACAGCACATAGGAGGCTGCAATCAAAGTGAAAGGAATCCTTGATATCAGGAAGGAACATGTGTGAAAGGGTCATGCAGAGAGGCTAAAGCTTTTGACAGCAAAAGCTCTGGAGCTGGGAGATGACATAGCAGCACCAACCTATATTTAGAGAATGCCTTTCATAATACCTCTGAGAGTGTTTCAAAGGGACATATTAGACAAAAGCTGCAGAAAACCGCATAAGGAGCTCTGTGGCTGGTTGTTCAAAAGCTCAATCAGAGCAGGGAGCAAATTAAATGAAGGGAAAGAAACAACTTTGCTTGGGAGAGACTTGCAGAGCAGAGTTGTCAGTAGCTGAGAGGTCAGCCATTGTCAGCAGAGCAATTAACATTGAGAATGTGCAAGAAACTGGGGGGGAATTTAATATATGTGGCAGGGGACCCATCAACCAGTTGGAAAACTGTTTTCAATTGCACCATAGCTATCTCCAGGTTTTAGTCCCCATTGGTTGTTTAGTGTCCCACCATCAAGCTTCCCAGCCCATGAAGGGAACTGCGCCCCCCTCCGAAATGGGTAGCAAGCAGCTTAGTTCTTGGAGCAGTGAAGCATTATAGATGGGGGCCTTACAAGTAACACTTACATCTCATGAAAGAATAAAGGCAAAAATAAAATCGATTACACATGAACTTCTCCAATCTTCACTTGGCTACCAGCCAGATAGGAGGTGATGGCCAAGCGATATTATTTTTAGCCTATTAATTCAGGGATTCAGGTTCAAATTCCACTGTGGCAGATAGTCTAATAATGACCGCGTAACTGTTGCTGGTTGTATGAAAACCTATCTGGTTCGCTAATGCCCTACAGGGAAGGAAACTGCCATCCTCACCTGCTCTGGACTATGTGTGACTTCAGACACACAGATGCTGCCAGACCAGCTGAGTTTTTCCAACAATTTCTGTTCCTGTTCCTGATTTACAGCATCTGCAGTTCTTTCAGTTTTTATTTCGTTTTAAATGTGACTTTTGGTCGAAATGAGCCAGCACATGAGTGAACATGTCTGCCAATTTGAAATCAAACATTCCCAGTTTGAACTTAGCTTCCTGTGAACTGATTGTGGCGTGTTGTGGCGTGTTGTGGCGTGTTGTGGCGTGTTGTGGCGTGTTGTGGCGTGTTGTGGCGTGTTGGTTTGCATTCTCGTGTTAAGATTTGAATCAGTGGTTCTTTTGTTATTACGGTGAGCAGCAGCCTGTTCTAACTCAACTGATGTGCAACTCGCATCCATAAAATATTGATTACACAGTCACTTTCAGAGTGCTCTTCTACTTTGCTGGGCTTGTGTTTTAATTCTTTGTTTATCAAGGAGAACAAGTTGAGGTTTTACTTTGCAAAGTCATAGAAATGTTTCAGCTTTTGCAAACAAGTTTAAACACATGCTAGTAATGTTCCCCTTGCATGATTTTCCAGAGGAATCAAAGTCTGTGACTCGTTCTGTTAACCAGTTTCATCACAAGCAATTGAAAATGCTCATTCCTTGGTTTCTTCCCATCCCTTTCTCTGTAGAACCCCTAAAATCCAGAGCCTCAAACCGTTTCTTGATGTCACATGGAATGAATTGAATTGGCATCATTAGAGCAGAGCTATGTATTGTTGAAAAACAGTTGCTGTGATTTTTAATTCATAATTTGGAGACCATTCTAAGTGTGAATCAGCCACCCTGTGCCTTCTGCAAACAAATTAAAATAGCTGAAGAAGGAAGGTCAAGAAGGAATATTTCCAGACAAACCAGAGGATCATCTCAGCAAATAGCTGAGACTATTTCCCAGGGCAGAAATGGCTAGCACGAGGGGTCATAGTTTTAAGCTGTTTGGAGGAAAGTATAGAGGGGATGTCAGAGGCAGGTTCTTTACGCAGAGAGTTGTGGGAGCATGGAATGCGTTGCCAGCAGCAGTTGTGGAAGCAAGGTCATTGGGGTCATTTAAGAGACTGCTGGACATGTATATGGTCACAGAAATTTGAGGGTGCATACATGAGGATCAATGGTCGGCACAACATCGAGGGCCGAAGGGCCTGTACTGTGCTGTACTGTTCTATGTTCTATGTTCTATGTAGTGTAGAAATCTGTTCCATGCTTTTTGCCAACCTGAGCTCTAAATAGTAAATAAATTAGGGAATTCTGTATACTTGTAAAGGTTTTTAACACTGAGATGATGACTGAAATTGTGGGACTTGATTTCTAGTGAACTATTTCAGCGGGGCATAACATTAGGATATGATGAATGGCTTATACTGAATGGTCCATTGTCTCATTGATTGTATACTGATGAAGACAATCAGTGAAATGTAATGTTGAGGATTCCGCAGAGCCCAGAATAAATTAGATTATTTGTTTATACTTGCTGCGTAGGAATTTAGGGATTAGGAGTGGGAGTAGGCAATTCAGCCATTTAACATGATCATAGCTGATCTTATCCTGGCCTCAAGAAAGAAATGGATTTGTTTCTGATGAAAAGGGTGATGGGGATTAGGCATGAAAGTAGAGTTGAGATCAGAGATAATGGGAACTGCAGATGCTGGAGAATTCGAGATAACGAAGTGTGGAGCTAGATGAACACAGCAGGCCAAGCAGCATCTTAGGAGCACAAAAGCTGACATTTCGGGTCTTGACCCTTCATCACGGATTCTCCAGCATCTGCTGTTCCCATATTCTCTGATACCATTTCTTTCTTGAATCTGTTGATTGATTCCCCACCCACTGCACTCTGGGACAGTGAGTTCCACAGATTCACAACCCTCTCAGAGAAGTAGTTTCTCCTCATCTCACTTTTAAACCTATCTCCATTCAATCTATATCGATGACCTCTTGTTCAAGACTGTCCCACAAGCAGGTAAGAAAAATCCAGGAAGAATCAACTATTTGTTTATTGCCGATTCAGTTAGTTATAGAACCAAGCATTAGCCTTACTAGTGACGAGATGGAATTTTAAAGCGATGTACAATAGAAACAAGGGTGAAGTGATTTCAAAATGTTTTGGACCCTGAATCCTTCTTCAGGTGTTAGTGAGAGAGGTAGTATCAGACACTGAATTTATAAGTAAAAGATTAAAGGGTCACAAAACTGATGAGGATGTATTAAGCAAAACTAGGATGCTCAAGGTTTTTGAGATTTGTATCAGTGATAATGGGAACTGCAGATGCTGGAGAATCCATGAAGGGTCTAGGCCCGAAACGTCAGCTTTTGTGCTCCTGAGATGCTGCTGGGCCTGCTGTGTTCATCCAGCCTCACATTTTATTATCTTTTGAGATTTGAGGTATGGTTTGTTGATGTCATCATTGACTTGCTCGCCAAGGTGGTAAGTTTGCTTGCAAACACGTCATCACTCTGCTAGGTAAGATCATCAGTGCGCCTCCACTGAAGCATTTGTGTTCTGTCCTGCTTGCTATTTATGTGAGAGATAATGGGAACTGCAGATGCTGGAGATTCCAAGAAAATAAAATGTGAGGCTGGATGAACACAGCAGGCCAAGCAGCATCTCAGGAGCACAAAAGCTGACGTTTCGGGCCTAGACCCTTCATCAGAGAGGGGGATGGGGGGAGGGAACTGGAATAAATAGGGAGAGAGGGGGAGGCGGAACGAAGATGGAGAGTAAAGAAGATAGGTGGAGAGAGTGTAGGTGGGGAGGTAGGGAGGGGATAGGTCAGTCCAGGGAAGACGGACAGGTCAAAGAGGTGGGATGAGGTTAGTAGGTAGCTGGGGGTGCGGCTTGGGGTGGGAGGAAGGGATGGGTGAGAGGAAGAACCAGTTAGGGAGGCAGAGACAGGTTGGACTGGTTTTGGGATGCAGTGGGTGGGGGGGAAGAGCTGGGCTGGTTGTGTGGTGCAGTGGGGGGAGGGGATGAACTGGGCTGGTTTAGGGATGCAGTAGGGGAAGGGGAGATTTTGAAACTGGTGAAGTCCACATTGATACCATATGGCTGCAGGGTTCCCAGGCGGAATATGAGTTGCTGTTCCTGCAACCTACGGGTGGCATCATTGTGGCAGTGCAGGAGGCCCATGATGGACATGTCATCAAGAGAATGGGAGGGGGAGTGGAAATGGTTTGCGACTGGGAGGTGCAGTTGTTTGTTGCGAACTGAGCAGAGGTGTTCTGCAAAGCGGTCCCCAAGCCTCCGCTTGGTTTCCCCAATGTAGAGGAAGCCGCACCGGGTACAGTGGGTGCAGTATACCACATTGGCAGATGTGCAGGTGAACCTCTGCTTAATGTGGAATGTCATCTTGGGGCCTGGGATAGGGGTGAGGGAGGAGGTGTGGGGACAAGTGTAGCATTTCCTGCGGTTGCAGGGGAAGGTGCCGGGTGTGGTGGGGTTGGAGGGCAGTGTGGAGCGAACAAGGGAGTCACGGAGAGAGTGGTCTCTCCGGAAAGCAGACAGGGGAGGGGATGGAAAAATGTCTTGGGTGGTGGGGTCGGATTGTAAATGGCGGAAGTGTCGGAGGATAATGCGTTGTATCCGGAGGTTGGTTGGGTGGTGTGTGAGAACGAGGGGGATCCTCTTGGGGCGGTTGTGGCGGGGGCGGGGTGTGAGGGATGTGTCACGGGAAATGCGGGAGACGCGGTCAAGGGCGTTCTCGATCACCGCGCGGGAAATGCGGGAGACGCGGTCAAGGGCGTTCTCGATCACCACCTGCATTCCGCATGGAGATGGCCTCAAGGCCCTCCGCTTCTTCCTGTCCCGCAGGCCCGACCAGGCCCCCTCCACCGACACTCTCATCCGCCTAGCTGAACTCGTCCTCACACTCAACAACTTCTCTTTTGACTCCTCCCACTTCCTACAGACTAAGGGGGTGGCCATGGGCACCCGCATGGGCCCCAGCTATGCCTGCCTCTTTGTAGGCTACGTGGAACAGTCCCTCTTCCGCACCTACACAGGCCCCAAACCCCACCTCTTCCTCCGGTACATTGATGACTGTATCGGCGCCGCCTCTTGCTCCCCAGAGGAGCTCGAACAGTTCATCCACTTCACCAACACCTTCCACCCCAACCTTCAGTTCACCTGGGCCATCTCCAGCACATCCCTCACCTTCCTGGACCTCTCAGTCTCCATCTCAGGCAACCAGCTTGTAACTGATGTCCATTTCAAGCCCACCGACTCCCACAGCTACCTAGAATACACCTCCTCCCACCCACCCTCCTGCAAAAATTCCATCCCCTATTCCCAATTCCTCCGCCTCCGCCGCATCTGCTCCCACGATAAGACATTCCACTCCCGCACATCCCAGATGTCCAAGTTCTTTAAGGACCGCAACTTTCCCCCCACGGTGATCGAGAACGCCCTTGACCGCGTCTCCCGCATTTCCCGCGACACATCCCTCACACCCCACCCCCGCCACAACCGCCCCAAGAGGATCCCCCTCGTTCTCACACACCACCCTACCAACCTCCGGATACAACGCATTATCCTCCGACACTTCCGCCATTTACAATCCGACCCCACCACCCAAGACATTTTTCCATCCCCTCCCCTGTCTGCTTTCCGGAGAGACCACTCTCTCCGTGACTCCCTTGTTCGCTCCACACTGCCCTCCAACCCCACCACACCCGGCACCTTCCCCTGCAACCGCAGGAATTGCTACACTTGTCCCCACACCTCCTCCCTCACCCCTATCCCAGGCCCCAAGATGACATTCCACATTAAGCAGAGGTTCACCTGCACATCTGCCAATGTGGTATACTGCACCCACTGTACCCGGTGCGGCTTCCTCTACATTGGGGAAACCAAGCGGAGTCTTGGGGACCGCTTTGCAGAACACCTCCGCTCAGTTCGCAACAAACAACTGCACCTCCCAGTCGCAAACCATTTCCACTCCCCCTCCCATTCTCTTGATGACATGTCCATCATGGGCCTCCTGCACTGCCACAATGATGCCACCCGAAGGTTGCAGGAACAGCAACTCATATTCCGCCTGGGAACCCTGCAGCCATACGGTATCAATGTGGACTTCACCAGTTTCAAAATCTCCCCTTCCCCTACTGCATCCCTAAACCAGCCCAGTTCATCCCCTCCCCCCACTGCACCACACAACCAGCCCAGCTCTTCCCCCCCACCCACTGCATCCCAAAACCAGTCCAACCTGTCTCTGCCTCCCTAACCGGTTCTTCCTCTCACACATCCCTTCCTCCCACCCCAAGCCGCACCCCCAGCTACCTACTAACCTCATCCCACCTCTTTGACCTGTCCGTCTTCCCTGGACTGACCTATCCCCTCCCTACCTCCCCACCTACACTCTCTCCACCTATCTTCTTTACTCTCCATCTTCGGTCCGCCTCCCCCTCTCTCCCTATTTATTCCAGTTCCCTCCCCCCAGCCCCCTCTCTGATGAAGGGTCTAGGCCCGAAACATCAGCTTTTGTGCTCCTGAGATGCCCCTTGGCCTGCTGTGTTCATCCAGCCTCACATTTTATTATCTTGCTATTTATGTGTCTTGGTTTGTTGAAGTGGGTGGCATCAGTTACCAGATTTGATTCTTAGCGGGTGGTACATAGGGTCCAGTTCTACAAGTTTGTTAATGCAGTTCTGCTTTGAGTGCCAGGTCTCCAGCAATTCTCATGCATGTCTATGCTTAGCTTGTCCTAGGCTAGCTACATTGTCCCAGTTGAATTGGTGTCCCTGTTTGTCCATGTGTATTGAACTCATCAGTACCCATGAGGACGACCTCAACCGGGATCTTGGGTTCATGTCGCATTACTGGTGTCCCCACCACACAATTGGCTCTCAAATGCACACTCAGAGACAAGCACACTCTTTCTCTCTCTCTCAGACATGCACAGAGACATACACAGACACACACACACCTCTCTCTCTCTCTCTGGCACACACACACATTCTGTCTCTTCACGGCACACCCCCCCCAGCAAACACACTGTCTCTCTTTCTCTCTCACCCCACCACACCCAACCCCCACAAGCACGTGCACACACACACACACACACACACACACACACACACACACACACACACACACACACACACACACGTGTGAATTTGTATTTACAGATGCATTCTATTTTGTTCAAAAAACACACAATTTATAGACAGTCAATATGGCATTTTATACATTGCTACTTATAACTAAAACCAGTCTGACTCCAAACCAAATCACAAACAGATTCTAATCTCAGGGATAGAAATGGTTGTTGGAAGTTCTGGGATTTAGATGCTTTAAAAGAAATAGGGAGGGTGGTAAAAGAGGTGGGGGAGTGCCATTGCTAGTCAGGGGTAGTATAGCAGCTACTGAAAGGCAGTTTGAGAATGATATGTCAACAGAGTCCGTTTGAAAAAGGCTCGAGAGAGATACAAGTTAGCCAGGAAGGAGCTTTAGAAACAGCTTAGGAGAGCTATAAGCGGGGCATGAACAAACCTTGGCAGATAGGATCAAGGAAAACCCCAAGGCTTTTTCCGCATACGTGAGGAATAAGAGAATGACCAGAGAAATGGTTGGGTCGATCAAGGTTCGTAAAGGGAATTTGTGCACGGAGCCTAAAGAGATAGGAGAGGTCCTTAATGAATACTTTTCTTCGGTATTCACAACTGAGGGGGACCGAGCTGTAGGGGAGGACAGTGTGAAACAGGCTGGTAGGCTAGAGGAGGTGGATGTTAGTAAGGAAGATGTACTAGGAATCTTGAAAAACTTGAAGATACATAAGTCCCCCAGGCCTGATGGGATTTAGCCAAGGATTCTATGGGAAGTGATGAAAGAGATCACAGGGCTTTTGGCAATGATCTTTTCATCCTCACTGTCATGGGTATAGTGCCAGAAGATTGGAAAGAGGCAAACGCCATTTCCTTGTTCAAAAAAGGGAATAGGAATAACGCTGAAAATTACAGACCAGTTAGTCTTATGTCAGTGGTGGGCAAATTATTGGAAAGGGCTCTGAGAGATAAGATTTCTGATCACTTGGATAGGCACAGTTTGATTTGTGATAGTCAGCATGGATTTGTGAGGGGTAGATCGTGCCTCACAAACCTTATTGAATTCTTTGAAAAGGTTACCAAGCATGTGGAGGTAGAGCAGTGGATGTGGTGTACATGGATTTAAATAAGGTGTTTGATAAGGTTCCCCACGGTAGGCTCTTGCAGAAGGTAAGGAGACATGGGATGGAGGAATATGCGGCAGATTGGATTCAGAATTGGCTGACCCTTAGAAGACAAAGGGTGGTAGTGGACAGAAGATGTTCAACATGGTGCTCAATTATGAGTGGTGTACCACAGGGATCTGTTCTGTGTCCTCTTCTATTTGTGATTTTATAAATTATGTGGATGAAGAAGTGGAAGGATGGATTAGTAAGTTCGTGGATGATACGAAGGTGGGTCGAGTTGTGAATCGTGCGGAGGGCTGTTCTAGGTTATCAAAGGACATTGATAGAATGCAGAGCTGGGCTGAGAAGTGGCAGATGGAGTTTAACCCTGAAAAGTATGAGGTGATTCATTTTGGAAGGACAAATTTGAAAGCAAAATACAGGGTTAACGGAGAGATTCTAGGCAGTGTGGAGGAGCAGATGGATCTTGGGGTTCATGTCCACAGTTCCCTGAAAGCTGCCATCCAGGTGAATAGAGTTGTTAAGAAAGCGCATGATGTATTAGCTTTCGTTAATAGCGGGATTATGTTCAAGAGCCGTGACGTTGTGCTCCAGCTATACAAAAGCCTGATTTGGCCACATATGGAATATTATGTCCAGTTCTGGTCGCCTCATTACAGGAAAGATGTGGAAGCATTGGAAAAGGTGCAGAGATTTACCAGATTGTTGCCTGGAACGGAGGGAAGGTCTTACAAGGAAAGGTTGAGAGAGCTAGGGCTTTTCCCGTTAGAACAATGGATGAGAGGTGACTTGATAGAAGTGTACAAAATGATCAGAGGTATAGATAGAGTGTACAGCCAGAGACTTTTTCCTTAGATGGAGGTAGCCATTACAAGGGGTCGTAGTTTTAAGGTGAGTGGAGGTAGATACAGGGGAGACGTCAGAGGTAGGTTCTTTACTCGGAGAGTGGTAGGGGCATGGAATGCATTGCCGGAGAGGGTACTGGAGTCGGCCTCATTAGGGGCATTTAAGCAGGTATTAGATAGGCATATGGTAGAGGTGGATGTTAGATAGACCTCAGGTTTAGGGTAAAAGTTCGACACAAAGTCCTGGGCCAAAGGGCCTGTACTGTGCTGTACTGTTCTATGTTCTAAACAAGGCCTCACACCTAAAATGCATTTGTCTGACCTGAAATGTCACCTCTTCTTTACACTGAAAAAACCTGTGGTTCTATCAGGTCAGTGACTTGAAAGGATTCTAGGGATTTACATATACATATTAATCAATTGAAACCTTCTAACTGATTAAAGATTTAACAGCATCTTAGGTTCATTCAATGTATCCTCATCAGCTGATGGGCCTCTGATCTTTTACTTATAAATTCTATGTCCGAAACTAACTCTCTCACTAACCCCTAAAGGAGGAGTGAGGCTACGAAAGCTTGTGCTTTCAAATAAACCTGTTGGATTATCACCTGGTGTTGTGTGACTTCTGACCTTGTCCAACCCTGTCCAACATCAGCGCCTCCACGCCAAAATGTTTCATAGAGCAAGTAGTTAGTATATTCAAAGAACTCTCTGGAAATGCGATGGAGGCAGGTTCGATTGATGTATTCAAGGGTGCATAGGATGATTATTTAGATAGAAATAGTGTGCAAGGGTATGGGGAGAAAGAAGGAGATTGCCACTGGGTAATGATGCTTGCTTGAAGAGCCAGTGCAGGCATAATGGTCTGAATAGCCTTTTTCTGCAGTGTAGCTCTTTATGATTTCAAGCTCTTTCAGTGGAACCCCATTCACAAAAATGACTCGTCCTTTGATCTGTGCTACAGCTGAACCCTGGATGGTCTTGGCAACCCCACTGATAGTTAGAAAGCTTTTCATAGAGTCGTAGAGGTTTTCAGCAATGGAAACAGGTCCTTCGGTCCAACTTGTCCATGCTGCCCAGTTTTCACAATTAAACTCGTTCCATTTGCCTGTGCTGGGTCCATATCCCTCCGTACCTATCCCATCCATGCACCAGTCTCAATGTTTCTTAAATAACAAAGTTGTACTCACTTCCGCCACTATCTCTGACAACTCATTCCAGAGATTCACTACCCTCTGTGTGAAAAATTTTCCCCTCTGGATCTTTTTGTATCTCTCCCTTCTCATCTTACACCTATGTCCTCTAGTTTTAGACTCCTCAAGCATGTGGAAAAGCTGTTAGCTATCTACCTTATCTGTGCCTCTCATGATTTTATAAACCTCTACAAGTTCACCTCTCAGTCTCTTACACTTCAGGGAAAAAAAATTCTCAGCCTATCCAGCCTCTCTTGTAACTCAAACCATCCAGTCCAGGTAGCATCCTAGTAAATCTTTTCTGCGCTCTTTCCACTTTAATAATATCCTTTTTAGAGCAGGGCGGCCAAAACTGCACGCAGTACTCCAAATGTGGTCTCACCAACATCTCGTACAGCTGCAACAAGATGTCCCAACTCCTATACTCAACGTTCTGACCAATGAAAGTAAGCATGCTGAAATGCTTCTTCATTACCCTGTCTACCTGTGACTCCACTCTCAAGGAAGTAAGAACGTGTACCCCTAGATCTCTTTGTTCTATAACATTCCCCAGGGCCCTATCATTGACTGTGTAAGTCATGTACTGGTTTGACCTGCCAAAATCCAATACCTCAGTTTTAAATAAATTAAACTCCATCTGCCATTCCTCATCCTGCTCTTAATTCAATCATGGTATGTGGGTATTGCCATCTGGGCCGACATTCATTGCCCACTTCCAATTGTCCTTGAACTGTGTAGCTGTTGGGCCATTCCAGAGGGTGACTAAAAGTGAATCACATTGTATGAGCCTGGAGTTACATGTAGGTCAGGATGACAGATTTCCTTCCCTGAAGGGTATTAGTGAACAAGATTGTTTTTTATAACAATTGACAGTGGTTGTAGGTTGCCGTTAGACTGGCTTTTAATACCAGGTTTTTGTTTTGATGAACTTGAATTTCATCAGCTTCAGTGATAGGATGAAAGCCTATTGCTGAACATTGGCTTCAGTTCTGGATTGCTAGTCCTGTGACACTACCATTTCACCATCGCCTCCTGCTGGCCAGAAGCCTTGGCCAGTTCAGATTCAGTTTGAAAGGGTTCACAGTCATCAGAGAAGATGAAAGCTGGGTGCATGGGCAAGCAGTGCAGTCTTTATTGAGACGGCTGTGGCCCTCTGATCTCACCGTCAGGTTAGTAATTCAGGGTCCTTAATTTTCTGGGGATGTGGGTTTGAATCCCACCATGGCAGCTGATGAAATTCCTTCTTTTAAAAAAGCAAGCCAAATGCTAATCACGTGGCCATTGTTCATTGTCATTAAAAAAAAACCCACCTCATTCATTATTGTCCTTTAGGGAAGGAAATCTGCTGTCCATACCTGGTATGGCCTACATGTGACTCCAGGCACACATCCATATAGTTGACTCTTAGCTGTTCAAAGGCAATAAGAGATGAACAATAAAAGTTGGCCTTATCAGAGACACCCACATCCCATGAACAAATAAATAAATAAGTGGGGATGAGGAAATGGACTTACATCGGTATATTGGCAGGAACAGGATACTGATTGTGGATGATCAGCCATGATCATAATGAGTGGTGCTGCTGGCTCGAACGGCCGAATGGCCTACTCCAGCACCTATTGTCTATTGAAGAAGGTGGAACTATTCAACTTGGAGAAGCAAAGATTAAGACAAGAATTGACGGGGAAATTATGAAAGATCTGGACAGGGAAGATACTGTTCCTGTTGCTGGAACTGTTGAGAAGAAGGGCACAGATTCAAGGTAAATGACAAAAGAAGCAAAGACAATACGAGCAAAAACACAGCAGATCGTCAGAGTGTGGAATGCACTGCCTAAGAGCGTGGTGCAGGAAGGTTCACTTGAGGCACTCAAGAGAGAATTAGATGGTTATCCGAAAATGTTAAATGCCAGGGCTCCACGTGGAGAATGACTGTGAATATCCCCTTCAGATATCCAGAACAAACATAACAGATCAAATTATCACCTTCTCATTGTGTGATTCTTCTTTTTCTTTTAAAAAAGGTATGACATTCTTGTAAAAAAAGATATTCACAAGAATACAGAGAAGCGCCGTTGCAGGCAATTTGAAAGCTCTAGCCAGTTCATCACAATTCCCTTCCCTGTTCCCATATCTCTTGCTTACTTAAGGTCAAGTAGGATTGAACATATTAAAAGATTCAATACAGACTTTTTTCACATTTTTCTTGAATGATCTGACGCCAGGTTCTCCACAGGCGCAGGACTTTATAAGAATGCTTTCTTTGGATAATTAACTCTTTTTCAGCTACGTTAATGACAACGTTTATGATTTGACAATACATCCCATTTAATAAAGAACAAAGGTAAACAGTCACATTGGAACATATTGCAGAATTGTTCTGGTTGATAGTTTTGGAGCGAATTGAAATCTAAATGAACAGACACATGTGAAGGCCTCTAGTGAAGGAAATCTGCTGTCATTATCTGGCCTATGTGTGACCCCCGACCCACAGCAATGTGGTTGACTCTTCACTGCCCACTGGCCCATCAGAGATCATCAATAGTGCTAGTGAGGCAAGGGAAAAATAGAAAGTTAAGTCAGTTGAATGTATGGCTAAGGAGCTGGTGTAGGGGGCTGGGTTTCAGGTTCTTGGATCACTGGGGCCTCTTCTGGGGAAGGAGTGATCATACAAGAGGGACAGGTAGCACCTCAACTGGAGGGGAACCAATGTCCTCACAGGGAGGTTTGCTAGTCCTACTCAGGAGGGTATAAGCCAGAGTGGTGAGGGCTGGAAACCAGACTAGCAGGTCAACAAGTGGAGGGATTGAGGGGAAGGTAGATGTTAGGACCAGTAAATCAGAAAGAAAGGATAGGCAGAGACACGTAAATGAACACAATGATAGGCTGAAGTGTGTTTATTTCAAAGCAAGGTGTGTTGAAGTTAAGGCAGAGGAGCTCACAGCCTGGATCAGTACATGGGACTATGAAGCTGTGACCATTACAGAGGCTTGGTTGAGAGAGGGTCAGGACTGGCTACTCAATGTTCCAGGGCTTTGTTGTTTTAGATGAGATAGAGAGGAAGGTTAAAGAGGTAGAGGAGTTACACTACTAATCAGGGAGAATGTTACATCTGCACTCAGAGAGGACTTGCTGGAGGGCTCATGCATTGAGGGAGATCAAATATTAAGGAAACATACATAGTTAATGGTAGGACCTTGAACAGCATTGATCAACAGAAGAATCTTGAGGTTCAAGTCCATAGCTCCCTGAAAGTGGCCACACAAGTTGATAGAGTGGTAAAGCAGGTGTATGGCATGCTTGTCTTTATTGGTCAGAGACTTGAGTACAAGAGTCAGGGTGTCATGTTGCAATGTTGTAAGACTGTTTAGGCTACATTTAGAGCAGTGTGTTCAATTCTGGTCATCACATTACAGGAAGGATGTGGAGGTGTTGGAGAGGATACAGAGAGGTTTACCAGGATGCTACCTGGATTAGAGTGTATGAGCTTTAAGGAGAAGCTAGAAAAATTCAGGTTTTATAAGACCTTAAGACCATAAGGCATAGGAGTGGAAGTAAGGTCATTCGGCCCATCAAGCCCACTTCGCCATGTAAATCATGGCTGATGGGCATTTCAACTCCACTTCCCTGTACTCTCCCCATAGCCCTTGATTCCTTGTGAGATCAAGAATTTATCAATCTCTTCCTTGAAGACATCTAACGTCCCAGCCTCCACTGCACTCTGTGGCAATGAATTCCACAAGCCCACCACTCTCTGGCTGAAGAAATGTCGTCTCATTTCCGTTTTAAATTTACCCGCTCTAATTTTAAGGCTGTGCCCACGGGTCCTAGTCTCCCCGCCTAACAGAAACAACTTCCTAGCGTCCACCCCTTCTAAACCATACATTATCTTGTAAGTTTCTATCAGATCTCCCTCAACCTTCTAAACTCTAATGAGTACAATCCCAGGATCCTTAGCCGTTCGTCATACGTTAAACCTACCATTCCAGGGATTATCCGTGTGTATCTCTGCTGGACATGCTCCAGGGCTAGAATGTCCTTCCTGAGCTGTGGGGCCCAAAATTGGACACAGTATTCTAAATGGAGCCTAACTAGAGCTTTATAAAGCCTCAGAAGCACATCGCTGCTTTTATATTCCAACCCTCTTGAACAGCATTGATCATTTTATATTCCAACCCTTTTATTAATGACTTGGACGAGGGAATTGAAGGATGGGTCAGCAAGTTTGCAGACGACACAAAGGTCGGAGGTGTCGTTGACAGTGTAGAGGGCTGTTGTAGGCTGCAGCGGGACATTGACAGGATGCAGAGATGGGCTGAGAGGTGGCAGATGGAGTTCAACCTGGATAAATGCGAGGTGATGCATTTTGGAAGGTCGAATTTGAAAGCTGAGTACAGGATTAAGGATAGGATTCTTGGCAGCGTGGAGGAACAGAGGGATCTTGGTGTGCAGATACATAGATCCCTTAAAATGGCCACCCAAGTGGACAGGGTTGTTAAGAAAGCATATGGTGTTTTGGCTTTCATTAACAGGGGGATTGAGTTTAAGAGTCGTGAGATCTTGTTGCAGCTCTATAAAACTTTGGTTAGACCGCACTTGGAATACTGCGTCCAGTTCTGGGCGCCCTATTATAGGAAAGATGTGGATGCTTTGGAGAGGGTTCAGAGGAGGTTTACCAGGATGCTGCCTGGACTGGAGGGCTTATCTTATGAAGAGAGGTTGACTGAGCTCGGTCTCTTTTCATTGGAGAAAAGGAGGAGGAGAGGGGACCTAATTGAGGTATACAAGATAATGAGAGGCATAGATAGAGTTGATAGCCAGAGACTATTTCCCAGGGCAGAAATGGCTAGCATGAGGGGTCATAGTTTTAAGCTGGTTGGTGGAAAGTATAGAGGGGATGTCAGAGGCAGGTTCTTTACGCAGAGAGTTGTGAGAGCATGGAATGCGTTGCCAGCAGCAGTTGTGGAAGCAAGGTCATTGGGGTCATTTAAGAGACTGCTGGACATGTATATGGTCACAGAAATTTGAGGGTGCATACATGAGGATCAATGGTCGGCACAACATTGTGGGCTGAAGGGCCTGTTCTGTGCTGTACTGTTCTATGTTCTATGTTCTATGTTCTATAAACAACATTGCATTTGCTTTCTTAATCACGGACTCTACCTGCAAGCTAATTTTTAGAGAATCCTGGACCAACACTCCCAGATCCCTTTGCACTTCTGCTTTACAAATTTTCTCTTGAGTGGCACAAGCTGAGGGAAGACTTGATAGAAGTCTATAAAATTATGAGAAGTATAGGTAGGGTTGATGATCAGAACCTTTTTCCCAAAGTTAAAATGTCTAATACTAGGGGTCATGCATTTAAGGTTAGAGGGGAATGTTCAGAAGAGACATGAAGGGCAAGTTTTTTTTACACAGGGAGTAGTAGGAGCCTGGAAGGCATAGCCGGAGTGGTGGAGGCAGATACATTAGGGGTATTTAAGGAATTTTTAGATAAGCACATGAATTTGCAAGCAATGGAGAGATATGGAGCTAGGCAGGCAGAAGGGATTAGTTTCATTTGATGGCCGATGGGCCCATTCCTGTGCTATACAGTTCTATGCTCTATAGAGGCTGATCTAGCTAGTGATGCCCGCATCCCGTGAACAATTTTTTTTAAATTGTGTGCCAGTTTGGGAATTCTACCCCTGAACCTTGTACCACAGTCTGCACCTCCTGTCTATCTCCCTTGTTCGCTATTCTGCATTGTTGTACTGATGCAAAGCTGCAATGTTGCTCCCTACATGGAGTGCTGGGCAGCTTAGGTGCTTTTATTCTGTTCTTCCTCAGTTGTAAAAGGGAAGACAGTGAAGTGTTACTGCCCCGATTGACAGAGACATAATCTGAATCATATCCCTCATGGGCAGATGAGCATGTCAGTAGGATCTCATATTGCTATTCTGCTTGACCTTAGAATAATAAATGAGGGAGCTCAACGCCTCTGTTCACTGCATGACAACAAATCCCTAAGATCATGCAATCACTCCCTCATTTGCTAAATTTGAGGGGTCAGCATGCTGTTCAGGACCAAGCACTGCCTACAGTGGCCTCTGTTTTCATTCATCTCCATTCTCTTCGCCTGACGTGTCTGTTTCTTTTGTAACATCCTCATACAACACATACATACAGAGTTATACTTCATGGAAACAGACCCTTCAGTCCAAAACAGCCATGCCACCTGTAATCCCAAACCGAATTAATCCCACCAGCCAGCACTTTGCCTATATCCCTCTAAACATTTCTTATTCATGTACATGCTCACTTCCCCAATCAAACACCCTCTTATACAGAATCCAGAGCTCAGAAACTGGTCATTTTAACCAGTTGTTCTGTGCTATACTTTGCATGAGTGTTACTCATATACAGCTATGTTTTGCTTGAAGAATGATGCCTGTCCGATTGCTGAGTTTCTGTTCAACTTCTCCAGAGGAGAAAGAAATAGAAAGTTCTACTGATAGAGTGAAATGAAGAGGACTTGGATGAAGATCATATGAAGCAGAGACACCAGCACCGGTGAGTTGGACCAAATGATCCATTTCTGCCTGTAGATTCTGCCCAAGTTATTGCTGAGAATCATTCACTGAGATCCATGAGGCTATATAGAAGATTGCCACCACTAGGGATGGACCAAAACAAACAGAGAGCTCTTGTGGCTTTCCAGCACTATTTCTTAGCCTTGTTTTGATCAGCATACAGGGCAACACGTGGAATCTCTTTCAGCATTTTGTGTCCAGAATAAAGAAATGTTTCTATAAATAATGCTGGATAAGGGTTGGTCTCCAAAGGGCTCAAACTTAAGGTCACGGTCAAACGAGGCAGCATGAGGAAGTATTGCTTTTCACTGCACTTTATGGTGATTTGGAAGGTATTAAATAAGCTTTAACCATCAAATGGCAACAGTCGAAAGGAAATTACCCAAAGTACTTGGAGGAAGAAACCATAGCGGCATGAGGAATGTGACCATTTTCCTCACATGCCTCCATGCGCTGGGCCTTGTAAACATGGCCTTCATTTAGATACCTACATCAGGTTAAACTATGTGCTTCAGGGAGAGAAAGGAGTGGCAGGGGCGATATTTTTGGAGTCCTCTGGAAATGAGCAAGCAAAGAGCAAAAGAACCATACATTCTGCTAAAAAAAATTTGATGCCAGAGCACGACAACATTCTGCAAGTGAGGTGGCACGGTGGCTCGGTAGTTAGCACTGCTGCCTCAAAGCACCAGGGACCTGGGTTTGATTCCAGCCTCAGTTGACTGTGTGGAGTTTGCACATTCTCCCCATGTCTGCATGGGTGCTTTTGCTTCCTTCCACAGTCCAAAGACATGCAGGCTAGGTGGATTGGCCATGCTAAATTGCCAGTAATGCTCATGGATGTGTAGATTAGAGGGATGCTCTGAGGGTCAGTGTGGGCTTGTTGGGCCAAAGGACCTGTTTCCACACTGTAGGGATTCTATTCTGTTATGAGCAATCAGTCTTCAAATATAATGGGAACTGCAGGTGCTGGAGAATCTGAGATAACAAAGACTCTTTCTAATGAAGGGTCTAGGCCTTTTGTCGCTTTTGTCAGCTTTTGTGGTCCTAAGATGCCGCTTGGCCTGCTGTGTTCATCCAGCTCCACAGTTTGTTATCTCAGTCTTCAGATAACTATTTTCAAGAAGTGCTAATAAGAATTCTAACTCACTTGGGCTCCCATATTAGATCGTAAGCATGTACAACAGTAAGGTATTCAGCTCCTCAAGCCTGTTCCAGCCATACTTAATGCCTACTCCAGACTCATTCACTGCATTTGATCCAAATCTTTTTGATAAATATACCTTTCATACAGAATTTCTTTCAGTTACTTCTAAATGTCCTTGTTTGCTGCTAGTACAAAGTCAAAGTACAGGGCTAATGGTAAGATTCTTAGTAGTGTAGATGAGCAGAGAGATCTCGGTGTCCATGTACACGGATCCTTGAAAGTTGCCACCCAGGTTGACAGGGCTGTTAAGAAGGCATACAGTGTTTTAGCTTTTATTAATAGAGGGATCGAGTTCCAGAACCAAGAGGTTATGGTGAAGCTGTACAAAACTCTGGTGCGGCCGCACTTGGAGTATTGTGTACAGTTCTGGTCACCGCATTATAAGAACGATGTGGAAGCTTTGGAAAGGGTGCAGAGGAGATTTACTGGGATGTTGCCTGATATGGAGGGAAGGTCTTACGATGAGATGCTGAGGGACTTGAGGCTGTTTTCATTAGAGAGAAGAAGGTTGAGAGGTGACTTAATTGAAACATATAAAATAATCAGAGGGTTAGATAGGGTGGATAGGGAGAGCCTTTTTCCTAGGATGGTGACGGCAAGCACGAGGGGGCATAGCTTTAAATTGAGGGGTGAAAGATATAGGACAGATGTCAGAGGTAGTTTCTTTACTCAGAGAGTAGTAAGGGAATGGAACGCTTTGCCTGCAACGGTAGTAGATTCGCCAACTTTAGGTACATTTAAGTCGTCATTGGACAAGCATATGGATGTACATGGAATAGTGTAGGTTAGATGGGCTTGAGATCGGTATGACAAGTCGGCACAACATCGAGGGCCGAAGGGCCTGTACTTTGCTGTAATGTTCTATGTTCTAGTCCATTCGTCCCTCCTAAAGTGTGTCACCTTTAACAGAACCCAGTATGCCAGATGGCTCTGTGTATTTTATTACAGTCCGTTTGAGAGAAAGGCTGCAAAAAACATATTGCAATTGCTTGAGCCTTTAATTAGTACATAATGGCCCACTTAAGATGCTGCATAAAGCTATGCTTTGCCTTATACGAACATTGCAGAAACTAGCATAGTTAGCAGAATTAGGCCACTCAAGGTCCTTACCAATGCTTCTAAACAATTCATAAGGAATTACTAATTCAATTTTGCACACAAAAGTGCTTTGAAACTAATTCTCGGTTACCAGTAATTGCTAACTAAAACCCAGAAGAATTGGACTTCCCAAGACTATCAAGAATATTAATACAACACTAATCTCGTAGTCACAATTCACTTCTGAATCATTATGTTGCCTGGTAGTCACCTCCAAATTGTCTGCAGTCAGTCAAAATGAAACGGTTTCACTTTACCAGAGATTCGGAGATGCAGAACCTACTTTGGCGCTATTACAGTAGATACACACATGTCTGGAGGTTGTGAATTTCTTTCCAACGTAGAGAAACTTACATGTTCGGATGCCATACACCCCTTTGTGTGCCAAGAAGCGAGATTATGGCCCTATTAATTCTGCAGCACAGCCCTAAATGAAGCAAGGGTTGGGAGGAGGCCAGTGTGAAGCCTAAACATCAGCAGAAACTAATTGACTTGAATGGTGTGTTTCTGTGCTGAAGCGTCAATGCAGTTCTAAGTAATCTGTTCAGCTGCATTAGTTGCCGACACCACCATTTAGTTGGTCACCATGTGCAAATGTACGAATTGGATTAATGCTTTTAAACACACATCCTGGAGGACTCCTGTGGTACAGTAGTAGTGTCTCTATCTCTGGCTCAGGAGGCCTGAGTTCGAGTCAAAGAAACTTGGGAAACTCAGAGCAAGAGTAGCCATTCAGCTTTTCAAGGCTATTCCGCCATTCAATATGATCATGGTTGGTCATCCAACCCTGTTCCCACTTCCACCCCATACCTTTTGTTCACTTTAGGCCTACATCCTACGTGTAACTCCTTCTTGATAACAAGCAATCTCACCTGGTTCAGAGATATATCATGGCATATTTAAACATATTGTTTAAAAATACTTTAACCATACATCCAGCTGCAAGCAAATCACTTCATTTAGATTCATAGAACATAGAACATAGAACAGTACAGCACAGAATAGGCCCTTCAGCCCACAATGTTGTGCCGACCAATTCAATGGACAAATAACTACAATACCTTCCACTACTGCAGAGGGACTAATCAACATGAATAGGGTAATAGGATTTGCAACAAAAGTAAGCTTTATATAGCTCAGAGCCACATTGGCTGATGGGAAAAGTAACAGAGAGCTGCTGAATGCCTTGGGCAGACAACAGCTGAAAGAAACCAATATTTGCAAATCCAAATATGTTCAGTCTACTGGCTATGCTCTGTTTTGTATCAGCCACAGTTACTACTCGTTAATAGATACTAGAAATGTCGAGTGTAACTGCATATTTGAGGAATTTTTTAGTGGTGGCAAGGTATCTTCTGCTTTGACAATCTTCAAATCTGACTTTCAATTTCAACTCTGAATTCATACACACAGCACATGCCAGATACAATATCAATAATGTTCCAGCCTTATCTCTGGCTTATTTTACTTTTGAACATGGTGCCTTCATCGGATTGCAGGAGCATAGAACCTGTCCCTCTGTTTAAGGAAATGTTTATTTTGTGATTGTTGTCTCATCAAACTAAACCCAGTCTGTGTTTTACTCTTTGTTCTTATGGTTTTAAGTCAGCCCATCACTGAAACAGAGGGAGCATTCGGAATACACAAAGGTTTTATTTGCACGAAACCAAATAGTGTAGTACACATTATCAACAGGAAAGAAAGTTGGGAATCAGACACTATGCTATGTTGCTGAAAACAAGTAATGTGCAAAAGAAATAACTGGGGGAGACATAAAGTTCCTTTGCCTGGGATCCCAGGAATGAATATCAACTGCAACTTTTAATTCTTTTGATGCTTTTAATGCAGAAAATCATGCCAAAAGTGCTTCACTGTGTCATCACAGGAGACACAGAAGTTTAGGTACGGAAGAGTGGTGATGACAGTCCCAGAGCTATAGGCCTGAGCAATAGAAAGCAGTATACCAAATGCTGAAGCAGTAAAAATCAGGGGTGTATGAGAATTTTTTAATTGATGTATTGCTGGCTCGGTATATTTGGTCATTTCAGTTTTATGCAAATGATATGAGTGGTAAACATTTCTTTTAATCCTGCATAGTCACAGATTTCCATCCAGGTAACAGTGTAAAATATTCTGTTATGTCAACAGTGAATCCTCTCCTCTGTTTAGGCTCTTTCATGAGTTTAGGAAGCTCCAAATGTCCCTGGATGATTGTTAATAAGTGCTTGTTCCTGGACCAGTTGTTTGCTGACTAGCTTGTCCTTGGTCAGACTTGACACAACTTGGTCTCTTTTGCTCTGTTCATTTTAAATGTTGAGCTCCTTCTGCCACTTCATGAATATTTAAGGAAAGACACGTATGTATGCCCAGGAGTGGAGTTTCTTGATTATGAAATAAAAACCGAAAGAACTGCGGATGCTGTAAATCAGGAACAAAAACAAAGCTTCTGGAAAAGGCCAGCAGGTCTGGTAGCATCTGTGAAGGACAAAAATAGATAACGTTCAGGGTCCAGTGATCCTTCCTCAAAGCAGAGGAACCCTTCCCGTTAACTGTTTCTTTCCTTCACATATGCTGCCAGTCCAGCTGAGCTTTTCCAGAAACTTTGTTTTTGTTTCTTGATTTATGAATTAAACACATATTCTCAACTTAGTTTTTGTGCTACAGTTTTTTTTTAAGCATACCTTTAGTTCTAAGAGCTATCTCACCTTGGCCACATAGTCCCGATCTGTAGGCAGTTAAGCTTTTTCAGGTATAATGGTAGTTGCAGATGCTGGAGAATCCAAGATAACAAAGTGTGGAACTGGATGAATACAGCAGGCCAAGCAGCATCTCAGGAGTATAAAAGCTGATGTTTCGGGCCTAGACCAAGATGCTGCTTGGCCTGCTGTGTTCATCCAGCTCCACACTTTGTTATCTTAAGCTTTTTCAGGGACTGTCTTATACAACATGCAGCTAAATCAAATTCAAAGCCTCACAGCTAATCAACATGTTGTATGTGTTGTGGTGCTAACCATGATGAGTTAGATTGGGATAGTTGGTTACCACCATCTGTTTTCCATGATTGGGCCTAAGGGACGACTTGGTCTACAGTGGAATGGAAAGCCGATGATGAGTCTTAACACACAGAGTCTCAAATCTTCAAAATAGCTCAAGAGTCAAAGTTAACTGGTGCAGAAAACCAGGACACTGCAAAAGGGATATTACTTGTTTCAGCAGAGGAGCTGATGTTTGCCATTTCAAGAAATCATCTTGCTCCATAATATCTCCACCCTTGGCTTGCTAGCGTTTCAATGAAACTCAACCCAGTCTGGAGGAATAACGCCTCATTTTCGACTGAGGAATTTTAAAACTATAACATTCCATGTTGAGCTTCACTACTTCAGAGCATTGCCCTGTTCTCCATTTTTATTATACCCTTCCACGCATACCCCCCTGAACCCATCTACTCAGCCATGTTTTGTTTGTATCTTGTTGACTTTGCTATCAGAAGTGTGGATCCATTTTCACCATTTCTACATCTATCATTTATACCTATCTTACATCTTTATCATTCTCTTACCACCAGCCCCTTGCTCTTTGTTCTGGGTGCTCTGGGCACCCTCACCATCTGTTCCACTTGCTCATGCTCTCTCTGAGAATGACATAAAATGGCCTTTCTCCTGCCCCTCCTGGTTCTGAAGAAGTGTCTCATCAGAGGCAAAATATTAACTCTTCTCCACAGATGCTGTCAGACCTGCTGAGTTTCTCCAGTATTTTCTGTTTTTATTTCAAATTATGAGCATCCACAGTGTTTTGCTTTTATTTTAAACAGAGGAGACAACTTCCAGAAAAGAAATTCATAAGATGACAAATCTTCTGGATTATGTTATTGGCCAATTACTTGATTTATCAAGGAAGGGTTCCTCCGTGAAAAAATTTAAAGAGATTAAAGATCTTCCAGATGATATAAAGATTGACTATCTGGTTTGGGGCGGCACGGTGGCTCAGTGGTTAGCACTGCAGCCTCACAGCATGAGGGACCCAGGTTTGATTCCAGCTTCGGGTAACTGTCTGTGCGGAGTTTGCACATTCTCCCTGTGTCTGCGTGGGTTTCCTCCCACAGTCCAAAGATGTGCAGGCTAGGTGGATCGGCCATGTTAAATTTCCCGTAGTGTTCAGGGGTGTGTGGGTAATAAGGGAATGGGTCTGGGTGGGATGCTGCAATTGGTCATGTTGGGCCGAAGGGCCTGTTTTCACACTGTAGGGATTCTATCTTAACAGGAGCAATATCTTCAGTGACTTTTTAAGTCTGAAATGAATACTTTCTGGAAGCTTATAAACACTCCAGGCTGCCTGGGTTTGTAAAGTCAGTGACCTGAGGGAAGATGAAGTTATACACATGAACCTACAATTATTAACTGTTGGGAAAAAATCTTGGGGTTGTGTTGTATAAGGTAATGGGTCTGAAGGAGTTAATGTATGGCACTGCTTTAATTTCCACTGAATCTAATGATGTTATAAGCATTTGGAACAAAAACAAAGTTACTGGAAAAGTTCGGCAGGTCTGGCAGCATCTGTGTAAGAGAAAACAGAGTTAACATTTCGGGTCCAGTGACCCTTCCTCAGAAGTTTTCTCCTCCACAGATGCTGCCAGAGCGGCTGAGCTTTTTTAGCAACTTTGTTTTTGTTCCTGATTTACAGCATCCGCAGTTCTTTTGGTTTTTATAAGCATTTAGGTTGAGAAAGGCAAACATCTTAGGAATTCATAAAGTGATGACCTCTCAACACAGATAATCTTAATAATAATGTTTGACATATTAATGTAACCTGCACCCAATTGCTATCATACAATGAAATGCATATTGTCTCAGATAAAAGCATCTTCTTGTTGAGACTCACTTGTGAATTTCGTCTCCCGTTGTAAGCCATGTAGGTTCTTAGAAACAGTATAAGAAGGAGGATGGTGTCTGCACTGGTAGTGATTGGCATTGTAGCCCATACAGCAATGTTTATACCAACCTGAACAACATTTTCACATGTTAACATTTTGGATCTGGTGGCCCGCCCTCAGAACCGTTGTGAGGAATGGTCACCGGACCCAAAACGTTGACTCTGAACTTTTTTCTATTACAGATGCTGCAGACCTGCTGACCTTTTCCAGAAACTACTGTTTTTGTTTCTGATTTACAGTATCTGCAGCTCTTTTGGTTAGCATTTGCACATGCTGCCCTAAACTCCGCACAAGATAGTCCATCGTAATGTCAAATAGACGACCAAGGGCTCAATTACTTCATAAAGTCCCTGACAACACAAGCTGCCCCAGGGCCCTGATACATTTACAGAAGGTCAGAAATCACAGGACACCAGGTTACAGTCCAACAGGTTGATTTGAAAACACAAGCTTTCAGAGTTTATCTCCTTCTTCAGGCGTTAGTGACAGGGGTAGTATCAGATACGGAATTTATAAGTAAAAAATCAAAGGGCCACACCACTAAGGAGGGTGCACGAAAAAAAACCTGATATGCAGTTAAATCTTTAATCAGTCAGGAGGTTTTAATTGATTAATATGTGTACCTCCCTCAAAGTTGCCACCCAGGTGGATAAGGTTGTTAAGAAAGCATATGGTGTTTTGCCTTTCTTTAACAGGGGGATTGAGTTTTAGAGCCGTGAGGTTATGCTGCAGCTCAAAAAAACCCTGGTGAGACCACACTTGGAATATTGTGTCCAGTTCTGGTCGCCCTATTATAGGAAAGATGTGGAGGCTTTGGAGAGGGTGCAAAGGAGGTTTACCAGGATGCTGCCTGGACTGGAGGGCTTGTCTTACGAGGAGAGGTTGACTGAGCTCAGACTTTTCTCTCTGGAGAGAAGGAGGAAAAAAGGTGACCTGATCGTGGTGTACAAGGTAATGAGAGGCATGGATAGAGTCGATAGCCAGAGACTTTTCCCCAGGGCAGGATTGATCGCCACAAGGGGTCATAGTTTTAAGGTGTTAGGAGGAAGGTATAGAGGAGACGTCAGAGGGAGGTTCTTCACCCAGAGAGTTGTGAGCGCATGGAATAGTTTGCCAGTGGTAGTCGTGGAAGCGGAGTCATTAGTGACATTTAAGCGACTGCTGGACATGCACAGGGACAGCAGTGAATTGAGGGGAATGTAGGTTATGTTATTTTATTTTTGGATTGGATTATTCCACAGCACAACATTGTGGGCCGAAGGGCCTGTACTATGCTGTACTTTTCTATGTTCTATGTTCTATATATGTAAATCCCCAAATTCCTTTGAAGTCACTGTCCTGAGAGAACTAAAAGTTTTATCAGTGTAAGGAAGAGGTGACATTTTAGGTCAGACAATGCATGTTAGGTGTGAGGCCTTGTTTAGAATCTGTTTGTATTTTGGTTTGGAGTCAGATTGGTTTTACTTCTCAAGTAGGAATTCATAAAATGCCGCGGTGACTGACTGTATAAATTGTGTGCTTTTTGAACAAAATAGAATGTATCTGCAAATACAAATTCACCCCATAGATTCACGTGTGTGTGTGGGAGGAGAGGCCGAGTTTGTGTGTGTGTGTGTGTGTGTGTGTGTGTGTGTGTGTGTGTGTGTGTGTGTGTGTGTGTGTGTATGAGAGAGTGTATAGAGTGGTGTGGTCACCTGTAGTGCAACATGAAACTAAGATCCCGGTTGAGGTCGTCCTCATGGGTACCAAACCTGGCTCTCAGTCTCTGCTTGGTGACTCTGCATTGTTCTGTATCCTGGGATCTTGGGTTCATGTCACACTACAGGTGACCCTACCACACTATACCCTCTCTCTCTCACACACACACACAGACACACAAACACAAACATATACACGCACATGCGTGCACACACATGAATCGATGGACAAATTTGTATTTGCAGATATATTCTATTTTGATCAAAAAGCACACAATTTATAGACAGTCAGCCACTGTGGCATTTAATAAATTCCTACTTTAGAAATAAAAGTCTGACTCCAAACCAAAACACAAACAGATTCAAAACAAGACCTCACACCAAACATGCATTGTCTGACCTAAAATGTCACCTGTTCTTTACACTGACAAAACCTTTAGTTCTCTCATGACAGTGACTTCAAAGGAATTTAGGGATTTACATACACATATGAATCAATCAAAACCTTCCGGCCAGTTAAAGATTTAACTGCATCTCAGATTTGTTTAGTATATCCTCATCAGTGGTGTGACCCTTTGATTTTTCACTTATAAATTCTGTTTCAGATACTGTCTCTTTCACTAACACCTGAAGAAGGACTGAGGCTCCGGAAGCATGTGTTTTCAAGTAACCCTATTGGACTATAGAGATAAGAGGAACTGCAGATGCTGGAGAATCCAAGATAATAAAGTGTGGAGCTGGATGAACACAGCAGGCCAAGCAGCATCTTAGGAGCACAAAAGCTGACATTTTAGGCCTAGACCGTTCATCAGAAATGGAGATGCCGCTTGGCCTGCTGTGTTCATTCAGCTCTACTCTTTGTTATCCGTTGGACTACAACCTGGTGTCAGGTTCTGACTTTGCCCACCCCTGTCCATATCAAACATCACTGTACCACAAGACAACTGGGTCTAAGCAATGTATAAAATCAGCTGGCAGGCAGTAAATCTAAATGCCACAGGGTAAATTAGCCTGAAAATAGCTGTGATTCATCAGGCTGTGTTGTTTCGGAATCTATATCAGCCAGAGAGAGAATTGCTTATTAACCTGTTCTTATCAGTCAGACTTTATCTATCACAATGTGGATAAGCATAGGGATTGGATAAGCATATGGATGATGACGGGATAGTGTAGGGGAAGGGCTTCGATTAGTTCACAGGTCGGTGCAACATCAAGGGCCGAAGGGCCTGTTCTGCGCTGTATTGTTCGACGTTCTATGTTCTAATGTTCTGGTGCCTGCATTTTAAGGGCTTTGCAATTGTCCATCTTCTTGTGCCTACTTCACTCCAAATGTGACGCCAGCATTTATCATTGTTTTGGAAACACCATTTCCCATCAATTCTCCTGGGAACATATAGTTCTGCCCATCAGATTCTTGAGACAAAGCACTGTCTAATCTTTCAGAAGAATAGCCTGCACTGTCCAGAATAAGTAAAGGAAAAAGCAGCCTAAATAAACCTTTGAGTCTATTTTGCTATGAATGATCTGTGACCTGAGTCCAAATACTTGCCTTTGGTTTTATCCTGTAATATCCTGGCTTAACAAAAATCTGACAATCTGAAATTTGAAATTAACCACCTAACCAGTGACAACTGATTCCCCTACTGGCTAAGAATCAACTATCTTGGTCTTAAATATTCACAAGAACTGTGACCCCACAGCTCACTGTTGCAAGGAGCTCCAAAGACTGTCAACCCTCTCAGAGAAGAATTACAAATTAATCGCGGTCTTAAATTGGTGCCCCTTTATTCTGAGACTATACCCTCTGGTTCTAGATTCTCCCTTGAGGGGAAACATCCTCTCAGCATTTATCCTGTCAAGCCCCTGAAGAATCCCACATGTTGCAAGAGATCACCTCTCATTCATCTGAACTTCATTGAGTAGAGTCCCAACCTGTTTAGTCTTTGCTCATAAGACAATCCTTCCATGCCAGGGATCATCCTAGTGAACCTTCCCTGAACTACCTCCAATGAAATGATACCATTCTTTAAATAAGAGAAACAAAACTGCTCACAGTACTCCAGATCTCGTCTCACCAGCACAATAGCAGTAAGATTTCCCCACTTTTATACTCCGATCCAGCTTGAAACAAAGACCAACATTCCATTAGATTTCCTGATTATCTTATGTACCTGTGTGCTAGCTTTCTGTGTTTCATACACACATACTACCCAACTCGCTTTGTGTTTCAGTTTTTATAGTTACTTTTCATTCAAATAATCTTGTAATCTTTTGTTTCTCTTCCAAAATGAAAACTACACATTTTACCATGTTACATTTCATTTGTCAACTTTTTACCAAATTGTTTAACTATGAAAGTTCATGCTAGGCCATTCTTATTATTGATGCCACTTATAGCCATTCACTGTGTCACCTTCTCGCATTTTTGTATGGCAGATTTTGGTTGCCTGTTCACTGCCTCCGGGGGGGAAAGCCCAGCTGCCCCAGAAACCCTCTGAGGACAAGCTCACAAGGACGACAGAGAAAGCAACAGCAAGGTTGCCTCTTGCATCCAACAGCGGCCTGGATAATGGTGCTTTGGGAAGGGGGAGAAGTTTTGGACGTAGAGAGATGAGCACTCAAGCTAATGATCACTTCACTGCACCAACCCTGTTACTGGCCAAGAAAGAATCTCCCCAGGCCGTTGGTGCTCAGCGGACTGCCAGAGACAGAAGGTGGGGAACATTGGCCCCAGGCGAGGTGCCATCTCTCCCAACTACGAATGAGTTGATATGTGTCCACGTGCGTAGTGTGTCCCTGCTCAGCCTTTGCAATGCTAGTTACTGGTGTGCCCGGCCATGCAAGATTGTCAGCAAGAGAGCAAGGAGTGAGATAAGGAGAAATTTTTTTTACTCAGAGGATCTGTTAGATTTGGAATACGCTGCCTGACAGTGTGGTAGAGACAGAATCCGTAGGAGGAGGCTGATCACATAATTGTGTTTAAAATAATGGTCCAAGGAGGGGTTTTAAGGAATGTAGTGATGGAGTGGACAAGTTGCCAAGAGTAGTAGAATTCAATACAGTAAATATGCAAAAACAACACGTGAAAAAGGCAAAAGAATTGAAATTTCAGATTAACAAGGCGCCAAAAGCAGCAGCTCAACCAGAGATGGATATTAAAACAGATAATGGAATACCGAACTGATTCAGAATTTAGAAGCAGAAATTTCCTGCAGGTGCCATGTAAAATATTAGTAATACTACCATTTTAAAGGGACAAAAATGAAGAAACAGTGAAGGTGTACACATTCATTAGGTCACTGGCTGGTTTAAGATGTAGAAATTTGAGGAAAAACCTGGTAAAATTGGTAAGATCCATTAGAAAACTAGAAATGATACAGCAATGTTGAAGAGGCTTCTAAGATTATTTTTGTTTAGCAAGTTTAGTAAAGGTTACAGAACAAAGATGGAGACAAGAGACAAGCCAATCAATGATTTCATTGAATGATGGGATAGATTCAAGGGCTGAAGGGCTTATTCCTGTTCCTCTGCTCAATAGAGTGTTGGGATTAAGTTAAGGCAGGATCTTCTCCAGTTCATTTACCATTCTGCACTCCAATCTACAGATCCTGGATCTGCAGCTAATAATGGCAAAATTTGCCCCTTTACATAGAGAGATGACAGGGCTTTGGATCAGATTCAGGATTGATAGACAGCACAAAATTCAGATCAGCAGCTTTCAGTGTTGTTGTAGACACTGCTTGGCATCCCAAATGGCATTTGTGGTATTTAGATTCCCCTTGGTGTGGTGTCTTGGGACAACACATGGTGAGGATGTTAGTGCGAGTTCTCAGAACAGCCACTGGAGGGCTGAGAAATGCATAGATTATAAAGTTAGTATCAGAGATAATGGGAACTGCAGATGCTGGAGATTCCAAGATAATAAAATGTGAGGCTGAATGAACACAGCAGGCCAAGCAGCATCTCAGGAGCACAAAAGCTGACGTTTCGGGCCTAGACCCTTCATCAGAGCCCTCTGATGAAGGGTCTAGGCCTGAAACGTCAGCTTTTGTGCTCCTGAGATGCTGCTTGGCCTGCTGTGTTCATCCAGCCTCACATTTTATTATCTTAGATTATAAAGTTAGTCAGGTTGCAACATTGATATAATGTTAGCACCACCCTTTTGGTGACCAATATTCTCTCAATCCGCTTGTCTGAACTTGCGTCCAGCAGTCAGAAGGATTCCATTCCAGTAGTACCTAACGGGATCAAAGATATCTTTGCTGATTTTGAGGCTTCTCCTCAAACCAGTTGGTCCTGTGCACTAGTATCCATTCCCTTTGTAAAACATCAAGACAGGGAGAAAAGGCAAAGGCTGCGCAAATCAGGCCAAGCTGCTGGAAGTGGAGGAGCTCTCAGCAGGTGGCCATATCCACCTACAGAACAAAGTGTAAGATGTTTTCACTTTGGTAAGGCTGGGCTTCAGTGAAATCTGGCACTGCCACTGCGACATGAGGATGAGAGAAAACAACAGTGCTCATCCTGGAAGCGGTGAGTGTCTGAAATTCTCCACCCAGGGCCGACACCCTCAACTTAGTCAATAGAATCCTTAAGTGCGACAACTTGCAAAGCTACAGGCAAGATACAGGTAATTGGGATCAGAATGGGCATTTTGTTTATTCAGCCAGCACAGACACAATGGGCTGAATGGTCTCTTTCTGTGGCATAATTTTTTATGGTCTTCTACACATAACAGCAGCACGAGAAACATAGAAACATGGAAATGTAGAAAACTGGTGCAGGAGTAGGCCATTCGGCCCTTTGAGCCTGCAGTACTATTCAATATGGTCATGGTCGATCATGCAATCTCAGTATCCCTTTGCCGCTTTCTCTCTATATTCAGGTCCCGTTGGCCGCAAGGGCCACATCCAGCTGCCTCTTGAGTATATCACATGAACTGGCCCCAACAGCTACCTGTGGGAAAGAATTCCACAGGTTCACTACTCCCTGAGTGAAGAAATTCTTTCTCACCTCAGTCCCGAATGCCTTATCCCTTATTCTCACACTGTGACATGGACAGGGTTCCAACTGGCTTTAAAGGTTATTGTGGAGCTTAACAGTTAAGTATCTGTATTCTTCCAAGGTGGAATAAAGATATTTGTAACATCTCACAATTTGCCATTCACTGCTACTGGCATTCTCCATTCATTGAAATCGATTTCGCTTCATTCTGTCTCACACTCTCCCATATCACACCATTCCTCAATGTTTCCCTGATCAGATTCACTCATTGAAAATTCTAGGCACGTTGTCTAACCATAAAACGCACCCCCTTTCAGAGGTGCAAACTAGTTCTAAGTAAAGCCAGAGATAGTAGGAACTGCCAATGCTGGAGTCTGAGATAACAAGATGTGGAGCTGGATGAACACAGCAGGCCAGGCAGCATCAGAGAAGCAGGAAGGCTGACGTTTCAGGTTTGGACCCTTCTTCAGAAATGGGGGAGGGAAAGGGGACTCTGAAATAAATAGAGAGTGGGTGGCGATGATGGAAGATGGATAGTGGAGCAGATAGGTAGAGAGAAGATGAACAGGTCAAGGAGGCAGGGATGAAGCCAATATAGGTGAGTGTAAGTAAGGAGTTGGGATGGGGGTTGGTCAGTGAGGAGGGAGGGGCGGGTAGGTGAGAGGGAAGACAGACAAGTCAAAGAGGCGGGGAAAAGATGGGCTGGTTTTGGGATGAGGTTGGGGGTGTGGAGATTTTGAAGCTTGTGAAGTCCACATTGAGAGCATTGGGCTGCAGGGTTCCCAAGTGGAATATGCTGTGCTATTTCTCCAACATTATTGTGGCACTGGAGGAGGCCCAGGATGAACGTATCGTCCAAAGAGTGGGAGGGGGAGTTGAAGTGGTTTGTGACTGGGAGGTATTGTTGTTTGTCACGAACCGAGTGTAGGTACTCCACAAAGCGGTCTTCAAGCCGCCACTTGGTTTCCCCAATGTAGAGGAGGTCACAATACCTCCTAGCCGTGAACCACTTCAACTCCCCCTTCCAGTCCTTGGACGACATGTACATCCTGGGCATCCTCCCTCCTAGCCTCATCCCCATCTCCTGGACCTATCTGTCTTCCCTCCCACCTACCCGCCTCTCCCTCCTCGCTGACCAACCCCCATCCCAACTCCCTCCCTACACTTGTCTATACTGGCTTTATCCCCACCTTGACCTGTCCATCTTCTCTCCACCTATCTACTCCTCTATCCACCTTCTATCATCGCTTCCCCCTCTCTCTATTTATTTCAGAGCTCCCTTCCCCTCCCCATTTCTGAAGAAGGGCCCAAACCCGAAATGTCAGCCATCCTGCTCCTCTGATGCTGCTTGGCCTGCTGTGTTCATCCAGCTCTATGCCTTGTTATCTAAGTAAAGCCAGCTGGAATGCACATAGCAGCATGAATTGTTTAATTGTGCTCATGCCCAGTTTAAAGAGGTGTCAAGTTTAACTACCAGCAAGCTCAGGTCCTTGCTTTCATTCCACATGCTCATCAACCCTTCTCTATCTGAAACGAATAAAGTGGATTATTGTACTGTATCTGACTCACAAGTTACTCATATAAGGAATTATACAGAAATGTAAAATGGTATGGCATGTTTACACTGAAGATGCAAATATCAACATAAACCTTAATTATAGGTTAATGCTGTCCTACAGGCATTTCGCTTGCTCTGTATATATATATATATATATATATATATAGTTTCATGTTGCGGAAGGGATTAAGTACAGAGAGGCAGTCAGACAGGATGTAATAGGATGTGACTGAACTATAGTTATTTTCAGCATTCCACATGAAAGAGCACATTGCTTCTGGAGAAACACTCTGCACCCTGTGAATGTCCAGGCAGTTAGCTCCAAGCTTTCGCTAACCCAGGCAGAATAATGTGGAAGATTTTCAAAGCATTTTCACATTCTCATTACAAAGGAGATATGCTTCTAAGAGAGAGATAATGGGAACTGCAGATGCTGGAGAATTCCAAGATAATAAAATGTGAGGCTGGATGAACACAGCAGGCCAAGCAGCATCTCAGGAGCACAAAAGCTGACGTTTCGGGCCTAGACCCTTCATCAGAGAGGGGGATGGGGAGAGGGAACTGGAATAAATAGGGAGAGAGGGGGAGGCGGACCGAAGATGGAGACTAAAGAAGATAGGTGGAGAGAGTATGGGTGGGGAGGTAGGGAGGGGATAGGTCAGCCCAGGGAAGACGGACAGGTCAAGGAGGTGGGATGAGGTTGGTAGGTAGCTGGGGGTGCGGCTTGGGGTGGGAGGAAGGGATGGGTGAGAGGAAGAACCGGTTAGGGAGGCAGAGACAGGTTGGACTGGTTTTGGGATGCAGTGGGTGGGGGGGAAGAGCTGGGCTGGTTGTGTGGTGCAGTGGGGGGAGGGGACGAACTGGGCTGGTTTAGGGATGCAGTAGGGGAAGGGGAGATTTTGAAACTGGTGAAGTCCACATTGATACCATTGGGCTGCAGGGTTCCCAGGCGGAATATGAGTTGCTGTTCCTGCAACCTTCGGGTGGCATCATTGTGGCACTGCAGGAGGCCCATGATGGACATGTCATCTAGAGAATGGGAGGGGGAGTGGAAATGGTTTGCGACTGGGAGGTGCAGTTGTTTGTTGCGAACTGAGCGGAGGTGATCTGCAAAGCGGTCCCCAAGCCTCCGCTTGGTTTCCCCAATGTAGAGGAAGCCGCACCGGGTACAGTGGATGCAGTATACCACATTGGCAGATGTGCAGGTGAACCTCTGCTTAATGTGGAATGTCATCTTGGGGCCTGGGATAGGGGTGAGGGAGGAGGTGTGGGGACAAGTGTAGCATTTCCTGCGGTTGCAGGGGAAGGTGCCAGGTGTGGTGGGGTTGGAGGGCAGTGTGGAGCGAACAAGGGAGTCACGGAGAGAGTGGTCTCTCCGGAAAGCAGGCAGGGGAGGGGATGGAAAAATGTCTTGGGTGGTGGGGTCGGATTGTAAATGGCGGAAGTGTCGGAGGATGATGCGTTGTATCCGGAGGTTGGTAGGGTGGTGCGTGAGATTTGGATCTCTGTGTTTTCAGCCCTGGATCTGATGGACCAGAATGGACTTCCACCCCATTAGCTCCCATTTGCTTGGCCAATTCACTGACCTCGGCACTATCCTGTACGGCTTATATCCATCTCACAGTAAATATAATTCTCCAGGCTCCCAATGAAGAGAGGAGGTCAGGAGATATGCTTTATTTCTTTTGAACAAAGAAAGTGGTGAAATCTGTCATCCTCTTGCAAACTGCTGAATGCAGCAAAATCATAATTAGCTTTAGCACAGAGTGGTTGCAAACTCCATCAGTGGTGAACTTTGTCATGCCTCACCTTTGCAAGATCTTAACACGAAGACCTGGGTAGACACATATCCACAGTACAATATTGTCAATAATTAAACCTTCATGAGTAGTCCCAAATGGTAAAACTCTTGGATTTAGAGACGCAAATGCTACCCTGCCTACTTTTCCAAGATTAGAGTTAAGATACGAGTAAGTAAGGTCAAATCAATGAGAGCTTTAGTTTGATTTGCTTCTCTAACACTTGACCGTTTTTTTCTTTGATTCATTCACAGGATGAGGGCATTGCTGGCTAGGCCAGCATTTATTGCCCATCCCTAATTGCCCAGAGGTCAGTTAAGAGTCAACCACATTGCTGTGGGTCTGGAGTCACATATAGGCCAGGCCAGGTAAGAATGACAGTTTCCTTCCCTAAAGGACATTAGTGAGCCAGATGGGTTTTCCCAACAATCGACAATGGGTTCATGGTCATCATTCAGTTCTTAATCTTCGAGCTGATGTGGACACTGGTTGGAATAAAATCGATAAATGTTCCATTCTGTTTCCTCACTGTGAAAATAATAAAGAACCTTATGATTCTTCCTGTTGAATGCATCATAACAGCTGACACAGTGCTATTAATTTCATATGTCAATGAAAAGTACTGAGTTTTATGCAATGAGCAAATAAAAACAAACTCTCTAAAACAAGAACCATCCAGTCTTGGAACTAATTCAACAAGTGAACGCTAAAAAAATCAATGGAAAAGCAGGAAATTTTCCCAGTGACTTGGCTGAAGCTCCATCCTCCACTATTACCACACACAAGAAATGATCTGGTCCATCACTTCCTGGGTTCTGATTGATTGTGTACAAAATCACTAGGCAACAATGGAAATTAAATTGAAAAGTATAATAGGCAGCTGGATCAATATCATCCAAAGTCATAATTATCTCCAACATCACTGCACTTCTAATCAATTAATTGTACATACAGCATTTTGATGTTTTATTTTGTTAATTAATTCAAATCATCATTCAAACCAGTGATATTCAGGCTTGGGACACCAAATTTCTACAGGGCATAATTTTGTTTTAGGATAGAACATAGAACATAGAACAGTACAGCACAGAACAGGCCCTTCAGCCCACGATGTTGTGCCGACCATTGATCCTCATGTATGCACCCTCAAATTTCTGTGACCATATGCATGTCCAGCAATCTCTTAAATGTCCCCAATGACCTTGCTTCCACAACTGCTGCTGGCAACGCATTCCATGCTCTCACAACTCTCTGTGTAAAGAAGAGGTAAGGTTGAATAAGTATTATATTGCAAGTAGAGACAAATTTATTCCTGGGGTAATTACAGCTAGTAACAATGGCAGGACCTCGCACAATCAATATTTGTGTTTTGAGGCTTCTGTTGGTATCACTTCTTTTCAATTACCTTGATTATTGAAAATACGTTTTGGTTTATTTTTCAGAAAGCTTTCATGTGAACCTTCTCTTCAGACGCACCCATCCTTGTGCAATTTGGAATATCTAGCACATGGCTCATGTGTTTTAGTATATAATGTTTAATTTTAGGATTTAAAGTTTAACTTTATAAAATGGGATTAAAGCACCCTGAAGTGTGTTACACTTAACAGATTGGTGTTATGTTTCTTTTAGAAGTTAAGAGTTGAAAGGTGGGATCACAAAACAACACAAGGGCTTACTAAACTGTGAAGCTGGGGCTATAGAGTCTGCACTGTGCACAAAGGAATACAGCCAAGAAAGGTGATAACAAAGTGTGAGGCTGGATGAACACAGCAGGCCAAGCAGCATCTCAGGAGCACAAAAGCTGACGTTTCGGGCCTAGACCCTTCATCAGGGAGCAGCTTCACAGCTTCACACTTTGTTATCTTGCATTCTCCAGCATCTGCAGTTCCCATTATCTCTGATCACAGCCAATAATGGCGTTTTGTTTGAGAGTTAGATCTAAATTATATAAAAAGCATTTACTAAATTCTGAAATTTTGTTTACTGTAGTTATGATTACTTCAAAAAATCAAAGAAGTTGTAAATAAGTGATAATAACGCTAAATGTTCGATAGAAGATAGATCAGAGCAAGCTGCAAGAGCATGGAGGTGGTTTTCTGGATTCCATTTATTTGCATGCTTGCTGGAAGAATTAAGTTGCAGTTTGGAGCTAAAAGAGTGCAAAAGCAGAGATGTAGCTTCCCTGCAGCATAAGCAGTTCTGTTAGGAGAAACCAGGCTGTCAGAATAGGAGAAATTACCAGAAGTCACTAATGGTCGAGCACACTTGTTTGTGTGCTGCATGAAATCCAATAATAGTATTTTCTTGATGCAGCTAAGAAAGATTGGAACTTAGAGAAATTCATCAGTGAAGATAATTGCTTGATAAAACTTGATATGTGCACTGGTAGTTAGACACTGATGGAGCAGTGTGTCGAGTCCTGAATAACTCAAGGTCAAAGATCATACAACGCCAGGTTACAGTCAAGCAGGTTTATTTGAAGATAAAAAGCTTTTGGAGTCTCAGTCCTTCTTCAGGTATCAGTGAGAAAGGTGGCATCAGACACAGAATTTATAAGCAAACAATTGAAGGGTCATAGAACTGACTTGAGTGTGTTGAACAAAGCTAAGATGGCTTTAATAAGTTAAAAAGGATTAATATGCAAATGCATGACCTGGGAAGGCACCCCTGGTCTATTGAGTGACCTGATAAAACCTTCAGTTATCTCGAGGCAGTGACTTGAAAGGAATTCTGGTGTCATTTGAATTTTGACCTTGTCCACCCCAGTACAATATTGACACCTCTACATCTTGAATAATTTATTTAATTGAGTCACAGAGTTGTATAGCACAGAAACAGGATCTTCGACCCAACTTGTCCATGCTGACCAGATATCCTAATTTAACCCGGTCCCATTTGCCAGGATTTGGCCTATATCCCTCTAAACCCTTCTTATTCATATACTCATCTGGATGCCTTTTAAATGTTGTTAATGTACCAGATTCCTCCACTTGCCCTGGCAACTCGTTCCATACTTGCACCACTCTCTGCATGAAAAAGTTGCCCCTTAGGTCTCTTTTAAATCTTTCTTCTCTCACCTTAAATCTATGCCCTCTAGATTTGGACTCCTGGAAGAAGAAGTTGAACAACCAAGACATTGATAGATGTTCGAAGACTAGGTCTTCAAAAACAAAAAAAATTGGAAAAATTGGAAAATTGACTTGGTGATCCACAGTGTCATAGATGTCCAGGCGGGATCTGATTTAACTGCATATCCATTTAAAGAATAATCAATGCAGTGTTTGACCACAGTTTGGTGTTAGCCCATATTTACCTCACGTTAACCGATTGTCAGAGTATAAGTTATATTGATAGAAAAGTAGAGATAATGGGAACTGCAGATGCTGAAGAATCCAAGATAACAAAGTGTGAAGCTGGATGAACACAGCAGGCCAAGCAGCATCTCAGGAGCACAAAAGCTGACGTTTCGGCCCTAGACCCTTCATCAGAGAGGGGGATGGGGAGAGGGTTCTGGAATAAATAGGGAGAGAGGGGGAGGCGGACTGAAGATGGAGAAAAAAGAAGATAGGTGGAGAGGAGAGTATACGTGTGGAGGTAGGGAGGGGATAGGTCAGTCCAGGGAGGATGGACAGGTCAAGGAGGTGGGATGAGGTTAGTAGGGAGGAAATGGATGTGCGGCTAGAGGGGGGAGGAAGGGATGGGTGAGAGGAAGAACAGGTTAGGGAGGCAGAGGCAGGCTGGGCTGGGTTTGGGGATGCAGTGGGGGGAGGAGATGAGCCGGGCTGGTTGTGTGATGCAGTGGGGGGAGGGGACGAACTGGGCTGGTTTTGGGATGCGGTGGGGGAAGGGGAGAGGCATCCCGCTCCCGCACATCCCAGATGTCCAAGTTCTTCCAGGACCACAGCTTCCCCCCACAGTGCTCGAGAACGCCCTTGATCACGTCTCCCACATTTCCCGCAACACATCCCACACACCCCGCCCCCGCCACAACCACCCCAAGAGGATACCCCTCATTCTCACACACCACCCCACCAACCTCCGGATACAATGCATCATCCTCCGACACTTCCGCCATCTACAATCCGACCCCACCACCCAAGACATTTTTCCATCCCCACCCTTGTCTGCTTTCAGAGAGACCACTTTCTCCATGACTCCCTTGTTCGCTCCACACTACACTCCAACCCCACCACACCCGGCACCTTCCCCTGCAACCGCAGGAAGTGCTACACTTGCCCCCACACCTCCTTCCTCAGCCCCATCCCAGGCCCCAAGATGACTTTCCATATTAAGCAGAGGTTCACCTGCACATCTGCGAATGTGGTATACTGTATCCATTGTACCCGGTGTGGCTTCCTCCACATTGGGGAAACCAAGCGGAGGCTTGGGGTCCGCTTTGCAGAACACCTCCGCTCAGTTCACAATAACCAACTGCACCTCCCAGTCGCAAACCATTTCGACTCCCCCTCCCATTCTTTAGATGACATGTCCATCATGGGCCTCCTAAAGTGCCACAATGATGCCACCCGAAGGTTGCAGGAACAGCAACTCATATTCAGCTTGGGAACCCTGCAGCCTAATGGTATCAATGTGGACTCCACCAGCTTCAAAATCTCCCCTTCCCCCACCGCGTCCCAAAACCAGCCCAGCTCATCCCCTCCCCCCACTGCATCACACAACCAGCCCAGCCTGTCTCTGCCTCCCTAACCTGTTCTTCCTCTCACCCATCCCTTCCTCCCACCTCAAGCCGCACCTCCATTTCCTACCTACTAACCTCATCCCGCCTCCTTGACCTGTCCATCTTCCTTGGACTGACCTATCCCCTCCCTACCTCCCCACCTATGCTCTCCTCTCCACCCACCTTCTTTTCGCTTCATCTTCGGTCCGCCTCCCCCTCTCTCCCTATTTATTCCAGAACCCTCACCCCATCCCCCTCTCTGATGAAGGGTCTAGGGCCGAAACATCAGCTTTTGTGCTCCTGAGATGCTGCTTGGCCTGCTGTGTTCATCCAGCTCCACACTTTGTTATCTTGATAGAAAATTAGTTTACTATTATAACCTTCTGCATCAACATCTTGTTCCTAACCTTGGAAACTTTTGACTTTTTATTTTTTCGATATGAACCTGGAATTTCAAACCTTGCAAACTTTAAATAAAGAGAAGCTACTTCGTTGGATCATGACAGGAAAATGATAGTTTCTCCGAGGATCATAACATAGTCCTCCTCCCCTTCTACTCATCAGCCTCGTAAACATTTTCAATGAATGGATTCCAATCACTAGATGCTCTGATGCCATCACACTCTATCGCAAGGATACTCCTTTCTTACCTGCTTTCCTTACCTGGTCTGACCATGTGTGACATCAGCAATGTGGTTGACACGAAACAGTGTGGAAGATATGAGCGGGACGAAAAAATCAGATGTGGATGTCCACTCATTTCCCAGCCAGGAGAAGGTCAGTGAGAATTTTTATGCCCAGCTGCCTGCTGGCACAATGAAGTATTAAAGATCCGCAAAACGTACAGCACTCAATCAGGTTGTCATGATTCGCAAAGCAAACGAAATATGATGTTCACAATGATAACTTGCAGCAGTCCTACGTTTTCAGGATAAATTATTGTCATTCATCGGCCACAGCTCCTTCATATTTGAAGACAAAGTCAGTGAGAGCCACTGGCAATTATTTCTCAGAGCTGCTGATTCCATTTGAGACTGAACCGGATACATTATCTGTTCAGGCTACACCAGCTCATACATTCACACACTGATGGGGCCATGGGGGTAGTTTTGGTTTCGACTGGTATCTCACACTTTACATATGGGCAAAACTAGACAATGGAGACTGGCAGGGCAGCGGACAGTCTGTATCAGAGATTACAGCCCTCTCCAAAGATCAGCTCAGCTGACCATCAATAGTCTACATGAAAAGCAGAGTCATTGAAAATCTGGAATTAAGAATCTAATAATGTTCCTGAAATTGTTGTCAATTTCTGGAAAAACCCATCTCGTTCACAAAAGCCCTTTAGGTAAGGGAACTGCTTTCCTTACCTGGCCTGACCATGTGTGACATCAGCAATGTGGTTGACACGAAACAGTTAGGGATTGGAAATAAATGACTGTGATGACAACAAACTATGAAGGAATAAAAAAAGCACAATGCGCTGTCAAGCCTCCAAAATACACTGATAATTATTGCAAACATGAGTAGACTGACACAGCAGACAATGGTGATGGTTCTCTGAAATGCACTGAGTGGCGAGTTCTGTGTAAATGATCATTCCATCTGCTTGTGACATGGTGTGACCTCTGTGAATTGAACCTTAATAAGGCAGCAATTTAAACAGCTGGTGATACATTTTCCTTATTACCTTCTTCCTCTCCAGCATCCTCCAGTTTCATAGCACTATGTGAAGTGGATTTGTGATAATCACCTTTGGAACAAGTTTGAATCCTGACTCCATTGTTACGCTTTACCACTACTTTTAGTTGCCATGACACCTAGTTCTGATGCACACAATATCTTTAAGCCTTCCAATCCGAAATCTCCCATATTTTAGTTAAGAAAAAAACCTGAGACCTTTATAGTCTCACAAACTCCTATCATTGTTGATTGATTTTGGCATGACAGTGCTATTGTGGTATGTTAAGTACTTTTGTGAAAAGAATCCCCCAGAAAGAATGCATTTCCCTCAAAACAACAGATGCCAACTGCTTTCATCCTGCCTCTTTTGTTCCACTTCTTATCTCTAAATTGCCTCGGCCAACTGTTTCCTCATGGGGCCACGATGACATGCCAAGAGATCGGAATGTTACAAATAACTTCAGCAAACAGCGCCAGCTAAATGGTACCCTGGCACATTAAAGCCTAAAGCACCCTGAGAATGAAAAGCCTTGAACCATTTCATTATGTCAAGCTACTGTTAACAATCAACAAACAACATACCAATAAAAAGAAATACGAACCTTAATCATGTGAGGTTAAATTGAATCTTAATCCTGCACCTACTTCTATGGGTGAATAGGTTATCTGATATACTATAAGTTTAAATCTTACTGGATCTAACTCAATCAGAACTTGGAGTTGGGATAATGTTAAAATTATATGCAAGACTAACTCAGGTTTAGCTGGAATATTGAATCCATTCCTGGGCACCACATTTGGGATTAATATTAAAGTGTCAGGTATAGTGCAGGAAAGATTTACTGGAATGGTCCCGGGGTGAGGAACTTCAGTTTTATAGATAGATTGGAGAAGTTGGCACTGTTGAGAGATTTAATCAAAGTGTTTGTAACCATGAAGTGTTTGGTTGCAGTGTCAAGGAAGTTGTGATGGAGAGATCGAAAACCAGATGACACAGGTTTAAAGTACTTTTGATGTGACTGGAGAAAGAAGTAATAGTGACATGAGGTCAGACTTTTTCTCACTAAGGGGTTGTTAGGATCTGGAATGCAATGCCTGAGAGTGTGATGGAGCAGGTTCAATCAAGACATTTGAGAGGGAAGTTGGATCATTATCTGAATAGGAAGAATGTGTAGGAATGCGGGGAAAAGGTAATACAAGACAATTTTAGCCCTTCAGAGAGTCAGTACGTTGGACCGACTGCCTTCCTTCTGTTCTGTAGACATTCTGTGATTGTCTGATTCCTATAATATTATACCTAGTTGGCAGATGTTACAACAGAAAAGGAACTTTCAAATAGTGACAGAACTAGGGAATGCTTTTAAAATTAGTGGTCACCATTTCAGAGTAGAAATAAATGGAAATATTTTCTTTGAAAGGGCTGTGCAAGTTTGGAACTCTCTGTCTCAGAAGTCAGTGAAGTAAGAGTTACTGAATGTGTTTAAGGTGGAGATAGACGGATATGTGTTAGACAGGTGAATTAGGGACTAATGAGATAGATAGGAAAGTGGAATTTGAAACATAAACAGGTCCGTCATGGTCTTTTTGCATGAAGCAGCATCATATGGCTTACCTCTCCTTCTAATTTGTTTGTGAATATGGTTGCAATGCATTGTGTTGATCACACATGATGTGGAGGCAAAATGGCAACTGGCTCAGGCAGTGATGGTCAAGTCAACTCCTCCATCATTGATTTTTTTCAAGTCTGATGATTGCATACCTTGTCATTGTCAGGTCCTTTTCAATATTTCAGAACGTATCTAAGTGGGGCCCAACAACCAAGTGCATTTTAATAAGCATCCATCTTGAACTGATTATTTTGGTCCTGAATTGTATCCTTCCTCAATCTGGGTTTGAGACTCATATTTTTTAAAAACCTGCCTGCCTCTGAATATGTTGCATGCAAGCATCAACCTTATTTCAGAGAGCTCACCCTTACCTCTGAGTCAGAAGATGATAGTGCTATTGTGTCAGTGCAAGATATTCCATAATTAACGAACAAGTTTTGTCTTTTGACGTATTTATTCTTCTTTATTTCCTGCTGTGAATAACTGAAATGTTTTGCAAAATCCCATCAGCATGTGCCTTCATTCCTCATAGAACACAGATCGCTCTTTCAGAAAGCCAGCACAGGTAAGATAGTCCAAATGACCTCTTTCTGTGCTCCAATGATTCTATTCCTGTCTGGAAACATTTATCATTCCATTAGCCTGATACATAAACAAATATCAGGGTATCTGCCATCAGCAATTTTTTTTCTTCTGTTTCCTTATCTTTTGAGATGATGGGAAAAGCTGTATACTATGAGATAATCAATCAATTTTATTGAAGTAGTACTTATAGACTATAATTCAAATAATTAAGGAAATATATTTTCAATGAAACTTCTTGTGTCTAATTATATCACAGCAAGTGTCAATCTTTGATAATGGGAACTGCAGATGCTGGATTTAAGAGCTATTTGAACATTTAGACATTTTTCCTTCATGGTCATTACTGTTTGTGTTCAGTAACAAAAATGCTGCATTCAATACGATTTTTGGAGCAGAATATCCCAGATTTTATACAAACGTCCTTCTGGATTTCTGCTCGAGTGTTATGTGATGGCAGCACGGTGATAGAATAATGATTGTTGCTCTGTGTTCCTTATCTAAAATCTTGCACTGGACACACCTGAAAGATTTGAAGTCATGTTTGTCTCTTCAAGGAGATATTAAAGATCCCATGACACTACTGGAAGGGAATCTGGGATCTGGAGCTTCTCCCAATGTCTAGGTCATTAGTACTTCACCCGAGGTCAATGTACAGCTTTTCCATGGATTGGGCTATCACTCCAGCAGAACGTGAGTGTCTCTCCAGTCACAGAATGGCAACATCACTCACAGCAGAGACTCAGAGAAGACAGAGGACATGTAGGGATGATCGTCAATCAGAACTGGTTGCAAGGCCCAAGAGAGATTACCAAGTAATACAATGAGATCGCATGGATGAAGTGGTTGGCTACATCCCAGCAAAATGGTTGAAAGACATGAAGAAGATTGCCACTGATTATGATTATGTTTAATGAGGCTGAAGAAAACACTGAAGCATGATAACTCAACTTTGAAGGAATTGGCGCCTCCTCTGCAGATTTGATGCTAATTGGCAACTTCTAGATGCTGCCAGCTTGCACAGCGAAATGGTTTGCTCTGCTTTTCTGCAAGTGCTCTTTTGAAATTTAAGTGCTCTCTCTCTCTGCCTATCCATGGTGAGACTTTGAATAAAGATTGAAACACATGCATCCCTTGAACCCAGCGTTTCTGTGATACGACAGTGGTATGCTTCCCCTCACCAGACCGCAGCTCAGTGTAGGCACTGTCTTAGTTCTTTCATGCTTTAACGTGTTTAACTTAGGATAGTCAATTCAGGAGGTAGCCTCTTAAAAAACTCCACAGAGGCTGGTATCCTGTCACCAAGCCACTCTTTATTTACACATGGGAAGTCCTGGGCTCTGATCCAGCTCCGTCAGAGCCAGCTCTCAAATTGAACAGAACCTCTGACGTTTCAGTTTATATGTGTCAGTCAGGGGTCCCTGATTAGGGCTATTAATTTGGTCCAACCATGGAACTCATATTCTATGAAGACCATGTGGCTTTCAAGGAGCTGGGCATGTTTTGCCCAGCACCATTCATGGATCAGAGATAATGGGAACTGCAGATGCTGGAGAACCCAAGATAACAAAGCATGGAGTTGGATGAACACGTTGACGTTTCGGGTCTAGACCCTTCATCAGAAAACGGGGAAGGGGAAAGGATCCTGAAATAAATAAGGAGAGAGGGGGAGGCAGACCGAAGATGGATAGAGGAGAAGATAGGTGGAGAGGAGAGTATAGGTGGGAAGGTGCGGAGGGGATAGGTCAGTCCTGGGAGGACAGACAGGTCCAGGCGGCAGGATGAATTCATGATGTTCACCTACACACCCGCCAATGTGGTATACTGCATCCGCTGTACCCGTTGTGGCTTCCTCTACATTGGAGAAAACCAAACTGAGGTTTGGGGACCACTTTGCAGAACACCTCCTCTCAGTTCGCAATAAACAACTGCAACTCCCAGTCGCAAACCATTTTTACTCCACCTCCCAATCCTTAGACAGCATGTCCATCATGGGCCTCCTGCAGTGCCATAATGATGCCACCCGTAGGTGGCAGGAATAGCAACTCATATTCTGCTTGGGAACCCTGCAGCCCAATGGTATCAATGTGGATTCCACCAGCTTCAAAATCTCCCCTCTCCCAACTGCATCCCAAAACCAGCCCAGCTTGTCCCTGCCTCCCTAATCTGTTCTTCCTCTCACCTATCCCGTCCTCCCACCTCAAGCTGCACCTCCATTTCCCACCTACTAACCTCATCCTATCCCTTTGACCTGTCCATCCTCCCCGGACTGACCTATCCCCTCCCTACCTCCCCACCCATACTCTCCCCTCCACCTATCTTCTCCTCTATCCATCTTCGATCTGCCTCCCCCTCTCTCCCTATTTATTTCAGAACCCTCTCCCCATTTCTGATGAAGGGTCTAGGCCCGAAATGTCAGCTTTTGTGCTCCTAAGATGCTGCTTGGCCTGCTGTGTTCATCCAGCTCCACACTTTGTTTCCACCATTCATGGATTTGCAGCTTTCATATGATCCACGTGATAGTTCAGGGCTGTCACACCCACCCGAATTTTATACATCACTGGACCTGACCTCGTGTGAACCAGGCCTCTTACCCATGCAGATCCTCTCCCCTGGTTCCTACACCAAACTTCATCCCTGAAGTAAACTGTCTCACCTAGCAGAGTCTAGCGTCTGGCAATGGCGTTCCTGTTGCCACTCCATCCTTCCCCCACCCAACGTCTGGGAAGTTCAGATTTAATATGGTGCAGAGTCTTCACCCCATTAGCACCTCTGCTGAAATGGTCCCTGTAGTTGCATGAGGAGTGGTCCTAATCACATTGGAACCTGGGCTGTTTGGCTTCTACTGAACCTGCAGGCTGTTCCTTTAAGCGTGCCTTTAAAGTATAGGCTGCCCTCTCTGCTAGACCATTGGTTGATGGATAGTATGGAGCTGTCCTTATATGTCCAATGCTGTTTGACTGTAGGAAATACTCAAGTACCTTGCTGACAAAGTGTGGCCTGTTATTTGTGATCAACACTTCCAGCAGTCTTGTGTTGCAAAAGATGTGTGAAGTTTCTCTACCAACATCCCAATGTGTGACGAATGAACTCTATGCACATCCAGTCACCTTGAATGGGCGTCCATAATGGCTAAGAACATTGAGCCATTGAAAGGACCTGCACAGGCAATGTGTATCTGAGTCCAGCGTTTACCCAGCCATTCCTACGAATGTGTAGGAGATGCCCATGGTAGTTATTATTCTTGTTGGCACACTGGACACTGCTCCATCAAGGCTGCTATGTCTGTATTCTATCCAACATCTTCATTTTGGAAACCCCTGGGTGACCCTCATAGAGTTCAACCAGTATCTGGCAGCGGCCTTTGCTCGGAACAATCACTCTCACCCTCCACAATATGCTGTCCTTTACCGTGATCTGGTCTCTCTGAGCCCAAAAGGGTTTCAATTCTGAGAAAACAAGGTGTAGAGCTGGATGAACACAGCTGGGCAAGCAGCATCAGAGGAGCAGGAAAGCTGACGTTTTGGGTCTGGACCCTTCTTCAGGGAAATTCTGGTTGTGATGGCGCTTTGGTTTCCCCCATCACCACCAGCAGTTGAGATAACAAAGTGTGGAGGTGGATGAATACAGCAGGCCAAGTAGCATCTTGGGAGCACAAAAGCTGACGTTTCAGGTCCAGTGTTCATCCAACTGCACACTTTGTTATCTTGGATTCTCCAGCATCTGCAGTTCCCATTATCTCTGACCCCAGCAGTTGTTTCAGTTTTGCCAGGACCGAGCTTTCTATGTCCAAAGTCTGATATTGTCAGCTGTGACTGGGAGACTGCCCAGAAAATTAAAATCCATTACAGACTTTTCTAGTGGCAGTATCGCCGGTAGCATATCTGCCAGCAGGATGTGGCCCAATGCATCCACATTTGCTACTTGGCCTCCCAGACAGTGTTCCAACTTGTAATCATATGCACTTACCTTTATAGCCCACCACGAAATTCAGATAGAAGCTATGGGCGGCACTGCCTTGTCCTTTTATGAAGACCTAGTTGGGGTTTGCAATATATTATTATTATAAATTTATGTCAGGAAAGATATTGGTAATATTTCCAAACTCCAAGTATGACCATCAACCCTTCCTTCTCTACCTTGGCATGTTTACACTTTGCATTAGCCAAAGTCCTGGATGCATACACTATTGGGCATTCCTCTCCGTTGGGCCACCTATGAGCTAATATTACCCCGATGCTGTAGGGGGAGGCATTGCATGTGAATGTGAAACTAGATCTCGCTTGGTATATAGTGTGCCAACACCTGAGAGGATGATTGTTGTTTCTTCACTTCCCTGAAAGCTATGGGCTGGCTACACAACCATTTCTAAGGCTGACTCTTTCTTTAGAGTTGATGCAAAGGTGCCAGGACAGAGGCTGGGTTATTTATGAACTTTCCATAATAACTCACCAGTCCGAGGAAAGACCTAAGCTCTGGTACAGACATGGGATTTAGGGCATCTTTGATCGTCCTCACTTTATTTTTCAACAAGTGTAACCCAGTCTTGTCAATTCTATAGCCCATACAGGTCTCTTGGGGTCCCTAGAAAACACATTTTTCCCTTCTAAGGCAGATGCCCACCTGGGAGAAATATCTAAGGACAATGCCCGAGTTCTTTCATGCTCTTTATTGGTCTTCCTGTCACCTACATAAATAGTGACCTGGAGTAAACCTTGTAAAATGTTTTCCATCATCCACTGAAAAATCACACAGGCTGACAATACCTAAATTGTAGTCTCATATGTTGGTGCATATGGGTGTTAATGGGTGTTAATGGGTGTTAATTGTAGCATATTTCTGTCAATCTTCATCTAACCACAATTGCAAGTACACATAGCTTATGTCCAGCTTTGTGAAGGACAGTTCCCCTCCACCAGCTTTGCATATAAATTCTCTATGAATAGATTAGATATTTATCCAGCAGAGAAAGCAGTTTACCATTTGTTTAAAATTCCCACAAAAGTAAACTGACCTGTTGGGCTTCACAATCGGTACGAATGGAGCTGCCCATTCCGCAAACTGGGCTGGTTTGATGATTTCTTCGCTTTCCAGCCTTCTGATTTCTGTCTCTACTTTTGCCTGTAGGGGTAAATGGAACCGGGACAGCCTTAGAGAATTGTGGAATTGTTTCCTGGTCAACATGCAAGCTGGCCTTGTCTCCTTTGAATGTCCCCTGGACCTTCCTGAAATACTTCCACGTATTAAATTAAGTTAGAGCATCAGTCAGGCAGCCATTTTCTAAGCGCAAAACATGTTGAGCCAATCCAGGTGAATCGTTTTCAACCAATGCCACCCCATCATGGTTGGACCTGAGCCTTTTACTGCAATCGGTGGCAATTGAACATAGAGCATAAAGCAGTACAGCATATCACAAGGCCTTCAGCCCACGATGTTGTGCCGACCTATCATCCTACTAGATCAATCTTCCCTGCATGCCCTACATTTTACTATCCTCCATGTGCCTACCCAAGAGTCGCTTAAAAGTCTCTAAAGTATCTGACTCCGCTACCACTGCCGGCAGCACTTTCCACACGCCCACCACTCTCTGTGTGAAGAACCTGCCTCTGACATCTCCCCTATATGTTCTTCCAATCACCTTAAAATTATGCCCCCTCGTAATAGTCATTTCCGCCATGGGAAAAAGTCTCTGGGTATCCACTCTACCTATGCCTTTCATCATCTTGTTGAACCATCTGTTTCTCTTAAGAGACTGGAACCAAAGTTGTACACTTAATCTATAAAGATTCTCCTGTACAGTCCTCAGTTTAGCGGGGGTCTTGTGCAAAATTAAGGGTTGGAATCCAGAGTGAATTTTGTTAAAAGTAGACAAACAAAAGGCTGGAAAAACACAGCAAGCCAGACAGCATCTGGAGGAAAGGAGAAGTCAACATTTCAGGTACTACCCTTCTTCAGGGCTTTATTAGTTTTTTTGTTAAAAACTAGTTCTGCCATTCCTCAAAGTGCCATGCCAGTATCAACCTCCTCTAAAACAGGGTGACATTTTAACCAGGCATTCATTTTGATAGGTTCTGATTTGGATGTTGCTCAGCAATTTGACTGTTCCAAACCAGATATAGGTGGGCGCACTATACTGGATACCAGTCTATGAGTTTTCTTACTCAGTTCGGGGGACTTTTACTGCCTCAAATACACAGACCAGCAACTTGCCAGCATGGATCCTGCTGATTTTTTGCAAGAATTTCTACTTTTGTTTCTGATTTCCAGCATCCACAGTTCTTTTGTTTTTTTTACACAACCAGCACATGCTCCAAATAATGAAGTACTTTTGTAGCACAGTCACTACTGTAAAGTAGGTAATAAGGCAATTAACTTGGAAACTGCAATCACCACAAGAAGTAATGTGATAATGAGCAGTTAATTTTTAATGTTAATTGAGAAGATGAGGGGGATGGTCATTATTATCCTTGAGAGAATACGTTTCTCTAAATTACATTCCTTGAATCAATGTGTTTGAGCAGTTAAGGTGATTTAAATTGAAGAGTAAACTTTTGTCAGATTCCACAACATTTCCAAAGACAATTACATAAAATGTGCAGCACAGAAACACACTATTCAGTTCAAAGATGTGCTTTGATGCTCTACATGAAACTCTCCCAATTCTTTTCCTCTTACTCTGTCGAAAGAGCATCATGGTGGCTCAGTGGCTAGCACTGCAGCCTCACAGCACCAGGGATCCGGGTTCGATTCCACGCTCGAGTGACTGTCTGTGTGGAGTTTGCACATTCTCCCCGTGTCTACATGGGTTTCCTCCAGGTGCTCCAGTTTCCTCCCACAGTCCAAAGATGTGCAGGTTAGGTGGATTGGCCATGCTAAATTGCCTGTAGTGTTCAGGGATGTGGAGCTTAAGTGGATTACAGGGGGATGGGTCTGGGTGGGATGTCTGAGGGCCAGTTTCCACGCTGTCAGGATTCTATGATCTATGAAAATGAAAAGTCTTTTTTAGCTCATTCTTGGGGGTGATGGCCTGATGGTATTACTGCTAGACTATTAATCCAGAGGCCCCAGGTAATGTTCCAGAGACCTGGGTTTGAATCCCACCACGGCACATGGTGGAATTTGAATTCAATAAAAATCTGGATAACAGCATCTAATGATGACCATGAATCCATTGTCGATTGTCGGAAAAAAACGTCTGGTTCACTCATGTCCTTTAAAGAAAGAAATCTGTCATCCTCACCTGGCCTGGCCTGGCCTTCATGTGACTCCAGGCCCATAATGATGTGCTTGACCCTTAACTGCCCTCTGGGCAATTGGGTATGAGCAATAAAAATTCTGGCTAGCCCAGGAGGTCCTGAATGAATAAAGAAAAGTGAGCACAGTGGATGTTTTCCCAGCCGTAATGGCTGCAGTTCAAGAAGGCAGCTCACCACCGGCTTCTCAAGGGCAACTAGGAACGTTGCAATAAATACTGACCCACCCAGCAACACCCAGGTCCCATGAATGAAACTGAAAAAAAAATTCCTGTCCCACATACTCTGCTATGAGTTCCTTCAGGCTTACAGAAACAGGAGAGCCTGACTCACATTTCATTGTGAACAATGTAAACATTCCACCATGGTTACAAGATAGCAGTGAGAATCCTGAATTGCTAACTCATCACAGAAGACTGGGGTTGATATAGGGGACTTCTCTGACTGTTTGCTTTAGTAATGCAGCCCACTCTGTTTATTGTTAAGCTGTCAGGGGAGTTCTTTGGCAGCGCTTCTATCTGTAGATCAAGGTAAGTTGTGAAGGAAGTGAATGAACTAGCTTAATTTCTGCACATAAAAGAAGAATTACATACAAAGTAAAATCCTTCCAAGCATGAAACATTGCTCAGTTATCTTGTTTTTCTTAAACCTGCAACTCAGTTTTACAGTCAGTCTGTTGCAGGATTTCACTAAAGATAGCAGAGTTTTATAATCTAATTCATGCCAGAAAATGGGACGTGGGCGTCGTTGGCTGGCCAGCATTAATTGCCCATCCCTAGTTTCTCTTCTGAAGGTGGTGCTGAGCTGCCTTCTTGAAACAGGCAGACCATGTGCTGCAGATAGACCCACAATGCCATTAAAGAGGGAGTTCTCGGGATTTTGGTGTGGAGGTGAAATCACAAGCTTTTGGAGTGCCGCTTCTTTGTCATGCGATGAAAGCTTGTGATTTCAAATAAAATGTTGCACTTTGACTTGGTATTGTGCATCTTCAGGATTTTGGCCCATCAACACTGAAGAAACATTTAAGAAATATTTCCAAATGCAGACTGTGAATGGCTTGAAGAGAAATTGCAATAGCAATGTTTGCATTGATATGTAAACTTTAGCTTCAAAATAGTAGCAGTTTTGGATTTGGAAGGTGCTGTTGATGAAGACCTGTTGAATCTCTGCAGTGCGTCTTGTGTAGATAGTACACACTGCTGCTACTGAGCGTCGGTGGTGGAGGGAGCGGATGTTTGTGGATGTAGTGCCAATCGAGTGGGCTGCTTTGTTCTGGATGGTGTCAAGTTACTTGAGAGTTATTGGAGCTGCATCCTTCCAGGCAAGGGGAGAATGTTCCGGCACATTCCAGACTTATGCCTAGTAGATAGTAGACAGTCTTTGGGGAGTCAGGAGGTGAATTACTTGCCACTATACCTAATCCATTACCTGCTCTTATAGCTACTGTATTTATATGGCGAGGCCAGTTGAATTTTAGGTCAATGTTAACCCCCTGGATGTTGATGGTGGGAGATTCAGTGAATGCCCAAAGGAAATATTTAGATTCTCTCTTGTTGAGAAATTCAGGTTGTGTGGTGTGAATGTTACTTTCCACTCATCAGTCCAAGCCTGGAAATTGTCCAGATCTTGTTAAAGTTTGGCAAAGACTGCTTCAGTAGGTGGAGTACTAGATGACGCTAAGCATTATACAATTCTGAGCAATTGTACAGTTTGGCTTTACCTCCAACAAATGACTGGCCTCCAACAATGCCAACCATCTTCCTCTATGCCAGGTGTGAATGTAACCATCAGAGAATTTTTGGTCTGATTCCAGTCTTGCCAGGGCTCCTTGATGCCACACTCAGTCAAATGCTGCCTTGGTATTAAGGGCTGTCACTTTCACTTCACCTCCAGAATTCACCTCTTTTGTTCATGTTTGAACCAAAGCTGAATGATTTGATCTGTTTTGGTTTGATTTGATTTGATTGTTGTCACATGTACTGAGATACAGTTCAATTGTTTTGTTTTGTGTGCTATTCAGGCAAATCATATCTTACATACAGTCATCAGCGTAATGGAACAAAATACAGAATATAGTTTTCCAGTTACAGAGAAGATGCAGAGAAAGATCAACTCTAATATATGAGATGTCTGTTCATAGGTCTGAATACAGCAGAGAAGAAGCTGTTCTTAAATCTGTTGCTACTTGTTTTCAAACTTTTGTATCTTTGCCCGACAGAGGATATGAGTCAAACGCTATCAAATGGGACTAGATTAATGTTGACTGTGCTCAATTAGACAATTATTTCTAAATATCTAGTAACAACATCTATGAAAATAAATTCTAGTATTTTGCCTACTACTAAGAAAGAGGCTGTGATAGCCAAGTGGATTATCACTAGATTAATACTCCAGAAACTCAGCTAATGTTCTAGGGTTTGAATCCCACCGTGGTGCATGGTGGAATTGGAATTCAATTTTTTTCTTAAAAATACCTGGAATTGAGAACCCACTGTTGATCATGAAACCATTGCTGAATGTCAGAAAAATACCCATCTGGCTCGATAAAGTCTTTAGGGAGGGAAATCTGCTATCCTTCCCTAGTCAGGCTGCAAATGAATCCAGGCTCACAGCAATGTGCTTGACTTTCCAGTGCCCTCTGAAATGGCCTAGCAAGCTATTCAGTTCAAGTAATAAATGCTGGTCAGCCTAGAAAACATCCATATCCTATGAGTAAATCAAAAAAGACAAGGTCTACAGTTCCCTATTTTCTCTCTCCCTCATTTCTTAACTTATACCTGCAACTTTCCAATCGACGGATACTATTGCAGAAAAAATCGAATGTGAAAGATGATCATCAATGCATTTGCCACCTCTGTAGCCATCTCCTTCACCATTCTAGGACAAAGGTCGGAAAATCAGGTCGATGGAATTTGTCAACTTTCAACCTCACTGATTCTTCCAAATAATTTTTTTCTCTAATACGACTTACTTTTCTTCATATTAATTTCTATCAGTTCTCTGCTCTCACTAGATCCTTGGATCTTAATTATTTCAGGGAGAATTTTCATGTTCTCCCCAATGAAAACAGCCACAAAGTGTTTATTTAGCCTCTGCCATTTGTGTATTAAGGTTATAAATTTTACTTTCTCTGCCTGTCAGAGACAAATATTTGCCATTGCCAGTCTTTTTTGCATGCGTATAGAATATTTTACGATCCATTTTCGTGTTTCTTACCAACTTGCATTCACATTCTGTTCTTTCTTTCTTTATTAAGCAGTCGGCCCTCCTTTGTTGAATTATATAATTCTCCCAGTCCTCAGGTTTATGGCTTTTTATTGCAGCTTTAAGTATCTCTCCTTTGGTCTAATACAATCTTTAACTTTCTTGTTAGCCTCTCACTTTTACTTTTGTATATTTTTGTGTTTATAGAATGTGTGATTTTTGAAAAGCAGTAATCAATTCTTTAAGTAGCAACTTTAAACTATATACTGTCATGAGATTTAGTTTACTTCAGTGATAGAAGGCTCTGGCACAGGTAACTTGGCCTATAAGCTTTTAACCCTTTACCAGTCATATACTCACCCATTTGGCTTTTAAATGTTGTAATTGTACCAGGGTGTACCATATTCCATACAGTGCAACGTATTCTCTACTTACAAATATTGAACAGTCACCCATCCGAACCAACGTAAATTATATCTATTTTTGTTTTTGGAATAAAAGGCTGTGAGCTCACCCCTGAAACATCAGCCTATAAACCCTTTACCTATTCCAAAGTACATAGCTATTGCTAATTCAGAAGAGATTTTGTACCCGCAGTATTTTTTTTATTCATTTATGGGATGAGGGCATCGGTGGCTCAGCAGCATTAATTGCCCATCCCTAATCGCCCAGACAGCAGTTAAGAGTCAACCATATTGTTGTGGGTCTGGAGTCACATGTAGACTAGACCAGGTAAGGATGGCAGTTTCCTTCCCTGTAGGGTATTAGTGAATGAGATGGGTTTTTCCAAAAATTGACAATGGATTCATGGTTGTCATCAGATTCTTAATTCCAGGTATTTGTTGAATTCAAATTCCATCATCTGCCAGGGCAGGATTTGAACCTCGGTCCCCAGAGTATTATCTGGGTCTCTGTCTTAACAGTTCAGTGATAATACCACAAGGCCATCACCTCTCCATACCGTAAATTGGTATGATTGTTTAAAATTTGGCGTTCCTGAGTTTGTCCTGATTGTACGGTGAAAACCTTTGACAACCATAGAACCCCTACACTGTGGAAACAGGCCATTCCATACTAACCAAGTCTTTGAACAGCTTCCCACCCAGACCCATGCCCCACCCAATTCCTGCATTTCCCATAGCTAATCCACTGAGCCTGCACATCCCTGAACACTATGGGCAATTTAGTATGGACATTCACCCTAATCTGCACATCTTTGGACTGTAGGAGGAAACTGGAGCACCCAGAGGAAATCCACACAAACATAGAGAGAATGTGCAAACTCCACACAGACAGTTACACAAGGGTGGAATTGAATCCAGGTCCCTGGTGCTGAGGCAGCAGTGCTAACCACTGAGCCACGTGGGGCACCCTCTTTTCAGCAATCATTGAATAGATAGGCTAAATATGCATTATCTAGTTCTGCAGCATGGAATCACAAGGCTAATGAATTTTCAGCATGGTTAGGAAAGCTTACTATTTATCTCAAGCTGTTATACTCCATGGTTATTGGTGCTATCTAGCTAGCCCCAGTGTTAATGTTCAAGAACATGGGTTTGATTCCCATAGAGGCAGATGATGAAATCTGAATTCAATAAAACCCTGAATAGGAAGCTAGCCTGATGATGACAACTGTTTGGTCAAAAACCCATCTGGTTCTCTAATGTCCTACAGCTACTTCTGAACTACAGTACCAACACTGTGGGGGATGCTTGATGGGCAATTTGTAGAAAGGCCATTTGAGATGTAGTCATCCCTGTCCTTTTCTAAGAAATTCCAAGTGCAGAGAAGTGTCCCAGTTCAGCTTTGTGAGACCTGGCTAATGAGGAATCAGAAAGTTGATGCTGGAAGAGCACAAACCCTAAGGGACAATGACAATGATAAAGTGGAAGGTCCTTTGTAAAGAGGACATGTGTCTTCTTTAAACCCACTTAAAATGTGAAACCATCTCATGTATTTTTTACTCCTGGTCACCTTGCTTATCCCTCATTGAAATTGAAAATGTAAGCAACTGAAAACCACAAGTATTTGGAAAAATGCACTGATGAAACAGAGGATCTGATCACCAGTGGTTCACTAATACATAAGGTGAGCTCTTATGTAGCTCTGGTCAGATCATGCCTGGAGTACTGAAAACAGTTCTAGACACTAGACATTAAAGGTGATAGCTTGCAATTGACAGGGTTACAGTCTTGATTTACTAGAGTAATTACCTGGAGTTTAAAGGTTTAAACTGCAACCAGAGATTACACAAAGGTGTAATTCCCCCAGAATTTGCTAGATTGGGGGTGACGTGGTTTAAGTTCTCAAGACCTTTGACAGTGCCTTGACAAGGTCCCTCATGACAAGCTGGATTAAAAAGGTGAAGTCACATGGGATCTGCAGTGAGCTGGTAAGATGGATACAGAACTGGCTTAGTCATAGACAGCAGAGTAGTGGTGAGTATTTTTCAGACTGGAGATCTGTGACCAGGGTGTTCTACAGGGATCAGTGCTGGGTGTCCTGTTGTTTTTAATATCAAATGACTTGGAGGGGAATGTAAGTGGCCTGATGAGTAAGTTTGCAGGCAACAAAAAGATCAATGGAGATGTGGATAGTAAGGATGGTTGCCAGACGATACAGCAGAATATAGATGGGCTGAAGATTGAGCAGAAAAATGGCAGATGGAGTTTAGATTCCCTACAGTGTGGAAACAGGCACTTCGGCCCAACAAGTCCACACCGCCCCTTGAAGCATCCCACACAGACCCATTCCCCCTATAACCCACACACCCCTGAACACTATGGGCAATTTAGCACGGCCAATCCACCTAACCTGCACATCTTTGGACTGTGGGAGGAAACCGCCGCACCCGGAGGAAACCCACGCAGACACGGGGAGAATGTGCAAACTCCACACAGACAGTCGCCCGAAACGGGAATCGAACCCGGGTCCCTGGCGCTGTGAGGCTGCAGTGCTAACCACTGAGTCACCGTGCTGCCTTAACGCAGACAAATGTGAGGTAATGCACTTTGGAAGGTCTACATGCAGGATGGACTTAGATAGTAAATGATAGAATCTTCAGTGGCATCAGCATACAGAGAGATCTAGGCATACAGGTCCACAGTTGCCTGAAAGTGGCAACACCAGTGGATGAAATCTTCAGAGAGGCATATAGAATGATTGCTTTCATCAGCTGGGGCATTGAATTGGAAAGTCATGTTATCGCTGTATAGAATTGCATGAGGTCCGGATGCCACATTACCAGAGTGATGTGGGGGTTTAGAGAGGGTACAGAAAAGGTTTACCAGCATGTTGCTTGGTTTGGACGATATGTGAGGAGAGGTTGGCCAATCTTGTTGTTTTCACTTGAATGTCAAAGAATTAGGGGTGGCCTGTTAGAAGTTTATAAAATTATGAGCGGCATGGACAGAGTGGATAGTCAGAGTCCTTTTCCCACGGTAGAAATGTCAATTACTCAGAGACATAGGTATAAAGTAAAAGGGGGTAAGTTTAAAGGAGGGTAGTAACTGCCAGAGGAGGAGGAAGTTGCAATGTTTAAGAGTCACCTTGACTGATACGTGAAAAGGCAGGGAACAGAGGGATACAGACAGCATAAAAGCGAAAGGTTTTTTGGTTAGAAAGGCATCACGTGTCAGCACAATCTTGGTGTTCGAATAATCTGTTCCTGTGCTGTACTGTTCCTTGTTATTGGATTAAGGGAAACTGATAAACAGGATCTATTTCTGCTCGTTTGGGAGTCTAATGCTAAGGGGTGGAAAACGATAATGATACTGTCACTGAACTATTAATACAAGAGACGAAAACTAATATTCTAGGGACTACTTCAAATCTCTGCAATGACAGGTGGAGGTATTTGAATTCAATAACATCGAGAATTAGAAGCTAACAATCACCGTGGATCCATTGCCGATTGTCAGCCAAACACACCTAGCTCACTAATGGCCTTTAGGAACAAAAATCAGCCATCCTTACTTGTTCTGGCCTACATGTGACACCAGACCTAAAACAATGGGGTTGACTCTTCACTACCCTCTGAAATGGCATAGCAAGCCACTCAGTTCAAGGGCAATTGGGGATGGGCAATAAATGGTGACTTTGCCAGTGGCACCAACGTCCTGTGAAAGGATAGAAAGAAACAATAAAGCCAAACTGTGCAGGAGTCACGTGCAGAAAGAACTCCAGATGCAGATGCAAATGGAAATTGATGACAGGTCAATTAATTTTCAAACTCAGCCAAATAAAGGTAATAAGAGATGTGTGGCAAAGGCTGGTGTAAGGAATTCAGTCACAAACGTACTGTGAACCGAAGAAAAATGGCCACTTCTGTTCTTTATGTTTCCAAATGCACTAAATGGAGTTTGAACTTGCGCTCTCGCCAAATTTAAATCTTGTGTTTTTTTACTTTTCCTATTCATGTACTTATCCACATGTCTTTTAAACTTTGTAACTGTACCCAAATGCACCACTTCCTCAGGCAATTCATTCCACATGCGAACCACTCTCTTTTTTAACAACATTGCCTCTCATGTCTTTTTCAAATGCCTTTCCTTTCACCTTCAAAGTGTGTGCTCTTGTCTTGAAATACTTCCTAATCTCACGTATCTACAGCCTTCCATCAAATGGAAATGACGCTGGTGTCTAAATTCTGGCTGGCACGGTGGCTCAGCGGTTAGCACTGCTGCCTCACAGCACCAGGGGCCTGGGTTCGATTCCACCCTCAGACGACTGTCTGTGTGGAGTTTGCATGTTCTCCCTGTGTCTGTGTGGGTTTCCTCCCACTGTCCAAAGATGTGCAGGCTAGGTGGATTGGCCATGCTAAATTGCCTGTAGCGTTCAGGGCTGTGTCTATTAGGTGTGTTATAGGGGGATAGGTCTGGGTTGGATGCTGTGAGAGTTGGTGTGGACTTGTTGGGCAGATGGGCCTGTTTCCACACTGTAGGAATTCTAAGTCATTGGAGGCTGCAAAGCCACTACAAAACATTGACAGCTCCTAACAAAGATGGGGTTTCTCGGTGACTAACCCACTCACCCCACAGAATGGTCAAAGTTCCACAATGTTGTGACACAACACTATGTATCGAAAGAGCAAACACCTCGATATTTGTACAGATTGTCTGGTTATGTCCTCATGCTAAATGATACAACTAGCTCTTTAAAAACTGAGTCTGTTGCACCTACAGCAGACTGAATGACCTCTCTGTAAGACTACAAACTCCATATCATGTTCTACTTCCTCGGAATGAGCTTTAAAAATCAATTCTCAAGGGCTATGACTGCAACAACGCTAACAGATACTTCAGAACACTCACAGATGGGTTTGACTCCTGGATTATTGAGGCTACATAAGTGGAAGTGGGGAAAGCAACAAACAGCTTGAAAGAAAATCCTTGGGCAAGTTTTTTTTACTTGTTAAAACATTACAGGGTTTTCTTTTCAAACATGGAATTCAACTTTGCTTTGCTTGACTTCCTGTTGGATTCGAGTCACATGAGGCGAACACTCAATCTTTACTTGTCCACAAATGAAAGTCTGTTGGGCTCCCTGATGCATTCACCTCTCCAGCTTCAACAACTATCAGGTAACGCCTTTAATATGATATTCCAAACAAGCAGCAGACTGTTTCCGTGCAAAAAGCAGGGCTCCCACACACAGTATTGAGAGGCTTAGATAGCAGTTTCACTGGGTTTCACATAGGAGCCTAACTTAGGAAATTAATCATTTAGGTCTCTCTTCTCATTCCAACAGACCTTATCTGCAGTGACCGTATGTGATTGTTGGCCAATTATTGTTACAAATAATCCAACGGCCACATTTGATGTTACCTGAGGCCTAAGCGCGAAAGGGCACAATAGAGTCATAGAGATATACATCGCAGAAACTGACCCTCCTGTCCAACCAGTCCATGTCGAACAAATTCAAAACTGAACTAGTCCCACTTGCCTGCTCCTGGCCCATATCTCTCCAAACTTTTCCTATTCATGTACTTATCCACATGTCTTTTAAACTTTGTAACTGTACCCAAATGCACCACTTCCTCTGGCATTTCATTCCACATGCGAACCACTCTCTTTTTTAACAACATTGCCTCTCATGTCTTTTTCAAATGCCTTTCCTTTCACCTTCAAAGTGTGTGCTCTTGTCTTGAAATCCCCCATCCTAGGGAAAAGGCAACTACCATTAACCCTATTTATATTTCTCATTATTTCATAAACTTCTACAAGGTCAACTTTAACCTCCTATGCTACAGCGAAAAAAGTCCTAGCCTTATCCAGCCTTTCTTTGTATTCAAACCCTCCATATCCGGCAGCATCCTGGTAAATCTCTAGCTGGGCATTACAGTTATACTTGGTGTTGTATCTATTTATCACCCAGCACAAATATTTCCTCCCACTATGACGAAAGAGAAACAATCTTCGGGAGACAAAAGCTTAAGCTGAAGCACTGAACAGCAAGGTGTATTGTTCAGTGGTTTTATTGAGAAATGAACTCTACAAGTCTTTATAACAATGGAACACAACATTGATCTGTCTTACAGGGATTCTGGAATGAAGGTTAGGTGTTCAATGCATGTTTTACTGTCCTTCAGCTTTGCTGATGTGTTAGATGCAGCTAGCAGGTAGAACAGTTGCTGCCTCCAATTCAGAAGGTTGCTTGCTTAAAGCCTTAACTCAATGGCTGGAGTAGGACTGTGCATTACTGAGCGAGTGCCATACTATCAGATATTCCATCTTTCAGGAGCCAATAAACCAAGAGCCCGGCTGGCTTCTCAGGTGGACGTGAAAGGCAGAGGAATTATCCCAAGTCCTGTCCAATATTGCTCCCTCAACCAGCCTTGCTAGAATAAAACAATGGCTTTTAGCATGTTTACACAGCAATTTGGCTGCTACACTTCTGCGTTACAACACTGAAAAGTACTTGACGGGCTATAAAGCGTGTTGAGATTTCCTGAGGTTATGAAAAGTACAATGTGAATGTTTGTCTTTCCTGTCCAATGGACAGTTTCAGTTAGTTTCTAAACCTATGCTCATGCAGATGCAATGTCTCCTAAAGCTTTGTAATGTACTAACGGTGGCCAAAGCTTTAGCGAGGATCTGATAGCACAGTGTATGCTCCTATGGTATCCAACGTTTCTGTGTGGAAACATTAAAAAAGCACAGCAAAATATACATTGCCTTGACATACTGGTCATCATTTTTGTGACTGTGAATAGCTAAACAAAAGTAGATACTAACATCAATTTTTTTCAATAGTAAATATTCAATGGCATCTGAGTCCAAGACCCTAACATCTTGGAATGCAACAAATTTGTCCATAAGGCTATGTTCTAACTTTTATGGTTTTGATCACTTTTCATAAATAAATCTATATTTTGTTAATACAAGGCATCCTGGTTTTGTATTTTAGGACATTACAAAGTCCAAAAAGAAAACTATCAGCTTAGTTCAACAGTTAGGTTTTCACGTTGCCCTCCTGATTTCAGTTGCTTTCTAAGCCATTTTTCTTAATCATTCAGTTTCACATTCTTTACAAGTCAACGTCCTTGATAATTTGTTGGCAGTTTAGAACAATTTTGTTTTTTTGCAATGTGTTCTAAAGCAATTGGCTGATTCACTCAGTCGCTGATTTTGAGCTCCACATTTTCCTTCCGCCTAGTGATCAGTTCTTCTCCTTAGAGTCCTGATTGCACTTCCCCTCAATCCTCAGATGCCTTTTTGGTGCGATTACACTTTCTTGACTGTCACCCAGTTCAATTCACTTGGCCAATTTTTGGTGTAAAAACATTGGCTCGGCTCTCTCAATGCCTGACATTGCTTGGATGACTCATGGAAATAATTGCTGTTTCATTCTGCACAGGTCTGCCTCAATAGGGGATCAAATATTTCATAATGTCTCCCGGAGAAGCATCTCATCCTGATTTTTCTTCCAAGCAGGCTCTTTCTTGGGCTGGCTACTAAATCTCTACTGTGCGAAGATTGGGGTTGAAATTACAATATGCAATCGTGTCTTTCAGTGGCCTTGAGAGCCTCATGCATGCTGGCCGCTGAAAGCCTCCTGTTGATGTTTCTGTACTTGCAACGCAACAGACTCCAGAAAGTAGTCCTCAGGTCTCGGTTGAAAAAGGCGTAGATGAGTGGGTTGATGAGGGAGTTGGTGTATCCCAACCACAGCAACGTTCTCTCCAACCTCAGAGGCATGCAACTGCATTCGATCCCACAAATGAAGGGCCGAGCGGCGGAGAGCAGGAAGAAAGGGAGCCAGCAGAACGTGAAAGCTCCGACTATGATTCCCAAGGTCCGGGCAGCCTTTTGCTCTCTCTTGAAGATAGAAATGTTCTTGCGGTCGTGCCTGAGGAGCTTAGATAAGGTGGCACACTCCTCTGCAGCCTTGAACCTCTTGGTGGCATGGTGAGATCGAATATCCTCCTCCATGTTGTAGACTCCATCCTGTTCAAATTGACGAGGGATGCTCATGAACTTGTGCTTTTCCGCACTTACTTTAGCAGCTTTGTATATCCGGTAATACATAATTAGCATGACGGTCATGGGAATATAGAACGCCACTCCTGTGGAATAGACTGTGTAGCCAAAGTCCTGGCTGATGAGACACATCCGGTCCACCGTGACATTTTTGGCCCAACCAAACAATGGCGGGAGTGTTATGGATGCTGAAAGGAGCCAAACTGTGATCACCATCTTGGCCATTGATGTCCCGTTCTGTCTGACCGGGTATGTCAGAGGGCGTGTTATTCCCAAGTATCTGAAACACACAATGAGAGAAATGTATTCAGCTATTCTGACTGCTCTTTATGCACGGTATTATAAAACAGAAGCTGATGCACATTTCTCACTCTCACTCTTTAAGACACATACTCATCACTTTTGTATTGATACCATTCTTTGGCACATGATGTCATTAAACAATAGAGCTTGATTAATACAACAGGCACTCCACATCAAAGTTCATCGAACTGCTTGCCTCCAAACTGGATTATCGCTTTTCATCTTGCACTCATCAGGTCTTCTCACAAGAATATAAATTCAAGGAGAAAAACCATCATTCCAACAGAGTAGAGTGCTGATTGGTTGGCAAGTGGGCACTGATTGGTACAGACTTTGCAATGGAGAATGCACCCATAAATGGTGATTCATAGCTTATAGAAAGCCTTTGTTAAACTTTAAAACAGGCAGATTAACTGTGATTGGACAGAGAAATGAAACTGCAAATGGCTGTTATCTACTTTGTTGAGATGGAAAAGGCATAGAACATAGAGCATAGAACGTTACAGCACAGTACAGGCCCTTCGGCCCTCGATGTTGTGCCGACCTGTCATACCGATCTGAAGCCCATCAATTGGCAGAATGTGGAAAGTGTACTCCTACAAGAGTCTCAGAGATAATAGGAACTGCAGATACTGGAGAATCCGAGATAACAAAGTGTGGAGCTGGATGAACACAGATGGCCAAGCAGCATCTTAAGAGCGCAAAAGCTGATGTTTTGGGCCTAGGCCCTTCATCAGCTTTTGTGCTCCTAAGATGCTGCTTCGCCAGCTGTGTTCATCCAGCTCCACACTTTGTTATCTCCTACAAGAGTCTGTGCTGTTCCCTGAATGTTTTACAATTTGCATCAGTGACTTAAATAAGGGGATCAAAGGAATGGCAGCTAAATTCATTGGAGTCACCAGGAATGACAGGAAAACATATACAAAAAGGCACAAGGAGGCTGCTCACACATATATAGGTTGAGTGAGTGGGTTAAAATCTAGCAGATTGAGTTTCATGTGGGTAAGTGTGAGTTTTGCTTTTACATTAGCCAGAAGAATGGGCAAGCAGAGTGTTGCTTAAATGAAAAATGGCCGCAGAATGCAGATATGCTCAGGGCGTTAGGTGTTCTGATGCATGAGTCACAAGAGTATGTGCAACCCATAATTAAGAGGCCAATCGGATGCTATCCTTTATTACAAGAATCGAACATAAAAATAAGATGCTCTGATTCAATTATGCATCACACTGGTGAGGCCACATACAGTCATAGAGCCATAGAGCTGTACAGCATGGAAACAGGCCCTTCGATCCAACTTGTTCATGCTGACCAGACACACAAAATTAATTTAGTCTCATTTGCTAGCACTTGACACGTATCCATCTAAACCCTTCCTATTCGTATACCTGTCCAGATGGCTTTAAATGTTGTAACTGTACCAGCCTCTACCATTTCCTCTGGCAGCTCATTCCATACACACTATCCTCTATGTGAAAATATTGGTTCCTTAGGTCCATTTTAGATCTTTTCCCTCTCACTTTAAACCTATTCCCTCTAGTTCTGGACTCCCTCACCCCAGGAAAAAGACCTTGTCTATTTACTTATCCATGAACCTCATGATTTTATAAACCTCTATAAGGTCATCCCTCAGCCTCTGATGCTCCAAGGAGAATAGCTCCACCTATTCAGCCTCTCCCTGTAGCTCAAACCCTCTAAACCTGGCAACATCCTTGTAAATCTTTTCTGAATGCTTTCAAGTTTCACAACATTCTTACTATAACAGGGAGACCAGAACTGAATGCAGTGTTCCATAAGTAACCTAACTAATGCCCTGTACAGTTACAACATGACCTCCCAACTCCTATATTCAATGCACTGACCAATAAAGGCAAGCACAGCAAACACCATCTTCACTATCCTGTGCCTCCACTTTCAAGGAACTATGAACCTGCACCTCAAGGTCTCTCTATTCAGCAGCACTCCCCAAGACCATACCAAATTGTAAACTGGAGAGGGGAGTGTCCAGCAGGTTCTGGGTGTCCTTGTGCATCAATAACTGCAGGCGCAGCAGGCGGTAAAGAAGGCAAATGGTACGTTGGCCTTCATCGCGAGAGGTTTCATGTGTAGGAGCAGGGATGTGTTGTTGCAATTATACAGGGCCTTGGTGAGACCACACCTAGAATACCGGATGCAGTTTTGGCCTCCTTTTCTGAGGAAGAGTGTTCTTCCTCTCATGGGTGTGCAGCAGAAGTTTACCATGTTGATTCCAGGGATAGACATATGTGGAGAGATTGACACGGTTCTGATTGTTTTTGCTGGAGTTCAGATAAATGAGGGTGACCTCATAGATACTTATAAAATTCTAACAGAACTGGACAGGGTAGATGCAGGGAAGATGTTACCCATGGTGGGTGTGTCCAGAACCAGGGGTCACAGTCTGAAGATTTGGGGTGGACCATTTAGGACGGAGACAAGGAAACATTTTTTGATCCAAAGAGTGGTGAGCCTGTGGAATTCATTACCACAGGAAGTAATTGATGCCAAAACATTGATGTATTCAAGAGGTGACTGGATATAGAACTTGGGGGTGAATCAGTTCATGGGGAGAAAGCAGGATTAGGCTATTGATTTGGATGATCAGCCACGATCGTGAAGAACGGTGGAGTAGGCCCAAAGAAGCTATCGAAATCTGCTTTCATAATAACAATTTTAATGGCTACTTCATCTCTCAGTGCTGCCACTGACCAACAGTTTCAAGAGCTTCAAGATGGATGCAATGTACTTGTTTAATATCTCAGACTTGGGATTTATTTCATCTGTCCTCAAACACTTTACAAAGATTCAATCTGATCTTTGATAGTCCTGTCACTGAATATAGCAGATAAAAGCTTTTCACATTAGTACCAAGTACATCATCCTCTTTTCCATTAACCTTTCAGTTGATCTGGGGAATGTAGATTGGGAGAGACTGTTTGAAGGTAAATCCACATTTGATATGTGAGAGGTTTTTAAAGAGAGGTTGATTAGTGTGCAGGAGAGACATGTTCCTGTGAAAATGAGGAATAGAAAAGGCAAGATTAGGGAGCCATGGATAACAGGTGAAATTGTGAGACTAGCCAATAGGAAAAAGGAAGCATGCATGAGGTCTAGGCGACTGAAGACAGACGAAGCTTTGCAAGAATATCGGGAATGTAGAGAAAATCTGAAACAAGGGATTAAGAGGGCTAAGAGAGGACATGAGATATTGCTGGCAAACATGGTTAAGGAAAATCCCAAAGCCTTTTATTTATATATAAAAAGCAAGAGGGTAACTAGAGAAAGGATTTGCCCACTTAAGGACAAAGAAGGAAAGTTATGCGCTGAGTCAGAGAAAATGGGTGACATCCTTAACGAGTACTTTGCATCGGTATTCACCAGGGAGAGGGACATTATAGATGTTGAGGTTAGGGATAGATGTTTGCTTACTCTAGGTCAAGTTGACATAAGGAAGGAGGAAGTGCTGGGTATCCTAAAAGACATTAAGGTGGACAAGTCACCTGGTGCCAATGGGATCTATCCCAGGTTATTGAGAGACGCGAGAGAGGAAATAGCTGGGGCCTTAACAGATGTCTTTGCAGCATCCTTAGACACGGGTGAGGTCCCGGAGGGCTGGAGACTTGCTAATGTTGTTCCCTTGTTTAAGAAGGGTAGCAAGGATAATCCAGGTAATTATCGACCGGTGAGCCTGACATCAGTGGTAGGGAAGCTACTGGAGAAGATGCTGAGGGATAGAATCTATTCCCATTTGGAAGAAAGTGGGCTTAGAAAGGATAATCCAGGTAATTATCGACCGGTGAGCCTGACGTCAGTGGTTGGGAAGCTACTGGGGAAGATAGTGAGGGATAGGATCTATCCCCATTTGGAAGAAAATGGGCTTATCAGTGATAGGCAACATGGATTTGTACAGGGAAGCTCATGTCTTACCAACTTAATAGAATTCTTTGAGGATGTGGCAAAGTTGATTGATGAGGGAAAGGCTGTAGATGTCATATACATGGACTTCAGTAAAGCATTTGATAAGGTTCGCCATGGCAGGCTGATGGAAAAAATGAAGTCACATGGGGTCCAGGGTGTGCTAGCTAGATGGATAAAAAACTGGCTGGGCAACAGGAGACAGAGGGTAGTAGTAGAAGGGAATTTCTCAAATTGGAGACCTGTGGCTATTGGTGTTCCACAGGGATCTGTGCTGGGACCACTGTTGTTTGTGATATATGTAAATGATCTGGAGGAAGGTGTAGGTGGTCTGATCAGCAAGTTTGCAGATGATACGAAGATTGGTGGAGTAGCAGATAGTGAAGGGGACTGTCAGAGATTACAGCAGAATATAGATAGACTGGAGAGTTGGGCAGATAAATGGCAGATGGCATTCAATCCAGGCAAATGTGAGGTGATGCATTTTGGAAGATCTGATTCAAGGGCAAACTATACAGTAAATGGAAAAGTCCTAGGGAAAATTGATGAACAGGGAGATCTGGGTGTTGAGGTCCATTGTTCCCTGAAGGTGGCAACGCAGGTCAATAGGGTGGTCAAGAAGGCATATGGCATGGTCTCCTTCATCGGACGGGGTATTGAGTACAAGAGTTGGCAGGTCATGTTACAGTTGTATAAGACTTTGGTTCGGCCACATTTAGAGCACTGTGTATAGTTCTGGTCACCACATTACCAAAAGGATGTGGATGCTTTGGAGAGGGTGCAGAGGAGGTTCACCAGGATGTTGCCTGGTATGGAGGGTGCTAGCTATGAAGAGAGGTTGAGTAGATTAGGATTATTTTCATTAGAAAGACGGAGATTGAGGGGGGACCTGATTGAGGTCTACAAAATCATGAGGGGTATAGACAGGGTGGATAGCAAAAAGCTTTTTCCCAGAGTGGGGGACTCAACTACTAGGGTCATGAGTTCAAAGTGAGCGGAGGAAAGTTTAAGGGAGATATGCGTGGAAAGTTCTTTACACAGAGGATGGTGGGTGCCTGGAACGCGTTGCCAGCGGAGGTGGTAGACGCAGACACGTTAGCGTCTTTTAGGATATATCTGGACAGGTACATGGATGGGCGGGGAGCAAATGGACACAGACCGTTAGAAAATAGATGACAGGTTAGACAGAGGATCTTGGAGGGCCGAAGGGCCTGTTCCTGTGCTGTAATTTTCTTTGCTCATTGTTCTTTGATCTAATAGTGGTCTTGGTCTTTGACTGTTCATGAATTTCGATTTTTTTTTTACCCTGGCTGTCATTCCAAGCGAACATTTTCTTTTTTATCCTTATTTGTAATAGTACATGACTTATCAGTCACATTGGCTTATTTTCTCCATGATTGCTTCAGTTGTCATGTGTATTCTACACTTTAATGTGAGAAATCGAAGAACAGTCTTTCCAATTTGGGTGCGGGTGACTGTAACTGTGAGAATTTAACTATCAAATATCAGTGACCACATTGTCCACTAAGTAGCCTTTCATAAGCATAAGTGTAATCATAAGCTGGAGAGGGTTCAAAAAATACTTATCAGGATTTTACCAGGAATGGAAGGTTTGAGCTCTAAGGACAGGTTGGATAGGTCGAGACATTTTTCACTGGCGAGTAGGAGTTTGAGTGGTGACCATATAAAAACTTACAATATCATGAGTGGTATAGATAAGGTGAATGGCGGATGTCTTTTCCGTAGTGTTGGGGAATTTCAAGGCAAGGGGACATATTTTTAAGGTGAGAGGAGAAAAAATTAAAAAAGACATGAGGGGCAAACCTTTTGCACACAGAGTAGTTTGTGTGTGGAATGAACTTCCAAGAGTGGGTCAAATTTTGCCCCTTCCTGAATAAGACCCTCTATATACTGCTTGAGAAATCTTTCCTGAATGCATTTAACAAATTCCACCCCATCTAAGCCCTTAACACAATGGCAGTCCCAATCTATGTTCGGAAAATTAAAACCCCACACAATGATAACCCTATAGCTCCTGCAAATTTCCCCAATCTCTCTGTATATTTGTTGCTCTTATTCCTGTTAACTATTTGGGGCCCATTGTACACACCAATCATGCCACCATCCCCTTCTTATTTCTTAGCTCCACGTACAAAGCCTCACTGGATGATCCATCAGTTATTTCATCTCTGACTACTGTTGTGATACTCCCCTTAATCTAAAATGGAACACCCCAACCACTCCCCTCTTTCATCCACCTCTGTCTCATGTTAAGCTGCCAGTCCTGTCCCTCCCTTATAATAAAATGTGAGGCTGGACGAACACAGCAGGCCAAGCAGCATCTCAGGAGCACAAAAGCTGACGTTTCGGGCCTAGACCCTTCATCAGAGAGGGGGATGGGGGGAGGGAACTGGAATAAATAGGGAGAGAGGGGGAGGCGGACCGAAGATGGAGAGTAAAGAAGATAGGTGGAGAGAGTGTAGGTGGGGAGGTAGGGAGGGGATAGGTCAGTCCAGGGAAGACGGACAGGTCAAGGAGGTGGGATGAGGTTAGTAGGTAGCGGGGGGTGCGGCTTGGGGTGGGAGGAAGGGATGGGTGAGAGGAACACAAGTCCTCCTCCTGGACACCAACCCACGCCTCCTACCCTCCCTCGACCTCTTCATCTCCAACTGCCGTCGAGACATCAACCGCCTCAACCTCTCCACCCCTCTCACCCACTCCAACCTCTCCCCCGCAGAACGGGCAGCCCTCCGCTCCCTCCGCTCCAACCCCAACCTCACCATCAAACCCGCAGACAAGGGTGGCGCAGTGGTAGTATGGCGCACTGACCTCTACATCGCCGAGGCCAGACGCCAACTCTCCGACACCACCTCCTACCGCCTCCTCGATCATGACCCCACACCCGAGCACCAAACCATCATCTCCAACACCATTCACGACCTCATCACCTCAGGGGACCTCCCACCCACAGCCTCCAACCTCATTGTTCCCCAACCCCGCACGGCCCGTTTCTATCTCCTTCCCAAAATCCACAAACCTGCCTGCCCTGGTCGACCCATCGTCTCAGCCTGCTCCTGCCCCACCGAACTCATCTCCACCTATCTGGACTCCATTTTCTCCCCTTTGGTCCAGGAACTCCCCACCTACGTCCATGACACCACCCACGCCATCCACCTCCTCTAGGACTTCCAATTCCCTGGCCCCCAACACCTCATATTCACCATGGACGTCCAGTCCCTGTACACCTGCATTCCGCATGGAGATGGCCTCAAGGCCCTCCGCTTCTTCCTGTCCCGCAGGCCCGACCAGTCCCCCTCCACCGACACTCTCATCCGCCTAGCTGAACTCGTCCTCACACTCAACAACTTCTCTTTTGACTCCTCCCACTTCCTACAGACTAATGGGGTGGCCATGGGCACCCGCATGGGCCCCAGCTATGCCTGCCTCTTTGTAGGTTACGTGGAACAGTCCCTCTTCCGCACCTACACAGGCCCCAAACCCCACCTCTTCCTCCGGTACATTGATGACTGTATCGGCGCCGCCTCTTGCTCCCCAGAGGAGCTCGAACAGTTCATCCACTTCACCAACACCTTCCACCCCAACCTTCAGTTCACCTGGGCCATCTCCAGCACATCCCTCACCTTCCTGGACCTCTCAGTCTCCATCTCAGGCAACCAGCTTGTAACTGATGTCCATTTCAAGCCCACCGACTCCCACAGCTACCTAGAATACACCTCCTCCCACCCACCCTCCTGCAAAAATTCCATCCCCTATTCCCAATTCCTCCGCCTCCGCCGCATCTGCTCCCACGATAAGACATTCCACTCCCGCACATCCCAGATGTCCAAGTTCTTTAAGGACCGCAACTTTCCCCCCACGGTGATCGAGAACGCCCTTGACCGCGTCTCCCGCATTTCCCGCGACACATCTCTCACACCCCACCCCCGCCACAACCGCCCCAAGAGGATCCCCCTCGTTCTCACACACCACCCTACCAACCTCCGGATACAACGCATTATCCTCCAACACTTCCGCCATTTACATCCGACCCCACCACCCAAGACATTTTTCCATCCCCTCCCCTGTCTGCTTTCCGGAGAGACCACTCTCTCCGTGACTCCCTTGTTCGCTCCACACTGCCCTCCAACCCCACCACACCCGGCACCTTCCCCTGCAACCGCAGGAAATGCTACACTTGTCCCCACACCTCCTCCCTCACCCCCATCCCAGGCCCCAAGATGACATTCCACATTAAGCAGAGGTTCACCTGCACATCTGCCAATGTGGTATACTGCACCCACTGTACCCGGTGCGGCTTCCTCTACATTGGGGAAACCAAGCGGAGTCTTGGGGACCGCTTTGCAGAACACTTCCGCTCAGTTCGCAACAAACAACTGCACCTCCCAGTCGCAAACCATTTCCACTCCCCCTCCCATTCTCTTGATGACATGTCCATCATGGGCCTCCTGCACTGCCACAATGATGCCACCCGAAGGTTGCAGGAACAGCAACTCATATTCCGCCTGGGAACCCTGCAGCCATATGGTATCAATGTGGACTTCACCAGTTTCAAAATCTCCCCTTCCCCGACTGCATCCCTCAACCAGCCCAGTTCGTCCCCTCCCCCCACTGCACCACACAACCAGCCCAGTTCTTCCCCCCCACCCATTGCATCCCTAAACCAGTCCAACCTGTCTCTGCCTCCCTAACCAGTTCTTCCTCTCACCCATCCCTTCCTCCCACCCCAAGCCGCACCCCCCGCTACCTACTAACCTCATCCCACCTCCTTGACCTGTCCGTCTTCCCTGGACTGACCTATCCCCTCCCTACCTCCCCACCTACACTCTCTCCACCTATCTTCTTTACTCTCCATCTTCGGTCCGCCTCCCCCTCTCTCCCTATTTATTCCAGTTCCCTCCCCCCATCCCCCTCTCTGATGAAGGGTCTAGGCCCGAAACGTCAGCTTTTGTGCTCCTGAGATGCTGCTTGGCCTGCTGTGTTCGTCCAGCCTCACATTTTATTATCTTGGAATCTCCAGCATCTGCAGTTCCCATCATCTCTGTCCCTCCCTTAGCCATGTTTTTGTAATGGTTATAATATCCCAGTCCCACATATCTATCCATGGCCTGAGTTCATTGGTCTTGCCTGTCAGCCCTCTTGTATTGAAATAGATGCAATTTAATCTACAAAGCTTTCCTCGCTCTCTGTCCTATTCCTGCCTGACCTGCCTGTTAAATTTGTTATTTCTGATTACTGTATCTCCTTTCAGCGTCGCACTTACCTCCCTGCTGTTTAGGATCCCAACCTCCTGCCAATCTAGTTGAAACCCTCCCTTTCAGCACTATGAAATCCGCCACCAGGGCATTGGTCACCGTCCAGTCTGGGTGCAACCCATCCCTCTTGACCGGGTCACTACTGCCCCAGAAAAGATCCCAATGATCCCGGAGTCTGAATCCCTGCTCCCTGCACCAATTCTTTAGCCATGCATTCATCTGCTATATTCTCCTGTCCTTAACCTTACTAGCACATGGCACTGAAAATAATAGAGATTCCTCATTTTTAACTTTTTTCCTAGCTCTCTATATTCACTCCGCAGGACCTCATCCCTATTTCTACCTATGTCATTTGTGCCAATGTGCACAAATGACTTCTGGCTGCTCACCTTCCACCTTTGGAAAGCAGCACATCTTCCTGGATTCCCATTTGTGGTCACAGACTCTCCTGTCTGCCTCCCTAACTATCAAGTCTCATTTCACTAGGTCCTGTTTACCTCTACCTTTGCCCACTGTGCCCCAGAGACAGTCATGGTGTCACTGACCTGGCTACTGCAGCTTTCCCTTGAACGGTCATCCCGCCCCAACAGTATCCTCTGATGAAGGGTCTAGGCCCGAAACGTCAGCTTTTGTGCTCCTGAGATGCTGCTTGGCCTGCTGTGCTCATCCAGCTCCACACTTTGTTATCCAAAATGGTATACTTGTTTTGGAGAGGTACAGTCACAGGAGTTCGTGAACTCTCTGCCTACTCCCTTTTGTGGTGGTCATCCAGCTACTCTGTGCCTGCACCTCAGATGTGACCAATTACTAAAACTCTTATCAATGATGCACTCAGCATCTCGGATGATTCTGAGTGCATCCATCTCCAGCTCCAGCTCCCGAACAAAGTCACCCAGGAGCAGCAGCTGGGTACACATCCCACATGTGCAGTTATGAGGGAAGATGGAAGTCTCCCTGAACTCCCACATCCTGCAGGAGGAGCATGCTACCGCCCCTAACTACCATATCAAATGCTCTATGACTAAAGAGGAAAGTTAAAAGGACTTTACCTGAGGTTACTGAAACCTTTTGCTGAGCTGCTGTTCACCAAAGCAGCACCTCAAGTCTCACTCTGCAACCAACAAAATTTCAATAGCATGTGTCCTTCCCTGCACCCCCATTTTTAGTAAGAGATAGAAGGAGAGAGATAAACATGCCAGTGATGTAATATTTGTGGCTTAAACAGTCCTTGATACCAGGCCCACAGCAATCTGCTCGTCAGTGCAGGTTACTGCTTCCAGACTCTAATGTATACACAGGAATGATGTCTCTCCGTCTTTGACACTCTCTGCTGGATGCTCTTTCTCCTGCTTATCATGGGGGCTATTGCCATATATTCTGCTCTTCAGTGCAGGTGACTTCTTCCAGGGTCTAATTTTTGCACTGGAGCGATGCCACTCCATCTGAGTTGTCCTCTGCTAGGCGCTCTTATCCTTCCTGATCAGAGGGGGCTGTTGCCAGACAATCTGCTTCTTCAAACTTCCACACTCGATTGAATATAAGCACATTCTACCATTTTCAGAATTTTCTCATTCCCATTCAGAATAAAAGAACATCACAACAGGAGACCAATCAAGCCTGTACTGACAAAGTGTCAAATACAACTGTCAAGAGGACATGTCAAAAGCACTTCTTTGAGAACTGCCAGGTTGTCAGCCAATTTAACAGTCTTGGTTATATAACCACTGAAGAATGCCTAGACTCAAGCCTCAAAAAAGGTTGCTTGCTATTTCATGGTCTGACACAGCCTTGAGAGTTTTGACTACTGGATAATTAATGTGCAACCAATTTCACAACTATCTATTATTACAGTAGGACGCCTGTAATTTCTCAATCCAATTGACAGCTATAAGTGGATATCGGCTCTTTCGTGTGGGACCATGAATGCTCATTGGTACACAGGACCAGGAAAAGGGCGTATTTTATGGGTCTAAACATGGAACAGATGCAGGTGGATTGGAAGCAGTGGGTACAAAAGCGGATGAAAAATGGAAGAATTTCAAAAGAGAGATGGCTAGAGTGGAAACAAGGTACATACCCATGCGAAATAAATACACAGTATCCAACGATAGATTACTGAGATTGCTGATGATAACGGTGGCCTCTATGGCTAAAAACATTGATGAGATAATAAGGAAGAGAATGGAGGTATATGATGTATACCAAAATAATAATAGCAATGGAAATCAGGGAGAGTATCTCAACTGCTGGAGATGAGCATTACTCAAATTGTAGACAAGTTGAAATTGGTATTCCCAAGAGATTGATAATGGAACTGTTCCTTTTTCTGATTTATATAAATGATTTGGAGATAGGTGGTGAGGGCAAATCTCTAAATGTGCAATGATTATAAGCTCGGGACAAAAGTGAATTATGAGGATGATGCTGAGTACTTCAGAGAGGTATTGGTAATTTGGCCAAATGGGAAGCATCTGGCAGATGAATCCCTCAGTGCAGGGAAATGTAAGGCAACGCATTGTGGTAGAGAAACGTGCAGAGACAAAACAGGCTCAATGGTAGAACTTTGAGTAGAGTACAGGAGCAAAAAGATCTTGGCGTTCAAGTGAATAATTCTCTGAAGGTGGCCAGTCAAGTTGAAACCATTATTAATAAGGCTTATAGGATTCTTGGGTTTATAAATAGAGACATTAAGTACAAAAGCCAGGAAGTGATGTTACATCTCAACAAATTTTTGGTTAGACCTCATTTGGAGTAGCATGTTCGATTCTGGGCATTTTTATTTAAGGAAAGCTGCTAAAGCCTTGGAGAGATTTTGAAAAAAAATTGTAAGAAAGGTACCAGGAATAAGGGAGTGATACAGATACAAGGAAAGGTGAGGGAAAATTGGGCTTATTTTGCTTGGAGCAGAGACGATTAAGAGGTGACCTGATTGTGATGTTCAAAATTATGAACAATTTTGACAGGGTAAAGAAGGATATCCAGTTTCTACTCTCCCTATTTATTCCAGAACCCTCACCCCATCCCCTTCTCTGATGAAGGGTCTAGGCCCGAAATGTCAGCTTTTGTGCTCCTGAGATGCTGCTGAGCCTGCTGTGTTCATCCAGCCTCACATTTTATTATCTACTAGTTGATATATCAGTTACTAAGGGTCACAATTTCAAGACTGTCAACAAGACAGTTAGGAGTGAGATGAGGAGAAAAGTCTTTACTCAGAGCTGTTCAGATTTGAAATGCATTGCCTGGGAGAATGGTGGAAATAGATTCCATAGGAGGTTTTAAAAGAGAGCTCGACATATATTTGAAAATGATGAAATTAGAAATTTACGGATGAAGGGCTGGAGAAGGGACCAGTTGGGTGGATCTTTTGGGAACCGGTGTCGACACAATGGGTCAAATGGCCTCCTTCTGTGATTCCATATCTATCAACTGATTATGTTCCTGTTAGAGTGAAAGGAAAGGCTTCTAAGAGCAGAAAACAATTGATGATTAAAGATATTGAGGTTCTGGTCAAGAATAAGAAAGAGTCATATATTAGATATACATAACTGGGATGAAATGAATCTCTTGAAGAGTATAAGGACATCCTTAAGAAGGAAATCAAGAGGACAAAAAAGGAATATGAGGTAGCTTTGGCAGATAAGGTTAAAGATAATCCGAAGACATTCTACAAGGGGCTTTGAGATGGGCACATGAACAAGCAAGCAATGGATAGATATGGGCCAGGAGCAGGCAGGTGGGCTTATTTAGTTTAGGATTATGTTTAGCATGGACTGGTTGGATCAAAGGGTCTGTTTCTGTGCTGTATGACTCTATGATTCTCAGTATATTAAGAGCAAATGAGCAACTGGGGGAGAATAGAGATAACAAGGTGTAGAGCTGGATAAACACAGCAGGCCAGGCAGCATCAGAGGAGCAGGAAAGCTGATGTTTTGGATTTCTGAAGAAGGGTCTAGGCCTGAAACGTCAACCATCCTGCTTCTCTGATCCTGCCTGGGCTGCTGTGTTCATCCAGCTCTACACCTTGTTATCTCAGATTTTCCAGCATCAGTAGTACCTACTATCTCTAGGGGGAGAATAGGATCCTTAAAGATCAACAAAGTTGTCTATGTGTTGAACCTCAAGGGATGGGAGTGATACTGAATGAATATTTCACATCAGTTTTTCCCATGAAGAAAGAAGTGCAGGCTAGAGAACTCAGGAAAATATATTCTGATATTTTGAAAATGGTTCACAGTGGCGCTGGAGGCCTTAGAAAAATCTCTGGGGCCTGACCTATTGCATCCCAGCATGTTGTCGGAATTTAGGGAGAAAATTGCCGGTTCTCTAGCAAAGAAATTTGTATATCTATAACCCATGATTAAGGAGCTAGAGGCCTGGAGAGTGGCTAATGTTGTGCTTTTATTTAAGAAAGGCTGAAAGGAGAATGCCGGGAACTACAGACCGACATTGTTAGTGAGTAAGTTGTTGGGGGAGATTCTGGAAGACAGGGTTTATGCATTTGGAGAAGCATTGACTAATTAGTTTTAGTCAGCATGGCATTGTGCCCAGGGAAGTCATGACTCATAAATTTGATAAGAGTTTTTTGAGGAGGTAACCAAAAAGATTGATGAGGGCAGAATGGTAGACGTTGTTTACATGGACTTCTGTGAAACCTTTGACAAGTTTCCAAAAGTCAACAAATTAGTAAAGTTCGATCAATTGGAAACAAGATTGACTTGACGGTAGGAGACAGAGAGTGATGGTGGAGAGTTGTTTTTTTGGATTGCAGGCCTATGTCCAGTAGTATTTCACTGGGATTGGCAATGGGTCCACTTTTGTTTGTCATTTACACAAAATGATTTGGATGAGAATTTAGGAAAGTTTGTAGAAGATACCAAAATTGGTGGTACATTAGACAGTGAGGAAGATTATCTAAAATTACAAAGTGGTCTTGATCAATTGGGTCAATGAGCTGAGGAGTGGCAGATAGAATTTAATTTGGATAAATGCGAGATATTGCACTTCGGTAAAGCAAACAAGGACAGGACTTATATAATTAATGGTAAGACCCTGGGTAATGTTATAGAACAGAGAAACTTAGGGGTATATCAGGTATATAATTCTTTGTAATTTGCATTGCATTGTAGACAGGGTAGTTAAGAAGGCATTTAGATAGATAGAACATAGAACATAGAACAGTACAGCACAGAACAGGCCCTTCAGCCCACAATGTTGTGCCGACCATTGATCCTCATGGATGCACCCTCAAATTTCTGTGACCATATGCATGTCCAGCAGTCTCTTAAATGACCCCAATGACCTTGCTTCCACAACTGCTGCTGGCAACGCATTCCATGCTCTCACAACTCTCTGCGTAAAGAACCTGCCTCTGACATCCCCTCTATACTTTCCACCAACCAGCTTAAAACTATGACCCCTCGTGCTAGCCATTTCTGCCCTGGGAAATAGTCTCTGGCTATCGACTCTATCTATGCCTCTCATTATCTTGTATACCTCAAAGTATATATATATACCTCGAAGTAGATACTTGAAGTCAATGCTCAAATCTTTGAGTATAGGAGTTAGGATACCATGTTGAGGTTGTACATGAAGTTGGTGAGACAGCTTCTGGAACACTATGTGCGGTTCTGGTTGTGTTGCTTTGGGAAGGATGTTCTTAAATTGGAGAGAGTTGTCAAAGTATATTGCACCTATGTAAAACCCTTGTTCGGCCGCATTTAGAGTATTGTGTGCAGTTTTGGTCACCACACTACCAGAGGGATGTGGTAGCTTTGGAGAGAGTGCAGAGATGGTTCATCAGGGCTTTGCCTGGTCTCCAGGGCATTGACTATGAAGCAAGGTTAAAAAGTCTAGCGAATAAAATGTTTGATAACGAAGACGTTGTATAAATAAGTGTAAACATAAAACACCATTGCCATAATCTCCCGCTACTATAATAAAGTCTACTATTACAAGCAAAGTAGGGGATCAATCCTACTTCAATGAAAAGTACCAGAGGACATGCCAGGATCAATGGCAGGCATACCTAAAGACAAGAAATGAGCTGCCAATATCTGAAGCTGCATAACAGAACTACGAGCATGCCAAACAGCATAAGCAGCAATTGGGAGACAGAGCTAAGCAATCCCATAACCAATGGATCAGATCTAAACTCTGCCACATCCAATGTGAATACAGATGGGCAATTAAACAACTACATTAAGTCCATATGGAGTCAGGCCATAGGTCAGCCATGACCCCATTGAATGGTAGAACAGGCTCAAGGGCTGAATGCCCTGTGTTGCTACTGGGGATGGAGACTCCACAAATAGCCCCATCCTCAATGATGGAAGACCCCAACATATCAGTGTAAAAAATAAGATTGAACTATTTGCAATAATCTTCAGCCAAAAGTGTTGAGTGCATGATCCATCTTGGCCGTCTCTAAGAGGTCCTAAGCACCACAGATACCAGTCTTCATCCAGTCTTCACGCCACATTATATCAAGAAAGAGTACAGAAGTTGGGACATTATGGTAAGGTTGTACAGGACATTGGCGAGGCCTCTTCTGGAATACTGTGTCCAGTTCTGATCGTCCAGTTATAGGAAGGGTATTATGAAGCAGGAGAGGGTTCAGAAGAAATTTACCAGGATGTTGCCGGATATGAAAGATTTGAGTCATAAGTAAAGACTGGATAAGCTGAGACTTTTTTCACTGGAGCGAAGGAGGTTGAGGATGACCTGATAGAAGTTTATGAAATAATGAGAGGTATAGATAGAGTTGATGGTGAATGTAATTTACCTAAGATAGGAAATTTCAAGGCAAGGGGATACATTTTTAAGGTGAGAGGAGGGAGATTTTTGGACTAATTTAGTTTGGGATTATGTTTGGCATGAATATTGGTTGTTTCTGTGTGGCATGACTCTGCGACTCAAAGACTTTAAATGGTTGGAGGCACCGGGTACTGCAAAGGCAAGGTCCTGGCAAAACTTTGGCATTCGTACTGAAGACCAGCTCTCCAAATAGGTACCTGGGACTTCGATGCTGCGGCCATTTCAGAGACACGGATAGAGCAGGGTCAGGAACGGATGTTGCAGGTTCCAGGGTTTAGATCTTTCATTAAGATCAGGGAAGGTGGTAAAAGAGGGGGGAGGTGTGGCTTTGTTAGTCAAGGACAGTATAACGGTGGCTGAAAGAACTTTTGACAAGGATTTGTCTACTAAGGTGGTATGTGCTGAGGTCAGAAACAGGAGAGGAGAGGTCACACTGCTGGGAGTTTTTTTGTAGGCCTCCGCAGAGTTCCAGGGATGTGGAGGAGACGATTGGCAAAACTATTCTAGGCAGGAGTGAAAGGAACAGGGTGATCATTATGGGAGACTTTAATTTCCCTACCATTGACTGGAAATGCTATAACTCTAGTATATTGGATGGATCAGTTTTTGTCCAATGTGTGCAGGACGGTTTCCTGACACAGTACGTTGAAGGGCCGACAAGAGGGGAGGCCACATTGGATCTGGTACTTGGTAATGAACCAGGCCAGGTGTTTGATTTAGTGGTAGGTGAGCACTTTGAAGAGAGTGACCATAATTCGGTTATGTTTAGTTTAGCATGGAAAGGGATAGGAACATGCCACAGGGCAAGAGTTATAGATGGGGGGAAGGGCAGTTATAATGCGATCAGGCAAGGCTTACGAGGCATAGATTTGGGTAGCAAAATGCAGGGATTGGGGACAATCGAAATGTGGAGCTGATTTAAGGAACAGATATTGCGTGTCCTTGATAGGTATGTCCCTGTCAGGCAGGGAGGAGGCGATAAGGTAAGGGAACCATGGTTTACTAAAGAAATTGTATCTCTTGTTAAGCGGAAGAGGGCGGCTTATGTGACGATGAAACCAGATGGTTCAGATGAGGCAATGGAGAGTTACAGATTAGCTAGGAAGGATTTAAATAGATAGTTTAGAAAAGCAAGGAGGGGACATGAGCAGACATTAGCAGGCAGAATAAGGGAGAACCCTAAAGCTTTCTATAGGTATGTGAGAAATAAGAGGATGACTATGGTAGGAATACGGCCAGTCAAAGTCAGAAGTGGGAAGTTGTGTGTGGAGATTGGAGAGGTGTTAAACGAATATTTCTCATCTGTATTCACTGAGGAAAAGGAGAATATTGTAAAGGAGAATCCTCAGAAAAATCCCATCCAGCCTAGGGGATTTATCTACCTTCACACTTTTAGAATTGATAACACCTCCTCCTTACTCACCTCAATCCTTTCAATTCTAGTAGCCCATAACTCACAAACGTCATTGAGTTTTTTGAGAAGGTGACTAAGCAAGTGGATGAGGGAAGGGCAGTTGACGTGGTGTACATGGACTTCAGTAAAGCCTTTGATAAGGTTCCACATGGTAGGCTATTGGAGAAAATACAGAGGCATGGGATTGAGGGAGATTTAGCAGTTTGGATTAGAAACTGGCTTTCTGTAAGAAGGCAATGAGTGGTGGTTGATGGAAAATATTCAGCCTGGAGTCTGGTCCTGAGTGGTGTGCCTCAAGGATCTGTTTTAGGACCGCTGCTGTTTGTCATTTTTATAAATGACTTGGCATAAGTGGATGGGTTACTAAATTTGCAGATGACACTGAAGTTGGTGGAGTGGTGGGCAGTGTGGAAGAATGTTGCAGGTTGCAGGGAGACTTGGATAAACTGTAGAATTGGGATGAAAGGTGGCAAATGGAGTTCAATGCGGATAAATGTGAGGTGATTCACTTTGGGAAGAATAATAGGAAGGCAGAATACTGGGTCAATGGAAAGATTCTTGGTAGTGTGGATGTGCAGAGGGATCTTGGTGTCCATGTACATAGATCCCTGAAAGTTGCCACCCAGGTTGATAGTGCTGTTAAGAAGGCTTATGGTGTGTTAGGTTCTATTGGTAGAGAGATTGAGTTCCGGAGCTGTGATGTCATGCTGCAACTGTACAAAATGCTAGTGCGGCCTCAATTGGAATATTGCATACAGTTCTGGTCGCCCCATTACAGGAAGGATGTGGAAGCATTGGAAGAGGTGCAAAGGAGATTTACCAGGATGTTGCCTGGTCTGGAGCGCAGGCCCTATGAAGAAAGGCTGAGGGACTTGTGTCTGTTCTCATTGGAGAGAAGGAGGCTAAGAGGAGATTTAATAGAGACATACAAGATGATCAGAGGATTAGATAGGGTGGACAGTGAGAGTATTTTTCCAAGGATGATGATGTCAGCTTGTACGAGGGGGCATAGCTACAAACTGAGGGGTGATAGATTTAAGACAGATGTCAGAGGCCGTTTCTTTACTCAGAGAGTGGTAAGGGCGTGGAACACCCTGCCAATGTAGTTAACTCAACCACATTAGGGGCATTTAAACAGTCCTTGGATAAGCATATGAATGATGATGGGATAGTGTAGGGGGATGGGCTTAGATTAGGTCACAGGTCGGTGCAACATCGAGGGCTGAAGGGCCTGTACTGTGCTGTATTGTTCTATGTTCTATTTCAAATGTGCCACTCCGCTAGCCATGCTCTTCCAGTGCAACTGCAAGGATCATGGAATCACAGAAGAACAATTATTACACAGTGATTATGTCCCTATCTCTGAGTCAGAAAGCTAAGGATCAAGTCCCAACTGCTCCAAAGGTTTGTAATGACACCTCTGAGCAGTTATTGGGAACATAGCTATAAGAAATAATTTGGTACTCGAGGTAATTAGTCAGGAGGGATGGCTTGTCCTTTGCAGCAGCTATCTGCTTTCTGATGGCTTCATGGAGGAAGGAGAACTAAAAGTGAAATTAGATAATTGTCTGGCTGGATCATAGATTTGGAATGATAATTTTGAATGAGAACATCTCAAAGTTAAATGTGACTTCATATTGCACACTATGGTTCATATCTTTGTAATCACCGTTGCAGAGTTAGATTCTGTTCAGTTAATTGCAATGGTAATTGCAAAGAAATTAATCATGGCATGCAATACAATATCACGCTTAACTTTGGGCTGTTCTCATTCATAATGACAACTCCAACTCTATGAAGCTTTCGGACAGCATGTGATTGTTGCCAAGGACAACACCTCACAACTAGTTACCTGGGAAATTACATCTGCTGCCCGTAATATGCTATCCCATGAAATGTATATTGGGTCACTAATTGGGAAAAAAGACAGGACAGAGTTTGTACAGACACCTATCTGTTTGCTCGGGTGGATATTATTTTGAATGAGAATCCTCTTTGGTCCTCTGGACAAAATTTCTCCCTCAAGCGACATCACTGATCTAGTGAAGATCTAGTCACGATCAGATTGTTGTTGGTGGGAGTTTGCTGTGTACAAATTAGCTGCCATATTTTCTGAAGTATAACATGCTGCACTTCAAAAGTATTTCCTTGGTTGTGAAGTGCCTTGAGACATGCAGTGGTCAAGAAAAGCACCATGTAAATGAAAATCTGTCATTTTTCTCTCTTGCTACTGAGTCTAGCAAGTTTTTCCAGATTTTGTTTATGGCAGGCTCATCCTCAAAATTGTGCATGTGAACTTTTACTTCTACGCATTATAGAATAGAAAGTGAGTTTGCCAACTTATTTGAAAAACACCATCCCCTCAGTCCTATACTGGACAGTCGCTCTTCAGTTTCCCGTGCTCAGGTCCTGGAGTAGGACTTGAGTCCACAATCTTCTGACGCAAAAGCATGAGGGCTACCAGCTGAGCCACAGCTGACGCCAGATGGACAGTGGAGCTCTGAGCGAGAGTTAATGTCTTCTAAGAGGAACAGATTGAGAAGAGAGAAAGCAGACAGTACTTACCAAAAACTATACACAAGTGTAATCATAGGAGTCCCCAAAAAGGCTCCAGCTTCAACATGCCCACCAATGACTACACAATAAGACATTTGTATGTACTTTTTTTTAATTGGGAGGGTGGAATTTATGCACTAAAGTGCTGTTTAGGTGACTGAACCCAATCGTGTTGTCTATTTGAGCAGTAATCCCAGTTGCAATCTATAACTACAGGAGTTCTTGTTTTATGTGCTAAGCTGCACTACCTTCGGCTGCTTCATGTATGACCTTTATCAAAGTTGCCACCCAGGCGGATAAGGTTGGATAGCCTGAGTTGGCTATTCAGTTACATCAACCCTGCTCTGCCTTTCGTTCTCAGTGTAGTTTCTCTGACTAATCTTAACTCCACTTTACTGCCTATTTCCCCATAGTCCTTGAGTTCCATTGCAATGGAAATCTCTCAAACTCAGCTTCCAATTCATTTGAATGACACAACTTCAATGGAACAGAGAATTTCAAGTACCGATGACATAGAACATAGAACATAGAAAAGTACAGCACAGTACAGGCCCTTCGGCCCAAGATCTTGTGCTGTGGATTAATCCTAATTCACAAATAAAATAACCTAACCTACATTCCCCTCAATTCACTGCTGTCCATGTGCATGTCCAGCAGTCGCTTAAATGTCACTAATGACTCCGCTTCCACGACTACCACTGGCAAACTATTCCATGCGCTCACAACTCTCTGGGTGAAGAACCTCCCTCTGACGTCTCCTTTATACCTTCCTCCTAACACCTTAAAACTATGACCCCTCATGGCAGTCAATCCTGCCCTGGGGAAAAGTCTCTAGCTATCCATGCCTCTCATTACCTTGTACACCTCGATCAGGTCACCTCTCTTCCTCCTTCTCTCCAGAGAGAAAATTCCGAGATCAGTCAACCTCTCCTCATAAGAAAAGCCCTCCAGTCCACGCAGTATCCTGGTAAACCTCCTTTGCACCCTCTCCAAAGCCTCCACATCTTTCCTATAATAGGGCAACCAGAACTGGACACAATATTCCAAGTGTGGTCTCACCAGGGTTTTGTAGAGCTGCAGCATAACCTCGCGGCTCTTAAACTTGATCCCCCTGTTTATGAAAGCCAAAACACCATATGCTTTCTTAACAACCTTATCCACCTGGGTGGCAACTTTCAGGGAGCTATGCACTTGAACTTCAAGATCCCGCTGTTCCTCCACACTGCCGAGAATCTGACCTTCTGACAGGAGACATTCCTTCTCGTCTCCACTTTAAATTGATTATCCCTTGGATTGAATGTGCAGCCCCTAATTTTAGATTCCATCATGAGGTGAGTTTTCTGAACTGTAATCTTTGAAAACATTTTTTGTTTATTCACCCATGGGATGTGGGCATCATTGGCTGGACAGCATTCATCCCCTGTCCCTAGTTGCCTTTGAGAACGTGGTGGCAAGCTGCCTTTTCAACCCCAGCAGTACATATGCTGTAAGTAGACCCGCAATGTCCTTAGGTAGGGAATTTCAGGATTTTTCATCAAGTGACAATGAAGAAACTGTGAGCGACTTGGAGGCGGTGATGCTCCCATGTATCTACTGCCCTTGTCTTTCTAGATGGAGGTGGTTGTGGGTTTGGAAAGTGCTGTCTAAGATCTTTGGTGAACTTCTATTGGTATGTGTTCTTGGAGCAGCACCCATCCAGGCAACTAGGGAGTATTCCATCACACTCCTGACTTGTGCCTTGTAGATGGCGGACAGGCTTTGAGGCGTCAGAAGATGAGTTACTCGCTGCAGTATTCCTAGCCTCTGACCTGCTCTTGTAGCCACTGTGTTCATGTTGCAAGACCCGTTGAGTCTCTGGTCAATGGTAACCCCCTAGATGTTGACAGTGGGGCATTCAGTGATGGTAATGCCATTGAATGCAATTGGGGCAGCACGGTGGCTCAGCGATTAGCACTGCTGCCTCACAGCACCAGGAACCCAGGTTTGACGCCACCCTCGGGTGACTGCCTATGTGGAGATTGCACATTCTCCCCGCGACTGCGTGGGTTTCCTCCGGGTGCTCCGGTTTCCTCCCACAGCCCAAAGATGTGCAGGCTCAGGTGGGTTGGCTATGCTAAATTGCCCATGGTGTTCAGGGATGTGTAGATTAGGTGGGTTATAGGGAAATGGGTCTGGGTGGGATGTTCTGAGTGTTGTTGTGGGCTCGTTCGGCCGAAGGGCCTGTTTCCACACTGTACAGATTCTGCGAATGTCATGGGGCAGTGGTTAGATTGTCTCTTATTGGAGATGGTCAGTGTCTGGCATTTGTATGGCACAAATGTTGCTTGCTATTTGTCAGCCCAAGCCCGAATATTGTCCAGATCCTGTTGCATTTGAACATGGACTACTTTGTTCTTTGAGGAGGTAACAAGGAAGTTGGAAAAGGAGAGGCAATGGACATGATCTATTTGGATTTCTACAAGGTTTTTGACAAGATGCTGCATAAGAGGTTGCTGAGTAAGGTAATGGACCATGGCTCTAGGGGCAAGGTCCTGGCATGGACAGAGGATTGGCAGACTGGTAGAAAGTAGGGATAAATGGGTCTTGTTAGGGATGGCAGGCTGTAACTAGTGGAGTTTCGCTGGAGTCCACATTGGGCACACAACTATTCATGTTTTACATTAGTGATGTGGATGAAGGAACTGAGTACAGTGTTGCTACGTTTGCAGATGACACAGAGATACGTGGAGGGGCAGGTAGTGCTGAGGAAGTGAGGATGCTGCAGAGGGACTTGGACAGGCTGGGGGAGTCAGTAAAGAAGAGGTAGATGGAATACGAGATACCAAGGTGTAGAGCTGAATGAACACCACAAGCCAATCAGCATCAGAGGAGCAGGAAGGCTGAAGAGGAGGTTAGACTACTTTCTAAATGGGGAAAGGTTTTAAAACTCTGAAGCATGAAAGGACTTGGGAATCCTAGTTCAGGGCGCTCTTGATGTTAATATGCAGGTTCAGTTGGCAGCTAGGAAGGCAAATGAAATGGTAGCTTCATTTCAAGAGGGCTAGAATACAAGAATAGTGATGTACTGATGAGGCTGTACAAGATTCTGGTCAGACCACATTTAGAATATGGTAAGCAGTGGTAACCATTGGGCCATCCCAAACATTACCCAAAGATTCTAGCGCAAGGGGGAGGCAATGGCCTAGTGGTATTATTGCTGGACTGTTAATACAGATACTCAGATAACATTCTAGGGACTTGGGATGAATCCCTCAATGGCAGATAGCGGAATTTGAATTCAATAAATATCTGGAATTAAGAATCTAATGATGACTGTGAATCCATTTTCAACTGGAGGGAAAAACCCATTTGATTCACCAATGTCCTTCAAGGAAGGAAACTGCGATCTTTACCTGGTTTGGCCTACTAGTGATTCCAGACCCAAAGCAATGTGGTTGACCCTTAACTGCCCTCTGGGCAATTAGGGATGGGCAATAAATGCAGTCTAGCCAGCGACACCCTCGTCCCATGAATGAATAAAGGAAAAAAAAACATACATAGAAGGTAGAACGTAGAACATAGAACATTACAGCACAGTACAGGCCCTTTGGCCCTCGATGTTGTGCTGACCTGTCATACCGATCTCAAGCCCATCTAACCTACACTGTTCACATTGCCAATGTGGTATACTGTATCCATTGTACCCGGTGTGGCTTCCTCGACATTGGGGAAACCAAGCGGAGGCTTGGGGACCGCTTTGCAGAACACCTCCGCTCAGTTCGCAATAAACAACTGCACCTCCCAGTCGCAAACTATTTCAACTCCCCCTCCCATTCTTTAGATGACATGTCCATCATGGGCCTCCTGCAGTGCCACAATGATGCCACCCGAAGGTTGCAGGAACAGCAACTCATATTCCGCTTGGGAACCCTGCAGCCCAATGGTATCAATGTGGACTTCACCAGCTTCAAAATCTCCCCTGCCCCCAACGCATCCCAAAGACACCCCAGTTCGTCCCCTCCACCCACTGCATCACACAACCAGCCCAGCTCATCCCCTCCCCCCACTGCATCCCAAAACCAGCCCAGCCTATCTCTGCCGCCCTAACCTGTTCTTCCTCTCACCCATCCCTTCCTCCCACCTCAAGCCGCACCTCCATTTCCTACCTATTAACCTCATCCTACCTCCTTGACCAGTCCGTCTTCCCTGGACTGACCTATCCCCTCTCTATCTCCCCACCTATACTTTCCTCTCCAGCTATCTTCTTTTCTCTCCATCTTCGGTCCGCCTCCCCCTCTCTCCCAATTTATTCCAGAAACCTCACCTCATCCCCCTCTCTGATGAAGTGTCGAGGCCCGAAACATCAGCTTTTGTGCTCCTGAGATGCTGCTTGGCCTGCTGTGTTCATTCAGCTTCACACTTTATTATCTTACACTATTCCATGTACATCCATAGGCTTATCCAATGACAACTTAAATGTACCTAAAGTTGGCGAATCTACTACTATTGCAGGCAAAGCGTTCCATTCCCTTACTACTCTCTGAGTAAAGAAACTACCTCTGACATCTGTCCTATATCTTGCACCCCTCAATTTAAAGCTATGCCCCCTCGTACTCGCCGTCACCATCCTAGGAAAAAGGCTCTCCCTATCCACCCTATCTAACCCTCTGATTATTTTTTCTGTTTCAATTAAATCACCTCTCAACCTTCTTCTCTCTAATGAAAACAGCCTCAAGTCCCTCAGCCTGTCCTTGTGAGACCTTCCCTCCATACCAGGCAACATCCTAGTAAATCTCCTCTGCACCCTTTCCAAAGCTTCCACATCCTTCTTATAATGCGGTGACCAGAACTGTACACAATACTCCAAGTGCGGCCGCACCAGAGTTTTGTACAGCTTCACCATAACCTCTTGGTTCCGGAACTCGATTCCTCTCTTAATAAAAGCTAAAACACTGTATGCCTTCTTAACAGCCCTGTCAACCGGGGTGGCAACTTTCAATGATCCGTGTACATGGACACCGAGATCTCTCTGCTCATCTACACTACTAAGAACCTTACCATTAGCCCAGTACTTTGCCTTCCGGTTACTCCTACCAAAGTGCATCACCTCACACTTGTCTGCATTAAACTCCATTTGCCACCTCTCCACCCAGCTCTGCAGCTCATCTCTGTCTCTCTGCAACCTACAGCATCCTTCATCACTATCCACAACTCCACCGACCTTAGTGTCGTCTGCAAATTCACTAACTCATCCTTCTACGCCCTCATCCAGGTCATTTATAAAAATGACAAACAGCAGTGGACCCAACACTGACCCTTGCAGTACGCTATTAGTAACTGGTCTCCAGGGTGAGCATTTCCCATCAACTACCACCCTCTGTCTTCTTTCAGCAAGCCAATTTCCGATCCAAACTGCTATATCTCCCACAATTCCATTCCTCCCCATTTTGTACAATAGCCTATTGTGGGGAACCTTATCGAACGCCTTGCTGAAATCCATATACACCACATCAACCGGTTTACTCTCATCTATCTGTTTGGTCACCTTCTCAAAGAACTCAATAAGGTTTGTGAAGCATGACCTTCCCTTCACAAAACCGTGCTGACTATCCCTAATCAATTTATTCTTTTCTAGATGATTATAACTCCTATCCCTTCTCACCTTTTCCAACACTTTACCAACAACTTAGGTAAGGCTCACTGGTCTATAATTACCAGGGTTGTCTCTACTGCCCTTCTTGAACAGGGGAACCACATTTGCTATCCTCCATTCATCTGGCACTATTCCTGTAGACAATGACGAGTTAAAGATCAATGCCAAAGGCTCAGCAATCTCCTCCCTGGCTTCCCAGAAGATCCGAGGATAAATCCCATCTGGCCCAGGGGACTTATCTATCTTCACCCTCTGTAGGATTTCTAGTACCTCTTCCTTGTGAACCTCAATCCCACCTAGTCTAGTAGCCTGTATGTCAGTATTCTCCTTGACAACATTGTCGTTTTCTAGAGCGAATACTGTTGAAAAATATTCATTTAGTGCTTCCCCTAGCTCATCTGACTCCACACACAACTTACCACTACTATCCTTGATTGGGCCTAATCTTACTTTCGTCATTCTTTTATTCCTTAAATACCTATAGAAAGCCTTAGGGTTTACCCTGATCCTATCCGTCACCAACTTCTCATGTCTCCTCCTGGCTCTTCTTAGCCATCTCTTTAGGTCTTTCTGGGCTACCTCGTAGCCCTCAAGTGCCCTAACTGAGCCTTCACATCTCATCCTAACATAAGCCTTCTTCTTCTTCTTGACCAGAGATTCCACCTCCTTCGTAAACCACGGCTCCCGCACTCTACAGCTTCCTCCCTGCCTGACAGGTGCATATTTATCTAGGACACGCAGGAGCTTTTCCTTGAATAAGCTCCACATTTCTAATGTGCCCATCCCCTGCAGTTTCCTTCCCCATTCTATGCTCCCTAAATCTTGCCTAATCTCATTGTAATTGCCTTTCCCCCAGCTATAACTCTTGCCCCGTGGTATACATCTATCCCTTTCCATCACTAAAGTAAACATCACAGAATTGTGATCGCTATCACCAAAGTGCTCACCTACTTCCAAATCTAACACCTGGCCAGGCTTATTACCCAGTGCCAAATCTAATGCGGCTTCGCCCCTTGTCGGCCTATCTACATACTGTGTCAGGAAGCCCTCCTGCACACACTGGACAAAAACTGACCCATCTATAGTCTCGAACTTTAGTGTTCCCAGTCAATATCTGGAAAGTTGAAGTCCCCCATGACAACTACCCTGTCTCTCTCACTCATATCGAGAATCATCTTTGCCATCCTTTCTTCCACATCTCTGGAGCTATTCGGAGGCCTATAGAAAACTCCCAACAGGGTGACCTCTCCTTTCCTGTTTTTAACCTCAGCCCATACTACCTCAGTTGATGAGTCCCCAAGCATCCTTTCTGCAACTGTAATACTGTCCTTGACCAACAATGCCACACCTCCGCCCTTTTGCCATCTTCTCTGTTCTTACTGAAACATCTAAATCCCGGAACCTGCAACAACCATTCCTGTCCCTGCTCTATCCATGTCTCCAAAATGGCCACAACATCGAAGTCCCACTGAGGGATGGCCTGGTGAGTATCGGTGACCATAGTGGATTCATGATTGAGGAGCTTTCTAAATCTTTCTTCCCAGCATCGACAAATGATGCAGTTATCCTTAAGAGGAGGGACACAATCCTGTCAGTGAAGACATTTTATTCAGCTGACCATGGCCCATACATTGTCCTGATGGCAGTTACAAAAAAGCTTTGCATGCCCTGGTGATGAGCCTCTTGTTGGATTTCTCTTGCCCGCACTTCCTCTGGATTTGCCTTTGCATGTTAGCCTTCACTTGTTAAAACGCTGCCTTCTTCTCTTAACAGCTTTAGTTGCTCAACCAAGAATAAAGACTGCATGATTTTCTCCTTGGAGGCCGTAAGGCACAATTTGGGTGTGTGATGAGATACTCCCACTGGCTGAGGCGAGTGCAACTCCAACGACACCCCAGGAAGCATCAGAACCACCAGAGGCAAAGCAGCCCATTTGTTTGATTGGAGCATCAAAATAGGAGTAGGCCATTCAGCCCTTCAAGCCTGTTCCACTGTTCAATGAGATCATGCAGCCTAACTCCACACACCTGCCTTTGACCCATATCTCTTAATATCTTTACTTAACAAAAATGTTTTGATTTAAAATTACCAACGCCTCCTACCTTTCGCATCCAGAAGTGCTTCCTAACATCCCTCCTGTGTCACCCTAATTTTTAGACATGTCCCTTTGTTCTCGAATCTCCAACCAGTGGAAACAGTTTGTTTTTATCTCTCTGTTCATATTTTGAAAACTTCAGTTAGAAGTCTTTTATTTGTCATCTATATAAATGATTTGGATCAGAATATAGAAGGCATTAGTAAGTTTAGTGGATGACAGCAAAATTGGTGGCAGCGTAGACAGTGATGAAGGTTTTCTAAGATGATGAAGGGATCTTGATCAAATGGGCCAATGGGCTGAAAAATGGCAGATGGAGTTCAATCTGGATAAATGCGAGGTATTGCATTTTGGTACAACAAACAAGGGTAGGGCTTATAAAATTAACACAAGGGCCTTGGGTAGTGTTGTAGAACAGAGGAACCTCGGGATGCAGGCGCATAATTCTTAAAAATTTAGATATGATAGTTGAAAAGGCATTTGACACGGTTGCCTTCATTGCTCAGTCCTTTGAGTATATGAGTCGTGACGTTATGTTGAGGATGTACAGGACGTTGGTGAGGCTTCATCTGAAATACAGTGTCCAGGCCTGGTCACCCAGTTATAGGTCAGGTATTATCCAGCTGGAGAGGGTTCAGAAGAGATTTCCCAGGATGTTGTTGGGTATGGAAGGTTTGAGTTATAAGGAAATGCTGGCTAGGCTGGGACACTTTTTTGCTGGAGCATAGGAGGTTGAGAGGTGACCTGACAGAAAATAACGAGAGGTATAGATAGAGTTGATAGTAGCTGCCTTTTCCCCAAGATGGGAAATTTCAAAACTAGGGGACACATTTTTAAAGCAAGAGGAGAGAGATTTAAAAAAGACCTGAGGCATAATTTTTCACAGAGGATGTTTCATGTGTGGAATGAACTTCCTGAGGAAGTGGGGAATGCTGGTACAATTACAGATGCATATATGAATAGGAAAGGTTTGAAGGGATGTGGACCTGGAGCGGTCTGGTGGGACTAGTTTAGTTTGGGATTATGTTCAGCGTAGACAGGTTGGATGATGTGTCTGTTTCCATGCTGTGTGACTGTAGGATTCTGGATCACCCCTTAGCCTTCTAAATCAAAGACCTTAAACATTTGCTTCCTCCACTGATTTTTTCCTTTATTCATTCACAGGGTGAGGGCATCGCTGGCCAGGCAACATTTATTGCCCATTCCTAATTGCCCAGACGGCAGTTGAGAGTCAACCACACCGCTATGGGTCTGGAGTCACATGTAGGCCAGACCAGGTGAGGATGGCAGTTTCCTTCCCTAAAGGGCATTAGTGAACCAGGTGGGTTTATCCCGAAGGTCGACAATGGGTTCACAGTCAACATTAGGCTCTAAATTCTAGATAGTTATTGAATTCAAATTCCACCATCTGCCACAGCAGGATTTGAACCCGGGGCCCCCGGACATTTTCAACGCATCCAACACATCATCCTCCAACACTTCCGCCATCTGCAATCCGACAATCCAAAGATATTTTTACCCCCCCACCCTTATCTGCTTTCCGGAGAGACCGCTCTCTCCGTGACTCCCTTGTCCGCTCCACACTCCCCTCCAGCCCCACCACACCCAGCACTTTCCCCTGCAACCGCAGGCAGTGCTACACCTGCCCCTACGCCTCCTCCCTCACCCCCATCCCATGCCCCAAGAAGACATTGCACATCAAGCAGAGGTTCATCTGCACATCTGCCAATGTGGTATACTGCATCCACTGTACCCGGTGTGGCCTCCTCTACATTGGGGAAACCAAACGGAGGCTTGGGGACCGCCTTGTAGAACACCTACGCTCGGTTCACACTAAACAACTGCACCTCCCAGTTGCGAACCATTTCAACTCCCCCTCCCATTTCGCAGACGACATGTCCATCCTGGGCCTCCTGCAGTGCCACAACGATGCCACCCGAAGGTTGCAGGAACAGCAACTCATATTCCGCTTGGGAACCCTGCAGCCCAATGGTATCAATGTGGGTTTCACAAACTTCACAATTTCCCCTCCCCCGACTGCATCCCAAAACCAGCCCAGCTCATCCCCGCCTCCCTAGCCTGTCCTTCCTCCCACCTATCCCCTCGTCCCACCTTAAGCCCCACCCCATCTCCTACCTACTAACTTCATCCCGCCCCCATGACCTGTCCGTCCTCTCTAGACTGACCTATCTCCTCCCTACCTTCCCACCTACACTTGCCTTTACTGGCTCCATCCTGCCTCTTTGACCTGTCTGTCTCCTCTCCACCTATCTTCTCCTCTATCTATCTTCTATCTGCCTCCCCCTCTCTCCCTACTTATTTCAGAGCCCCCTTCCCCTCCCCCATTTCTGAAGAAGGGTCTAGGCCCGAAACGTGGGCCTTCCTGCTGCTCTGATGCTGCTTGGCCTGCTGTGTTCATCCAGCTCTACACCTTGTTGTCTCATTTTCCTGGGTCTCTGGATTAACAGCTTAGCGATAAGACCACTCGACCATCGCCCACCTCCCCCCCCCACCTCCTGATACACTGTGCGAAGCACACACGAGGTGAACTCCTGCAACCTACCAGGGCTCCATCACCACAGCTGTGACCTTTACCATTTGGATGCATGAGTAAACCCTTACCTTTAAATTCACCTCCAAGACCACACTGTGCTGGCTTCAAACTATATTGCTGTCCCTTGCTGGGTCAGAAACCTAGGATTCACTCCATAACAGCATGACGTGGGAATCTGCCACACATGAACTGCAGTGGTTTAAGATGTCCCTTCACCGCTATCTTCTCAAGGGCAATTAGGGATGAGCCAGTTTGAGTGCATGAATCTGTGTGTAGAATGCAATGAGATCTGAACTGCTGCTATGTTCATGTACTATGCAAGAGGAGGAATTCATTCATAGCTGGAGGGGTTAATTCTGCAGGAAAGAAACCAACTGCTGAATTAAATTATAAGGATCCTCAAATGAAAGCCCATTATGCTAAGGAATATGCTGCCACCTACAGCATTCAGTGCTGGTATGACTGAAGAAATTGATGTTTTTCCTCCCCAGGTGCAGGGAACAATGGAATAGAGATCTAAATGATAAGTGATACTCTTGGTGGTAATTGGCCCTTTGTGTCTCTACATCCAAATGCTCAGCCCAGCCAGATTGATTGAATATAATTCACCTATTTCGACCAAGTTCTAAGAAAAACTCAATCGTACAGAACTAATTGACACTGAAATAACAGTCTTGCAAAGCCCTGCTAAATTAATGTTTTCATAGTGCAAATGGCAGACTGGTGCATGAAGGGTTATTCTACTGATGCTGTGATTAGAAGCATTACTGGACACACAAGGACCTTTTTCCATTCAATGTGTCTCATTTACCTACGTGGGAGTAGTTGATGCTAGGACCAGCTTCCTCAAGTGTTCCAATAATTAATCAACAATTGCATCCCCAACCTTGATAAGAATGAACAATGGCATAATTTCTGTTATTATCTGAAAAAATAAAAAAAACAAAAAATGGGCTTATTCTTAACTTAACTGCATGAAGTCTGTCAGGGAGGCAATGAATGAAACCAGTTACTGCTGATGGTTCATTTATTCGAGGCACAGTCACATAATAAATTGTGATAAAGAACTTCAGCTTAAGGTCAGTGCTATTCAAGAAGAGCTCTTGAAGTTAATGGTAAGATTCTAAATTGGGCATCAGTGTTCCTGTTGTGATCGAGGGTGGTGAATGGTGACTGCACCAGCCAAGACTTCCAGTTACCAAAGTAAGATACTGTGGATGCTGGAGATCTGATACTTTCATTTCTGTTTTATTTCATTTTCAATTTCTCATTTGCATTGTCAATCACTGATTGCTGCCAGACAGTACATCTCAGTGGATGTTGTATCAAGATGGAATCAGACTTTGCAATGAAGTCCTCTGTTCTGAACGGAAGAATCCAGACCAGATAACCTCTCAAGCTTACATAACACGGTATGAAGCTGGATGAACGCAGCGGACCAAGCAGCATCAGAGGAGCAGGAAAGCTTGACATTTGGGTTGGGACCCTTCTTCAGAAAAGCCTCTCAAGCTTGTTCTATTTATCTTAATGAGACTAACAAAGAAAAGCAGCATAAAATGAGGGTGAGATTGTTAAGGGGACGCGCAAGCGGAAGGTCCTGGGGTACACAGTAAGGCAGACAGGGTGGCTCAGTGGTTCAGTGCATAGCACTGCTGCCTCTCAGCGCCAGGACTGAAGAGCCTGTTTCCACACTATAGGAATTCCATGATCTATTAATGAAGCAAATGGATTCCTGTATTTTATAATGGCAGGGATAGATTTCAAATGCAGGAAGGTTATCTTTTCCCTGGGGTGGGGGGAGTCCAAAACTAGAGGGTATATGTTTAAGGTAAGAGGTGAAAGATTTAAAGGGGATTGAAGGAGCAATTTTCTCATGCAGAGGGTGGTGCATGTGTGGAATGAGCTACCAGAGGAAGTGGTGGAGCTGGTACAATTTAAAGGGCACCTGGATGGGAGATGGCCTAATGGCATTATCACCGGACTGTTAACCCAGAGGCCCAGATAACATTCCAGAGACTCGGGTTCAAATCCCACCATGACAGATGGTAGAATTTGAATTCAATAAAAATCTGGTATTAAGAATCTAATGATGGCCATGAATCGATTGTCGGAAAAACAGATCTAGCTCACTAATGCCCTAAAGGGAGGAAAACTGCCATCCCTACATGAGACTACATGTAATGTGGTTGACTCTTAACTGTCCTCAGGGCAATAAATGCTGCCTGTCCAGTGACAGCCTCATTCCATGAACGAATAAAGGGGAAAAAAATGAAAGGAAGGGTTTGAGGGATATGGGACAAAATGGAACTAGGCTTATTTAGGATATCCAGTTAGCACGGATGAGTATGCTAACTCATACTCATCCATGAGTATGACTCTACGATAAACCTGTGTAAAACAGTAACTCAACAATGAACTGGAGTATTATGTGGAATTCAATCTCTTCCATACACAAAGTGTGGTAGATGTTTGGAAGTCTCTTCCACAAATAGCAGTGCATTCTGGATCAGTTGTTAATTTTAAACCTGCGATAGATAATTTTTTCTTAAGCAAAGATATTAAAGGAATGAGCCAAAGGCCATAGATCAATCATGTTCTCACTAAATGGTGGAACAGGCTCAAGGGGCTGAATGGCCTAGTCCTGTTCCAATGTTCCTAATATGTGGGGACCACTTTCTAATGAAGATATTGGAGAGAGTGCATAAAAAATTTGTGGGATTAGGGACTTTGATCGCATGGATAAACTGAACAATCTTCAGACAGAAGTGCCAAGTGGATGATCTGTCTCGGCCTCCTCCAGTGGCCCCCAGCATTACAGATAACAGTCTTCAGCCAATTTGATTCACTCCACGTGGTATCAGGAAATGGTTGGAGCCACTAGATACTGCAAATGCTACACTGCCTGACAATATTCTGGTAATAGTACTGAAGACATGTGCTCTAAAACGTGCTGCTCCCCTCGCCAAGCTGTTCCAGTACAGTTACAATACTGGCATCAAACTGACCCTAAGGAAAATTCCCAAGTTATGTCCTGTACACAAAACGTAGGACAAATTCAACCCAGCCAATTACCGCCCCATCAGTCGACTCGATCATCAGTAAAGTGATGGAAGATGTCATCAACAGAGCTATCAAGCAGCACCTACTCAGCAATAACCTGCTCAGTGACGCTCAGTTTGGGTTCCGCCAGGGCCACTCAGCTCCTGATCTCATTACAGCCTTGGTTCAGACATGGACAAAAGAGCTGAATTCCAGAGGTGAGATGAGTGACAGCCCTTGACATTGAGGCTGCATTCGACCGAATGTGGCATCAAAAAGCCCTGGCAAAACTGGAATCGATGGGTATCGGGGGAAAACTCTCCACTGGTTGGAGTCATACCTGGCTTATAGGAAGAGTTGGGTTGTTGTGGTTGTTGGAGGCAAGTCATCTCAGCTCCAGGATATCCCCGCAGGAGTTTCTCAGCGTGGTATCCTCGGCCGAACCATCTTCAGTTGTTTCAGCAATGACCTTCCCTCCATGATAAAGTCAGAAGTGGGAATGTTCACTGATGTTTGCATAATGTTCAGGACCGTTTGGGAATCCTCAGATACTGGAGCAATCCATGTTCAAATGCAGCAAGATGTGGACAATATTCAGACTTGGGCTAACAAGTGGCAAGTAACATTCATGCACACAAATGCCAGAAAATGACCATCCTCAATAAAAGACAATCCAGTCACCACCCCTTGACATTCAATGGTGTTACTATCACTGAATCTCCCACTATTAACATCCTGGGGGTTATCATTGACCAGAAACTCAACTGGACTCACCACATAAACACAGTGGCTACAACAGCAGGTCAGAAGTTAGAAATACTGCTGCAAGGAAGACAGCTCCTGACTTCCCAAAGCCTGTCCACCATCTACAAGTCAGGCATCTGTTGGAATACTCCCTACTTGTCTGGGTGGGTGCAGTTCCAACAGCACTCAACAAACTTGACATGGCCCAAGGCAAAGTATTTTGCTTGATTTGTACCACATCTACAAACACCTACTCCCTCCACCAATGTTAAACAGTAGTAGTGTGTAACTATCTACAAGATACACCCAAGAAATTCACCAAAGAGCTTTGAACAGCACCTTTAAAGTCCCTGACCATCTAGAAGGATGAGGGCAGCAGATATATGGGAATACCTCCACCTGCAAGTTTCCCTTCAAGCCATGTGCCATCCTGACTTGAAAATATATCACTGTTTTCTCACTGGCATTGGATGAAAATCCTGGAATTCTCTCCGTAACGGCATTGTGAATCTATCTAGAGCACATGGCTGCAGTTCAGCGCCACCTTCTCAAGGGCAACCAGGATTGGACAATGAGTACTGGCCAGCCAGTGATGCCCACATCCCATGAATGAGTGAAAATACTCAAGGGAACTGTTCTCTTTAGAGAAAAAATGATGAAGAGGGGACTTGAAAGATGTGTTCTTGAGCATTCTGGTCCGAGCAGAAAGAAACTGTTCTCATTGGCAGAAGGACTGAGAAAAACAGGACACTTGATTTGAGGTGAAGGGGGTGGTGCATTTATGGAACAAGCTGCCAGAGGAAGTGGTGGAGGACGGTACAACTACAACATTTAAAAGGTACTTGGATGCATGTATAAATTGAAGGGGTTTAGAGGGATATGAACTAAAAGCTGGCAAACCAGACTAGGTCTGATTGGGATGTCTGGTCAGATCATAGGAGTTGGATTGAAGGGTTTATGTCCTCACTATATGACTATATTACTCTATGAATATCAAAAGAAGCAAATACGACATGATCAGCAGCAAGTGATCAGCATCTGGAATGAACCACTGAGATTGTGGCGATGGCTATTCTACGGTGGGCCTTCAAAAGAGAATTTTTGCCATTTTCTAAATAGAAAACATTCACAGGGCTACGGGGAGGAGGTAGGGTAATTGGGACCGAGTTCGCTGCTCTTGCAGAGATCCAACACAGGGCCGAGTGGCCTCCTTCTGTGCTGTAATTGTGCCATCATTCAGTGAGATTGTGGCTGACTACCAAATCTCCACCTATTTGCCCTATCCCCATAACCTTTGATTCCCTATCAAAATTAGCCTTGAATACATGCATTGACTAAACATCTGCCACACGCTGGGGCAGAGAATTCTAATGACTGACAACTACATAAGTGAAGAAGTTTCTGCTGATCTGTTGTGTTACAGGTCAAATCCCTAACCTTAAAATTAATCCCATAACTCTAAATTATGCAGTTGAGTTTTCTCCTTTCTGAATCAGCCTGTCATAACCCATGAAGAATAGTCAATTTGGCAAAACACCACAAAAGAGTCAGCATGAAGGAACATACCCACGTACAATGTAAAGGAGGAAATGAGTAGAAAAGTTCGTGGAGAATACAGAACGCAGTTTTGAATTCTGAACTCAAACTCAATCATCTCTCAGCCTTTATTCATCCTGTTTTCACAGATTTTGCACTATTTGCATTCTGTTCAAACTGACTAAAAAGATGCACCATCACTGTCATTAAATTTAGGCAACAGCAAATCATTTGAACGAGACTTCACCGGTCCTGAAATCTCATGAAATCGTCAACTCAATGCCAGTCTTCCTATTGACTCTCAGTCATTTTAGCTCTCACTTTTACTATCAGGCAAGGCTGCAAGGGAATACACAATTCACTTAAGTTAATTCATTGGTAGTGTGAGTCAATGTAAGCCCAAAATAAGAAACAAATGATCATCACATGACTGAAAGCAAACAGTCATTTCCATGTCAGATTGTTCCTGAGTAATACCAAGCGCTGAAGTGAAGGGAAGGCGACAGCAAATGAGAGGAGAGAGTAGAAGACAAGGAGCTTCCACCAACAGTGCTAAAGCATTGGATATGGTAACTGTTTGCCTGCTAGTACTACGGTGAGAATTTCTTTCCCTGTTTCTCAAATCGACGTTTACAATCAATTTACAAACAGTGGACAGCCACCAGAACATTTCAGAAATGATCGTGGTAGAGGCTGCTATCTTCGGAAATGGAAGATTCGGGCATCACCATCATGTAGTTGGAGAAACCTTGATCAGACTGTGGACGTGTATCGTTGGAAAGTGCCCTCAGTGGGACCACACAGTCTTGTAACACAGGCGTTTCACTCTGGCTGTCTCAGTTAGACATAAATATTTGATTGCAACAAATGCAGGGAATGCTGGAGAAACTCAGCAGGTCTGGCCGCATCTGTAGAAAGAGAAACAGAGTTAATGTTTCGACTTGGATACGACTCTTCTTAAGAAGGAGATGAGTAACTTCACTAAATACTTTGCTCAGCAAAAGCCTGGATTTATGTTAAAATCATAGAATCGTGAATCCCTACAGTACAGATAGAAGCCATTTGGCTCATCAAATCTGCACGGACCTTCCAAAGAGCATCCCATCCAGACCCAACCTATCCCACTCTATCCCCTCAACCCCAAATTTACAATGATTAATCCACCTAGCCGAAATAACCCTGGATGCTACAGGACAATTTAGCATATTCAATCTACCTAACCTGCACATATTATTTTAATATTGTTTTATTATATGTGGCCATTGCTGGCTAGGCCAGCATTAATTGCCCAGAGGGCAGTTAAGAGTCAACCACAGTGTTGTGCATCTGAAGTCACACATAGGCCAGATAAAAATGGCAGACTTCCTTCTGTTCATGACATCAGATGTGTTTTTACATGGTCACTAGCGGACCAGCCTTTTCATTCTTCCTGATTTTTATTTTTAAAACAGAATTCAATTTTGATCTGCCATGGCTCTCAAAGCACTAGTACACAATTGTCTTCGGCCTGCACTTTCACTATGGTAACACTTGAAGGTGCATTATGGGTGAGTAATCAAATAACTTGGCGTTGCTTTTAGGGTAAGTGACCAAAAGATTAGTCAAACAGCCAGGTTTTAAGGACTGTCTTAAAAGAAATAAACTTCAATTATTAATGAGTTACATTTTTATTTGCTTTCCAATTCGAGTTTTCCTGATTTACAAAGAGAAACAAAGAAACCTACAGCACAGGAACAGGCCCTTCGGCCCTCCAAGCCTCCTCCTGCTGATGCTTTGTGGTGGGGGTATTGCAAGAGGTGGTGACTGGGGAAGGGTCAGTGAGGAGGGTCATTCTAACATATCTTATCTTAACATATCTCAGGCAATTGAGCATCCATGAGCCAGGAAGGTGGACAAATCCTGTGGCCATATCGGAGAAGGATTTGTGCTTATACAGCAGCCTCCCCGGCCACTGGATATCTCAAAGAATTTTGCAGCCAATGAAATGTGACAATGTGTGAAGCACTGCAGTCAATATGAGCACAGCAAGACCCCACGAGTAGCAATGTGACAAAAGACTGAATAATTTGTTTCTTGTGAAGTCGAGTGAGTGATAAATATTGGACAAGACAGTAAAGGACAACACTGCGGCTCTTTGAAATAGCACCACAAAACTTTTACAACCACTAAAAAAAGGTTCTCTGTGGAATTCATTGCCCAGAGGGTTGTGGAGGCCAAGTTATTTAAGATAGAGATAGCTAGGGTCTTGTTTAGTCAGGGTGACGTGGAGAAGGTAGGAGAATACAGTTGATCAAATGACCGAATTCTACCCCATATTTTATGGTCTGATGATCTTACACAGACCTTCAGTTTAACACTCCATTCAAAAGACAGTTCAGCACAGCGCAGCACAGCCCTTTTTGTTATTCATTCCTGGGAGGTGGGCATCGCTGGCTGGGCCAACATTTATTGCCGATCCCTAGTTGCCCCCGAGAAGGTCACGGTGACCCAACAACAGTGAAGGGATTCCAAGTCAGGACAGTGAATGGCTTGGAGGGGGATTTGTAGGTCACGGCATTCCCATGTATCTGCTGCTCTTTTCTTTCTAGATTAAAGTGGTCCTGGGTTTGGAAGGTGCTGTCTGAGGATCTTTGGTGAATTTCTGTAGTGCATCTTGCAGATAATGCACACTGCTGCTACTGAGCTTTGATGTTTGTACTCACATCCTGGAGTCAGGGGAGGTGAAGGCCTGGTGGTATTATCGCTGGACTATTAATCCAGAGACCCAGGTAATCTGAGGACCCAGGTTTGAATCCTGCCATGGCTGATGGTGGAATTTGGATTCTCAAAAACAAATCTAGAAATGAGAGTTAATGGGAACTGCAGATGTTGGAGAATCCAAGATAATAAAATGTGAGGCTGGATGAACACAGCAGGCCAAGCCGCATCTCAGGATCACAAAAGCTGACGTTTCGGGCCTAGACCCTTCATCAGAGAGGGGGATGGGGTGAGGGTTCTGGAATAAATAGGGAGAGAGGGGGAGGCGGACCGAAGATGGAGAGAAAAGAAGATAGGTGGAGAGAGTATAGGTGGGGAGGTAGGGAGGGGATAGGTCAGTCCAGGGAAGACGGACTGGTCAAGGAGGTGGGGTGAGGTTAGTAGGTAGATGGGGGTGCGGCTTGGGGTGGGAGGAAGGGATGGGTGAGAGGAAGAACAGGTTAGGGAGGCAGAGACAGGTTGGACTGGTTTTGGGATGCAGTGGGAGGAGGGGACGAACTGGGCTGGTTTAGGGATGCGGTGGGGGAAGGGCAGATTTTGAAACTGGTGAAGTCCACATTGATACCATTAGGCTGCAGGATTCCCAGGCGGAATATGAGTTGCTGTTCCTGCAAGCTTCGGGTGGCATCATTGTGGCACTGCAGGAGGCCCATGATGGACATGTCATCTAAAGAATGGGAGGGGGAGTGGAAGTGGTTTGCGACTGGGAGGTGCAGTTGTTTGTTGCGAACTGAGCGGAGGTGTTCTGCAAAGCGGTCCCCAAGCCTTCGCTTGGTTTCCCCAATGTAGAGGAAGCCACACCGGGTACAGTGGCTGCAGTATACCACATTGGCAGATGTGCAGGTGAACCTCTGCTTAATGTGGAATGTCATCTTGGGGCCTGGGATAGGGGTGAGGGAGGAGGTGTGGGGGCTAGTGTAGCATTTCCTGCGGTTGCAGGGGAAGGTGCCGGGTGTGGTGGGGTTGGAGGGCAGTGTGGAGCGAACAAGGGAGTCACGGAGAGAGTGGTCTCTCCGGAAAGCAGACAGGGGTGGGGATGGAAAAATGTCTTGGGTGGTGGGGTCGGATTGTAAATGGCGGAAGTGTCGGAGAATGATGCGTTGTATCCGGAGGTTGGTGGGGTGGTGTGTGAGAACGAGGGGGATCCTCTTTGCGCGGTTGTGGCGGGGGCGGGGTGTGAGGGATGTGTTGCGGGAAATACGGGAGACGCGGTCAAGGGTGTTCTCGATCACTGTGGGGGGAAAGTTGCGGTCCTTGAAGAACTTGGACATCTGGGATGTGCGGGAGTGGAATGTCTTATCATGGGAGCAGATGTGGCGGAGGCGGAGGAATTGGGAATAGGGGATAGAATTTTTGCAGGAGGGTGGGTGGGAGGAGGTGTATTCTAGGTAGCTGTGGGAGTCGGTGGGCTTGAAATGGACATCAGTTACAAGTTGGTTGCCTGAGATGGAGACTGAGAGATCCAGGAAGGTGAGGGATGTGCTGGAGATGGCCCAGGTGAACTGAAGGTTGGGGTGGAAGGTGTTTGTGAAGTGGATGAACTGTTCGAGCTCCTCTGGGGAGCAAGAGGCGGCGCCGATACAGTCATCATTGTACCGGAGGAAGAGGTGTGGTTTGGGGCCTGTGTAGGTGCGGAAGAGGGACTGTTCCCATCGTCTCAGCCTGCTCCTGCCCCACCGAACTCATCTCCACCTATCTGGACTCCATTTTCTCCCCTTTGGTCCAGGAACTCCCTACGTACGTCCGTGACACCACCCATGCCCTCCACCTCCTCCAGGACTTCCAATTCCTTGGCCCCCAACACCTCATCTTCACCATGGACATCCAGTCCCTAAAAACCTGCATTCCGCATGCAGATGGCCTCAAGGCCCTCCGCTTCTTCCTGTCCCGCAGGCCCGACCAGTCCCCCTCCACCGACACCCTCATCCGCTTAGCCGAACTCGTCCTCACACTCAACAACTTCTCTTTTGACTCCTCCCACTTCCTACAGATTAAGGGGGTGGCCATGGGCACCCGCATGGGCCCCAGCTATGCCTGCCTCTTTGTAGGTTACGTGGAACAGTCCCTCTTCCGCACCTACACAGGCCCCAAACCACACCTCTTCCTCCGGTACATTGATGACTGTATCGGCGCCGCCTCTTGCTCCCCAGAGGAGCTCGAACAGTTCATCCACTTCACCAACACCTTCCACCCCAACCTTCAGTTCACCTGGGCCATCTCCAGCACATCCCTCACCTTCCTGGATCTCTCAGTCTCCATCTCAGGCAACCAGCTTGTAACTGATGTCCATTTCAAGCCCACCGACTCCCACAGCTACCTAGAATACACCTCCTCCCACCCACCCTCCTGCAAAAATTCCATCCCCTATTCCCAATTCCTCCGCCTCCGCCGCTTCTGCTCCCATGATAAGACATTCCACTCCCGCACATCCCAGATGTCCAAGTTCTTCAAGGACCGCAACTTTCCCCCCACCGTGATCGAGAACACCCTTGACCGCGTCTCCCGTATTTCCCGCAACACATCCCTCACACCCCGCCCCCGCCACAACCGCGCAAAGAGGATCCCCCTCGTTCTCACACACCACCCCACCAACCTCCGGATACAACGCATCATTCTCCGACACTTCCGCCATCTACAATCCGACCCCACCACCCAAGACATTTTTCCATCCCCACCCCTGTCTGCTTTCCGGAGAGACCACTCTCTCCGTGACTCCCTTGTTCGCTCCGCACTGCCCTCCAACCCCACCACACCTGGCACCTTCCCCTGCAACCGCAGGAAATGCTACACTAGCCCCCACACCTCCTCCCTCACCCCTATCCCAGGCCCCAAGATGACATTCCACATTAAGCAGAGGTTCACCTGCACATCTGCCAATGTGGTATACTGTATCCACTGTACCCGGTGTGGCTTCCTCTACATTGGGGAAACCAAGCGGAGGCTTGGAGACCGCTTTGCAGAACACCTCCGCTCAGTTCGCAACAAACAACTGCACCTCCCAGTTGCAAACCACTTCCACTCCCCCTCCCATTCTTTAGATGACATGTCCATCATGGGCCTCCTGCAGTGCCACAATGATGCCACCCGAAGGTTGCAGGAACAGCAACTCATATTCCGCCTGGGAACCCTGCAGCCTAATGATATCAATGTGGACTTCACCAGTTTCAAAATCTCCCCTTCCCCTACTGCATCCCTAAACCAGCCCAGTTCGTCCCCTCCCCCCACTGCACCACACAACCAGCCCAGATCATCCCCTCCACCCACTGCATCCCAAAACCAGTCCAACCTGTCTCTGCCTCCCTAACCTGTTCTTCCTCTCACCCATCCCTTCCTCCAACCCCAAGCTGCACCTCCATCTCCTACCTACTAACCTCATCCCACCTCCTTGACCTGTCCGTCTTCCCTGGACTGACCTATCCCCTCCCTACCTCCCCACCTATACTCTCTCCACCTATCTTCTTTTCTCTCCATCTTCAGTCCGCCTCCCCCTCTCTCCCTATTTATTCCAGTTCCCTCTCCCCATCCCCCTCTCTGATGAAGGGTCTAGGCCCGAAACGTCAGCTTTTGTGCTCCTGAGATGCGGCTTGGCCTGCTGTGTTCGTCCAGCCTCACATTTTATTATCTAGCAATAAGAGTGTAGTGATGACTGTGCTTCTATTGTTGATTGTCAGGAAAATCCCATCTGATTCACTAATGCCCTGTTGAGAAGGAAGCTGCCATCCTTATCTGGTCTTCACTACATGTGACTCCAGGCCCACAGCAATGTGATTGATGTTTAACTGCCCTCAGGGCAATTAGATTGGACACTAAATGCCGGCCTGGCTCACCCACATTCCATGAATGGATTTTTAAAAAATTCCTGGAGGAGGAATTTGAACCCATACCACTTCATTTCAGAAGTGAGAGTCTTAGCAATGCAAATGACATAGAGGGGACAACAATTAAAGTCCAGCCCAGTCACCAGGTGACCCTCAGGCACCAAAACACTCCAGCAATCCAAAGGTGTGCAGGTTAGGTGGACTGGCCATGTTGTATCAATGGATGTGCAGGCTCGGTGGATTACCCATGGGAAATGCAGGGTTACAGGGATAGGTTAGGGAGGTGGGTCTAGATAGGATACTCTTCAGTGGGTCAGTGGGAGCTATCATGGTCAGTGAGAACTTTATGGGCCAAATGGCCTGCTTCCACATTGTAGGGGTTCTATGATTCTGCTGCCTGTAGGAGATTATGAGGCTTGTGTATTTCTGTTATTTTGAGAAGATTTATAGCTCAGGTTGAGGTTCTGGATGTGAGTTTGCTCGCTGAGCTGGAAGGTTCATTTTCAGACAAACACCAGCGCTTTGTCGGAGGCTCACTGATGATGTTACCTAGAATGGTGACGAAACATCTGAAAACGAACCTTCCAACTCAGCGAGCAAACTCACATCCAGTTCTGTTATTCGTTAACTTTATCAACTGTGCTTATAAGTAAGGAATCGGAGTGGGCTGGTGGTGTGATCCTTGAAGAACAGAGCTGACAGGAATTACTGTGGACACCAGTGTAAGAGATCCCAGTTTGAAGCATGCAACTCCAAATATCATGACAACTTTCATTGACCCCTAGCGCTTATGGATCAATGGAAAAGGCAGCTGTCGACTTCCACTGCCTTCTGTGTGGTAAATTGACTCTTAATTTCACTCTGTAATGGTTCAACCATATCTTTTAATAAATTATGTCTCTTTGATCTGTGTATTAATAGGGAAAGCTCACGTAAAGAAGGGGTCAGACTGCAGAAGTGGACTGAATTGAATTCAATCCTTTGACATACATGATTCAACTATAGTTTCCAAGCAGGTATTGTCATCAACACTTTACCCATTGCCTTTCTCTTGGAATGTGGGCAACACTGACAAGACAGCAGCTCATACCCATCACGAGATGCCCTGAGACCATTGTGAGTCAACCAACAAGAATGGGACTAGAGTCACGTGTAAGGTAGACCTGCCATTGGCAGGCAGCATTCTTGGCTTTGAGGGACAATATGAATTAATTTCGTTTTCAACACAATTCGCAACTTCTATGGCTATTAAAAAAAAGCAGATCCACATGTATAAGATGAAATATGGTGGAGCTGGAGGAACACAGCAGGCCAGGCAACATGAGAGGAGCAGGAAAGTTGACGTTTTGGGTCAGGTCTGAGACCCACATGTACATTCACAATTGGACCATTATAGAATTGTGAAGTCAATATCTGCGTTGACAGCCAAGTACCACAGACATAAACGTTTCAAGAGATTTTCTTATTACACAAAAAAGATTAAACAAATAGTGGAAAATAATTAAAAACTGAAAGAACTGCGGGTGTGATAAATCAGAAACAAAAGCAGAAATTGCTGGAAAAAACTCAACAGGTCTGGAAGCATCTGAAGAGAGAAATCAGAGTTAATGTTTCACGTTGAGTGACCCATACTCAAAAGTATTCAGCATTCTAAGGAAGGGTCACTCAATCCAAAATGTTAACTGTGATTTCTCTCCACATATGCTGCCAGACTTGATCTTTTCCAGCAGTTTGCGTTCGTTTGCGAATGGAAAATAACTATCTAAGATAACTGCAACTCCTTGTAAATCATTTGATTTTCAGTCGTGTATCAATTGTTAAACATTTCCTTTCAAGAGACATTGCTGCCTACAAGGTTAACTAAAAAGATACCAGACGAGAAGTTTGTGCAGATGATTGAAGCTGGCATTTTTCTGCTGAGAGCAGAGAGGTTTAAGGAGAGTTGCTCAAAGTCAGGAACGGTTCATTACAAAAGCAGTGAATGCTAGAAGTACCCATGATGCCCTTTCTTCTCTTTATTTGTTAACAAGATGAGAATGTCACTGGCCAGGCACCATTTATTGCCCATCCCTAATTTCCCAGATGGCAATTAAGAGCCACCCACATTGCTATGGGTCTGGAGTCACAGGTAGGCCAGACCAAGTTAGGACAGCAGATTTCTTCCCAAAAGGACATTGGTGAACCAGATGGGTTTTTCTGACAATCGACAATGGATTCATGGTCATCATTAGATTCGAAATTCCAGATAGTTATTGAATTCAAATTCCACCATCTGCTGTGGCAGGATCAAACCTAGGTCTCCAGAACATTACCTGGATCTCTGGATTAACAATCCAGCAATAATACCACAAGACCATCACCTCCACTAAGTCTGCTGGTATCAGTGAAGAGAGAAGCAGAATTGGCATTTAAGAAGAGATGGATAATATTTGACTAGACCATTAATGGAGTTACTCCCTTCACAGACCACTGACTATGACCAGCCATTTCAGTTTTAATTTTGGATTTTTAGCATACAACAGTATTTTGCTTTTCATTTCGGGATTTTAATTGTCTTCACTTGCAGAAAGGGCAGTAACCATAGGACAAAGATTTAAGATAATTGACAAAGAAACTAGAGGGGAAATGAGAATTTTTTGTATGCAGCTAGCTTGAACACACCACCTAAAGGGTGGTGGAGGTGATTCATTAGTAACTTTCAAAAGAGAATCAAATATATTCTTGAAAAGGAAATGATTGGCAGGAAATGTAGAAAGAGCTGAGCAGAGGCATTAATTGGATAGCTCTCTCAAATGGTCTACAATTGTGCTGTGTAATTCTGTGACCAGGTGATAAGATTTAACATACAAGCCTTTCTTTTTGATCATGGGAGCGCTTAATAACACAAGTCATATCATAAAAATTGTCTCCATCACAAACCGCACCCCCTCCCCAACTGCCCACCCGCACTGACTGCCAAAACGGATCGATTGGTGACTGCGCAGTCTGCTGTGTCTCTGCTCTGGAAGACGTTAAACACTGCAAGCTGCCTTGAGAAAGAGCAGGGGTGTTATCCCCAGCCTCCAGGTAAATATTTATCCAACAATCAACCTCAGAAGAACAAATTATCTGGTCATTATCACATTACTCTTGTAAGAGATTACCATGTACAAGACTGAATGTTTGTATTATAATTGGGATCAAATTTCAAATAAAGCACTTTGTTGTAAGCATAGTTATTTGAGATATCCAGCAATATGAAAAGTTCTAAATAAATGCATGCCTTTTTTTCTGTTTCTTTTTGAAGAAACGTATCTGCATCCACACCTAGATGTTCTGGTCATAATTCTGAGACTGTGCCCCCCAGTTACCTTTCCATACACAGTGAGTCAGAAAGTAAATGACTGTGTAATGTTAGAGGTGTAATATTATCTGTCACATAAACACCATCAGGGCTACCAATGCAATTTAGCAATGCGGCAAAAAAGTGACAAAGAAAGTAGAACAGGACAAATTTACTATGAATAAAAAGTGAGAAACCTCCTAACCTCACTGTTGGTTTTTTGTTCTTGTTATCAACAATCACCATTAGACCAGGCTAGTCATGATTCCAAGTTTTATACTGAATTCTCTTTTCACCCTCTGCTGTGGTTAGTTACGAGCTCACAACTCCAGGGCAGTAGCTGAGACTCTGGTTTACTCATCAATGAAAATGCCACCATCATCCTCTGTGCCTACACCCCATGGAATACAGTAGTTCAAGACCATAGCTCGACACCACCTTCTCAAGGGCATTGAGGGATATGCAAAAAAATACTAGTCCAGTCAATGATGTCAACAGCCCAAACAAAAGGTTTGCATTTATGAGTCAGCTAAGACCCCATGGATAGCCCTCTCACCCCTGTGTTGAAAAGTTGTACAAGTCCCAATACAGAGACCTCAGCACAAAAATCAAGGTAACCCTTCACTGTAGTACTGAGCAAGTACCGCAGGTCAGAGACTCTTGTGTTTACGTGAGATATTAAATTGAGCTCCGTCTACTCTTTTAGGTGGAGGCGAAAGATTCTCAGGGTGCTGTTTCAAAGAAGAGAAGACCATAAGATATATCCAGCCCACAGAGGCTACTTCATCATTCAAGGAGATCATAGCTGAATTGATAACAAGGTGTAGAGCTGGATTAACACAGCAGGTCAAGCAGCATCAGAGGCAGGAGGGCTGACATTTCAGGCCTAGACCCTCCTTCAGAAATTTCTGAAGGAGGGTCTAGGCTCGAAATGTCAGCCCTCCTGCTCCTCTGATGCTGCTTGACCTGCTGTGTTCATCCAGCTCCACACTTTGTTATCTCAGTGTTCAGATAACTATTTTCAAGAAGTGCTAATAAGAATTCTAACTCACTTGGGCTGCCATACTAGATTGTAAGCATGTACAACAGTAAGGTATTCAGCTCCTCAAGCCTGTTCCAGCCATACTTAATGCCTACTCCAGACTCATTCACTGCATTTGATCCAAATCTTTTTGATAAACCTACCTTTCATCATAGAATTTGTTTCAGTTATTTCTAAATGTCCTTATTTGCTGCTAGTCCATTCGCCCCTCCTAAAGTGTGTCACCTTTAACAAACTCAGTATGCCAGATGGCTCTGTGTATTTTATTACAGTCCGTTTAAGAGAAAGGCTACAAGAAACATATTGCAATTGCCTGAGCCTTTAATTGGTACATAACTGCCTTTGTAGTACATAACATTAGTACATAACTTTGTTATGTCAGATTCTCCAGCATCTGCAGCTCCTACTATCCTGATAACCTCCGACTTCATTTTCCTGCATATTCCCCATTACCCTTGATTTGCCTACTGATTATTATTATCCAGCTCAGCCATGAATATTCACAATGATCCAGCCTTGGCAGCTCTTTGCAGTAAAGAATTCCAAAAATTCACTGAACTCTGCAAGAAGAAATTTCTCCTCACTCCTTAAGTGGGTGACTACTTGCTTTGAGATTACATCCTCTGGTCCTACAGTCTCCCACAAAGGGAAGCAACCTTTCCACATTTACCCGGTCCAGTCCCCTATTTGTTTCAATTAGATCTCCTCTCATTCTTCTAAAGTCCAATTTGTGCAAATCCAAACTACTCAACTTTTCCTCATTGGAAAATCCTTCCATATTTGAGAACAAGCTGATGAACATTCTCTGACTGCCTTCAATGCCAGTATATTCTTCCTTAGATAAAGGGACCAAAATTGTTCACAGTGTTCTAGGTGTGGATTAACCATGGCTTTGTATAGTTTTACTTAAAATTTTTTACTCCATTCCCTTTGAAATAAAGATGATGGAAGAACTATTCTGGGTGATCTGACCAATATTTATCCCTCAAACAACATCAAATACAAGGTCAATTTCAAAGTTTGCTGGCACTGAATTGGCTGCCACGTTCAACAGTGATGAGACTTTAAATACTTAATCGACCGTGAAGTGTTTCGGGATGGACCGAGGTATTGAAAGGCTCTATATAACATTTTTTAAATTTATTTTTGTTTTTTTCTTCGTAGAATGTTTATATCTTCTGAAGTAGGACATGCCAAGATGGACAGCAATGAAATGATGATCAAATAACATTTCTTTAGTAGCGTTGGTCCAAGGATATGTATGATGCAGGCTGCTAGGGAAAACTACACCAGAGAGGGCATGGAGAACTATGGCATAACATCTTAGGGCGGCACAGTGGTTCAGTGGTTAGCACTGCAGACTCACAGTGCCAGGGACCCGGGTTCAATTCCAGCCTTGGGTAACTGTCTGTGCAGAGTTTGCACATTATCCCTGTGTCTGCGTGGGTTTCCTCTGGGTGGCCTGGTTTCCTCCCACAGTCCAAAGATGTGCAGGCTGGGTGGATCGGCCATGCTAAATTGCCCGTAGTGTTCAAGGGTGTGAGGATTATAGGGGGATGGGTCTGGGTGGGATGCTCCAAGGGGCGGTGTGGACTTGTTGGGCCGAAGGGCCTGTTTCCACACAGTAAGGAATCTAATCTAATCTCATACAAAAGGTGTCAGCCCAGACAGTGCAGCATCCCTTCAGTACTACGCTGTGATGTCAGCCTGGAGTATGTGCTCATGTCTCCAGAACAGGACCTGACCCCAGCACCTTCTGATTCAGAAGTGAGAGTGTTTCCAACTGAGTCATGGCTGACACCTCAAACAAAAAACAGATTTGAAACCAAAAGTGTGACATTTAAAGGAACTGAATGTTTTCAGTAAATGGTGTTTACTGTCATAGCAACAGAGTGCAGCAGGCAGCAGCTACTACGAGACACCGCAAGTTTCAAATGATAGTTTTAGACTCACAGGAAGACTTAGAAAAACCACACTAGACAGCAAAGAGCAAATCCCTAATTTCAGGCAGCCCAGCTCGTACTCCAGAAATCATCTTGCGGAAATCATATGCAGAGAATGATGCGTATATAGAATGGACTGCCAGGGAGAGTGGCTGAGGCAGGTAGAATAGCAATATTTTAAATACATTTGGATAGATACATGGATGGGAAAGGCTCGAGGGATATGGGCCAAATACAGGCAGTTGGAACTTGCTGAATGGGCACCATGGTCAGTACAGATCAGTTTGGGCTGAAGGACCTGTTTCCATGCTGTATTACTCTATGATTCTGCTTTATGTCCAAGATCCCCTGTGCTTTACTCAGACTATAAAACTGGAAAAGTGAAATATTCAGCCATTCCATTCAATTAATCAGATTTCTTTCTGTTTCGAGTCACTGTAGCCACTCTCAGATTATTAAAAGTAATAATATACCGATTACATACAGAATTCATCATAAAAATCATTTCCATCTCCTTTCCCTTGGTCTCTAAAATTAGAGGTACAGTGGCAGACCTTGATCAATCGGGTCAATGGCTGAGGATTGGCAAATGGAACTTAATTTGGATAAATAAGAGGTATTGCATTTTGACAAAGCAAACAAGAGCAGGACTTATATAGTTAATGGCAGGCCACTGGGTGATGTTTTAGAACAGAGAGACCTTGGGTTCAAATTCTTCATTCTTTGAAAACCTTGTGTTTATTAAATTGGAGAGAGTCCGGAAAAGATTTACCAGGATGTTGCTGGGACTGAATGGTTTGAGTTGTTAAGATAGGCTGGATATGCTAGGACTCTGTTTGTTGGAGCATAGGATGTTGAAGGTGACATTATAGATGTTTAAAAAATCATGAGGGATATAGGTGAGTGAATAGCAAAGGTCTTTTCTTTCAGGTGGGGGAGTTCAAAACTAGAGGGCAAATTTTTAAGGTGAGAGGAGAAAGACTTAAAAGGACATGAGGGGCAACTTTTTAAATATAGAATGTGGTTCACATGTGAAATGAACTGCCAAAGGAAGTGGCGGTTGCAAGTACAGTTAAAACATTTAAAAGACATTTGGTTTGAGTACATGAACAGGAAAGCTTTGGAGGGATATGGGACAAACGCAGGCAAGTGGGGCCAGTTGCTTTAGGAACATGGTTGGCATGAACTAGTTGGACTGTAGGGTCTGTTTCCATGCTGTATGACTCAATGAAGTCAATGAGAAGCTAACGTAAGGGTTCTGCAGTAGGAGAACAAGAGATGTTTTAGAAGCGTCAGGATGCTATGAGAGACTCAAATTTAGCAGCACATAAAGCAACAACTCAGGTGAAGTGATTCTGTCAAAGTGGGGAGCGGGAGGAACAAAATTGTGGTGGGCTTTCCCCCACTCTCCCCTCATAGCAACTCAACCTATTTTCAAAACTCCTGGAAACCAAACCTTGATCCACGTTATCGGACAGCCTCCTGTAACCTTTCTATCTCAGACAGATCAGGCCTGACTGAAATAGCAATAGGATCATCTGGCTGTGCTGATGGCATAAAATAAGTTGTCAGCATAGGCTATGTTTTCCACTCAAACCTAACCAATGGTATTCCTCTATGATTGACTAAGATCTTCGTAATATATTTGTGCAATTGTGTTTACACATATGCATGTGTCTGCGTGTCAGTGTATGTGTGTTTATACATGTGTGTGTCTTTATGTATGTATGTGTATATGTCTGTATATCTGTACGTGTTTTTTTGTGTATGTGTGTATGCATATGTTTGCATATGTGTTTCTTTGCAAATGTGTGTTTGCATATGTGTGTGTTTGTGTCTGTGCTTTGGATATCTGTGTTGGTATGTGTTTTTATATATGTGTGTCTGCTTTTGTTATGTATTTATATCTGACTGTGCAACGGTGTGTTTACGTCGGTGTTTGTGCTGTGTATATGTGTTCATATCTGTGTCTGTGTATCTGTGAATACATGGGTACTTGTCCATATATGTGTTTTAATGTGAATATATGTATTTATATCAGGGTCTGTGTGTGTATGTTTATATCTGTATTTGAGTGTTTGTGTATGTGTGTTTATGTGTTTATATCAAAGCCTGAGTATCTGCATGTGTTTTTATCTATGCGTGTCAATGCACGTACTCATGTGTTTATATCTATGTCTGTGTGTTTTTATCCATGTGTGTGTTTATATCTGTGCCTGTGCCTGTGCTTGTATATATCTGTGTTTGTGTGCTTGTTGATGTGTTTCTATCTGTGCCTGTGTGTGTGTATATCTGTGTCTGTGTGCATGTTGATATGTTTCATTCTGTGCCTGTGTGCATATACCTGTGTCTGTGTGTGTGTTGATGTGTTTCTATCTGTGCCTGTGCGTGTGTGTGTATATCTGTGTCTGAGAGCGTGTTGACGTGTTTCTATCTGTGCCTGTGCCTGTGTGTGTATATCTGTGACTGTGTGCATGTTGATATGTTTCTATCTGTGCCTATGTGTGTGTATATCTGTGTCTGTGTGTGTATATATCTGTGTCTGTGTGTGTGTATATCTGTGTCTGTGTGCCTGTTGATGTGTTTCTATTGGTGCCTGTGCCTGTGTGTGTATATCTGTGTCTCTGTGTGTGTATATCTGTGTCTGTGTGTGTGTGTTAATGTGTTTCTATCTGTTGCTGTGTGTGTGTACATCTGTGTCTATGTGCCTGTTGATGTGTTTCTAGTGGTGCCTGTGTCTGTGTGTGTATATATGTCTCTCTGTGTGTATATCTGTGTCTGTGTGTGTGTTAATGTGTTTCTATCTGTGCCTGTGTGTGTACATCTGTGTCTGTGTGCCTGTTGATGTGTTTCTAGTGGTGCCTGTGTCTGTGTGTATATATGTCTCTCTGTGTGTACATCTGTGTCTGTGTGTGTGTTAATGTGTTTCTATCTGTGCCTGTGTGTGTACATCTGTGTCTGTGTGCCTGTTGGTGTGTTTCTAGTGGTGCCTGTGTGTGCGTATATCTGTGTCTGTGTGCCTGTTGATGTGTTTCTAGTGGTGCCTGTGTCTGCGTATATCTGTGCCTGTGTGCGTCTTGATGTGTGCCTGTGTTATAATAATTTGCAAATGCTGAAGATGAGGACTCACCTGTCCACACTGATCACACACAGGGTCATGATCGAAGCTGTGCAGCACATTACATCCATGGCGATGAAAACGTTGCAGAAAACTTTACCAAAGAGCCACTCGCCGCCGACCAAGTCGGTGATGATCACGAACGGCATAACGGCCACGGCCACCGAGAGGTCGGCAGCGGCCAGGGACACCACCAGGTAGTTGGAGGGCTGCCGCAGCTTCTTGACGATGCAGACCGAGATGATCACCAGCGAGTTCCCGGCGACTGTCCACACCGTGATGATGGACAGCACAATGCCGATTATAACTTTCTCCACATCGCCGTACAGCAGGATGTCCTCGCCGCAGTCCGTGGAGTTGGTGAGGTTGAGCAGCTCGGGGAACGAGCCGGGGGGCAGCTCCTGCCAGTGTCCGCCCCTGCCCGGCTCGCCCAGGGAGCGGTGGCTGAGTAGGATGGGCTCGGTACGGAGCACCATCCCGTCTGGCTGTGGCGGGGCGCAGCGGCGCCGGTCTGGCCCATGCAGCAAAAACTCTCCGAGAGCTCCCGGGGGCATTCAGGAGCAATCCCTTAGCCTCGCCATCCTACAGCGGAATCTCTCAGTGTTCCCGGGCGCAGAGAGAGACACACACACACACACACACCACTCCTCCAACCCACGATATAATCAGCTGTCCAAGATCAGCTTTATCCGCTCCCTTCGCAAAACCACAAGCGACCAGGAGACCATCTAATCCCCAGCTGGGAGCCCACACAGAAAGGCATCCGACTCCGGAGCTCCGCGCTTCCTCGTGAAATTATAGAAATGACAGCAAGCAGCTGCCTCTTGAGGTGTTCCGACCACAAGTAAAACAGAGCTGCATCAACTAAAATGCTAACTCCTAAACCCCTCCCACACCTCTTCCCCCCCACCCCCCCCACCCCACACACACACACACACACACAAACCCCACAAACACAGTGAAAAGTTGCCAGGCTGCTTGACTTTTCTAACTCGTCTCCCGAGATTTATTGAGAAAAGTCGGACAGAACACCCTCATAAAATGTGACTGGGCTTTGGGATCAAAGAGGTCCAAATCACAGACCAGCCCCCATACCAACCATAACACCAACACACCACCTTCCCCCACCCCCATAACATTTCCTTCGAGCAGCCTCTTGGCGGGGGGGAGCGTCTCCTGTACCCTCCCCATTTCCAGATCGCCCTCTTATTTTCTGGGACGCATTGGAGGAATTTCGAGGACATTCGTTGCATTTAGCGAACGCACGGGAAACTTGGTGTTCCTCTCGCTTTAACCATGTCAAGCGCGAAGGTACACGGCCGCTGAGGGGACGTTGATATTAAGAAAAACCCGAGAGGCCAGCAATCTGTCAGCGTGTCTCCCGGCTCCATCCCAAATTAGGGGGAATGTAAAAAACGGAAACACAAATATTAACCCACACACTCCCCCCCCCCACCCAACTACGAACCATGTAGGGCAGATACAACGTCAACTTTATTTTCAAAACTTTTTTTTAAAGCCAGCGGCAAAAAATAAACACGGTTTCCCGAAACATCAGCTTTCCTGCTCCTCTGATGCTGCCTGGCCTGCTGTGTTCGTCCAGCTTCACACTGTTGCGTTATCTCTGACTCCAGCATCTGCAGTTCCTGCTCTCGTTTTTGTTCACTATTACCTCTTTTTTAGAGAAGTAAACATTGCGCGTGTTTCACACACTCCCCCCCCCCACCCAGCCCCGACCCAAATATAAGTCGTGGGCGGGTTTGCTTCCCCTTTCCCCGCACCCAGCAGACAGCTTAAACACACAATAAACCGCGACACTCCCTCGGCAGTGCTTTCCAAGAGCTGCCACCGCTCACTTCGCTGGATGCCTCGCTGTACCTCGAAATCAACGCCACCTCGCCCCCGCTGTTTCTAAATCTCCACTAGCTTTTCTCCTGGCCGTCTCCTACTGCCGGGAAATAATGTGGAGGCTTACCCCCTGCCTATGAATGTCTTTGAGGGGTTCCAGGGGAAATCTGATGACTGCGACTGGCCGTTAGACAGTGAGTCGAACGCTCCCCACTTAAGATGCGGATTTATGCTTTATAGATTTATTACAGAGGTTCACAGCATGGAAACAGGCCCTTCAGCCCAACGTGTGAATGCCGCCCAGTTTTCACAATTAATCTAGTCCCGTCTGCCTGCGTTTGATCCACATCCCTCTGCAGCTATCCTGTCCATGTACCTGTCCAAACTGTAGACCCACGGAGCTGCTGTACTTCACTGCATGGCCCTTTGAACCACAATGTCAGTGCCCATCAGGATGCCATTCTGAACTAATCCCATTTTCCTGTACATGGTCTATATCCCTCTATCCCCTGCCTGTTCATGTGTCTATCTAAATGCTTCTTAAATATTGATACTACATCTGTTTCTACCATCTCCCACTGTCAGTGTCCTCCAGGTACCTACCACCTTCTGTGTAGAAAAAAATACCTTGCACATCCCCTTTCAATCATGGAATATTTATAGTGTGGTAGCAGGCCATTCATCCCATCCAGTCCACACCGACCCTCCAATGAGCACTAAATAAAAACCGAAAGAACTGCGGATGCTGTGAATCAGGAACAAAATCAAAGTTGCTGGAAAAGCTCAGCACGTCTGGCAGCATCTGTGAAGGAAAAAACAGTTAACGTTTCGGGTCCGAGTGATGAGGAAGGGCCATCGGAAAAAAAAGAGTTAATGCTTCAGGTCCGGTGACCCTTCTTCAGAGCTGATGCTCTGCAGGTACGTTAACTCTGTTTGGATCTTTCACAGACGCTGGGATAGAGGGATATAGACCATGTACCGGCATATGGGATTAGTTTAGAATGACATCTTGGTGGGTACTGACATTGTGGGCCAAAGGGCCATGCAGTGCTGAGCTTTTCCAGCAACTTTGGTTTCTGTTTACTCCAAAGATCATCCCAACCAGACCCACCCCATCTCTGTAATGCCACATTTCCCACGGCCAATCCACCCCCACCTGCACACCTTTGGACTGTGGGAGGAAACCAGAGCACCTGCAGGAAACTCACACAGACACGGGGGAACATTGCAAACTCCATACAGTCGTCCAAGGCTGGACTCATAAGAACATAAGAACTAGGGGCAGGAGTAGGCCATTTGGCCCCTCGAGCCTGACCCGACATTTAATAAGATCGTGGCTGATCTTTTCGAGACGCAGTTCCACTTACCCGCCCACTCGCCATATCCCTTAACTCCTTTACTGTTCAAAAATTTATCTAGTCTTGCCTTAAACACATTCAACCGCTTCACTGGGCAGGGAATTCCACAGATTCACAACCCTTTGGGTGAAGAAGTTCCTCCTGACCTCAGTCCTACATCTGCTTCCCTTTATTTTGAGGCGATGCTCTCTAGTTGTAGTTTCACCTGCTAGCGGAAACAACCTCCCTGCCTCCACATTATCTATTCCCTTCATAATCTTATATTTTTCCATAACATCTGTCCTCATTCTACTGAATTACAATGAGTATAATCCCAGCCTACTCAGTCTTTCCATATAATCCAACCTTCTCAACTCTGGAATCAACTGGGTAAATCTCCTCTGCACACCCTCCAGTGCTAATATATCCCTTCTCAAGTAAGGAGACCAAAACTGCGCACAATACCCCAGGTGTGGCCGCACCAGGACCCTATACAGATGCAGCATAACCTCCCTGTTTTTAAACTCCATCTCACTAGCAATGACAGACAAAATTCCATTTGCCTTTTTAATTACCTGCTGTACCTGCAATCCTACTTTTAGCGATTCATGCACAAGGACACCCAAGTCTCTCTGCACAACAGTGTGCTGCAATTTTTTACCACTTAAAAGATAATCCATTTTGCATTATTCCTACCAAAATGGATGACCTGACATTTATCAACATCGTACTCCATCTACGAGACCTTTGCCCACTCACTTAAACTAACTATAGACCTCTGCAGGCTTTCAGTGTCTTCTGCACACTTTGCTCTATCACTCACCTTAGTGTCTTATGCAAATTTTGACACACCTCACTTAGTCTCCAACTCCAAATCATCGATGTAAATTGTAAACAATTACGGTCCCAACACTGATTCCTAAGGCACACCACTGGCTACTGACTACCAACCAGAAAAACACCCATTTACCCCTACTCTTTGCTTTCTACTGGTCAACCAATCCTCAATCTATGCTAATACGTTACCCGTAATATCATTAGAAACTGGCTGGTGATTTTAACCTGAGGCTCACCATATCTCAGGCAATGAAAAAGATTGAGAAAGCAAGACCATCATGATAGCCTCAGCTGGCGTGGCTGGTTGGTAGCTCTCTGCATCAGACACCAGCCAGCTATCTAATTGGAGCTATCTAAGTCACATCAAGGGAGACAGGGAATAACCACAGTGATTTTAAAATAAAAAGATAATACTGGACAATTACAATGTTTAAAACGTATGTGGATAAGTACATGAATAGGAAAGGTTTGGAGGGATATGGGCCAAGAGCAGGCAGATGAGACTAGTTTAGTTTAGGACTGTGTTAGGCATAGACCAGCTGGATTGAAGGTCTGTTTCCATTCTGTATTGCTCTGTGACTCTATAACTCTAAGTCAAAAAAGGTCCCTTTATCTAATGTGTTGTTCATTGCTGTTTGGGTAGGAAAAAGAATTGGGTTGTATTTACCTGTATGCTTTCATAGGATATGGAGATCATTTGTTGCCCATCTCTGATTTCCCTTGAACTGAGTTATTCACTGGACTATTTCAGAGGGCTGTTAGGAGTCAGTCACACATTATGGGTTTGGGGTCAAATAGTATAAAATCATAGAATCCCTTCAGTGCAGAAAGGCCATTTGGCCCATCAAGTCTGCACTGACCCTCTGAAGACCATCCCACCCAGACTTAGTGCCCTACCCCCATCCCACATTTACATTGGCTAATCCACCTAATCCACATATCACTGGGCACTGTGGGGCAATTTCTCATGGCCAGTCTACCCAATTTACACATCTTTGGACTGTGGGAGGAAACCAAAGCACAGTGCAGAAAACCACTTAGACACAGAGCATGTGTAAACTCCACACGGTCAGATACCCGAGGCAGCAATCAAACCTAGGTCCCTAGTCTGTGAGCCAGCAATGCTAACTACTGAGCCATCATGCTGCTTCTTGGTAGGCCAGAGCAGCTAAAGACAGTAGATTTCCTTCCTTAAAGGACATTAATGAGCCAGGTGGATCGTTGTTAACAACAATTGATTTTGTCATCATTACTTAAGCAAACTTTGAATTCCAGATTTTTATTAATATTGAACATAGAACAGCACAGCACAGTACAGGCCCATTGGCCCACAATGTTGTGCCAACCTATTATCCCACTAAGATCAAACTACCCTGCATACCTTACATTTTACAATCCTCCATGTGCCCACCCAAGAATCGCTTAAAAGTCTCCAAAGTATCTGACTCTACAATCACTGCCGGCAGCACATTCCACATGCCCACCACTCTCTGTGTAAAGAACCTACTCCTAGCATCTCCCCTATACCTTCCTCCAATCACCTTAAAATTAGGCCCCCTCGTAATAGTCATTTCCACCCTGGGAAAATGTCTCTGGGTATCCACTCTATCCATGCCTTTCTATTAATTGAACTTTAATGCAACCCGTTGCTATGGTAGGATTTGAACCCATGCATTGTAGATTGAGTGATATTAAAACTACCTTATTATATATACAAAAGCTCTGTAACCAAAACTAGTGCCAGTGCTCATTCTAATGGAAACCTTTCTCTCTCCATAGATGCTGAAGACTTTTAATATTTCCATAGCTACTCCTTGATATTCAGCCTATTTTGCTTTTATATCAGTGTCAGTGAACCATGTTTTATTTGTTCACAAGAAAGTTACAATTATTTTTGCAATGTATGTTTATTTTTCCTTTTTAATCAATTTCTTTTCCTAGTCACCTTGAGTCTGAGATATTGTCACGATGATCGATAATGAGAAGTAGCTAGGTTTCTTGTTGCTGTCGCCAGTGTCCTGTCACCACTTGATACATGAACTAATGCAGGCAATGTACGAGATTCTAGTTACTGATAGAGCCAGACTGTGAGCTTTGTTTTCCCCCTTTCAGATAATGCCTGCCATCTTTGTGTCATCTTGGGAGCCAGCAGCAGTATAGCTGAGCTGGCACATCAAAGCTATGTTGTCCAGGCCTGTCTGGTGATCAGGCTGCAGATGAGTGCTACAATAGCAGAGCAGTTCAATGATAGAAATACCACCAAGCTTTCAATTTGACAAAAGGTTGTCAGTAAATATAGTCTTACTGTCAAGTGCTTCCTGAGTACAAATGTTTTAAAATATGATTTAAGAAAGTGTCCAGGAATACTGGTTACCAGGCTCACTCAGTTTAGATGAGGAAAGACAGGCACTTGGAATTTTTAAGCAAAATACTGGTTTTTGCTGGCATTAATTGACCATCCCTAATTGCCCTCACACTGAGAGGCTCGCAAGGTCATTTCAGAGGGCAGTTATATGTCACCTACATTGTGGTGGGTCTGGAGTCGGGGGAAGTGATGATGTAGTGTATTATCACTGGACTGTTAATCCAGTAACCCAGGTAATATCCTGGGGGCCCGGGTTTGTATGCTGCGCTGGCAGACGGTGGAATTTGGATTAAATAAACCTCTGGAATTAAGAGTGTAAAGATCTGGCTTACATGTGACTCCAAACCCACAGCAATATAGTTGGTATTTAACTGCCCTCTGGGCAATTAAGGATGGGCAATAAATGCTGGCCTAGAGATACCCTCTTCCCTTTATTGAATAAAAAAATCACATAAGTTAGTCTGAGTAAGGATGGCAGATTTTTTTCGCTAAAAAACATTAGTGAACCAGATGTGTTTTTAGGCCAGTTAGACCAGTTCCCTTGACACTGATTTCAAATTTCGCTATTTGTCACAGTGGTATCTGAACTCATGTCTCCAGAAGACGAGGGCTCTGAGGAAAGGTCACTGGACGTGAAATGTTTACTCTGTTTTCTCCTTCACAGATGCTGCCAGATTTGCCGGGCTTTTCCAGCAACTTTGTTTTTGTCTCCAGAAGATGAGTCTGGGCCTCTGGATGACTAGTCTAGTGATATTACCATTACATCGACACCTCTCGTGCATTAGGTTCTATGATACTACCTGAATGCGAGATAGGACAACATGCGGGCCTGTCTCCAGCTATTGCTCCCAAATTAAGATTTTGCCTTTCCATTCTGCAATGGAATATGTGTTGCCATAGAGATGACACTGACTCTGCTCATTCCTGGTACGTATTATCCAACAACGAAATGCTCAACACACTTTGTCAGTTCACCAATGAGTGACTAGTAACTATCCAACTTGCAGAGCAAACAATCAGAAAGATGAACAAGTCAGGAGTATGTTGGATACCAAGGTGTAGAGCTGGATGAACGCAGCAGGCCAAGTAACATCAGAGGAGCAGGAAGGCTGATATTTCTGAAGAAAATTTTCTGAAAAAGGGTCTAGACCCTAAACATCAGCTTTCCTGCTCCTCTGATGCTGCTTGGCCTGCTGTGTTCATCCAGCTCTACAACTTGTTACCTCAGATTCTCCAGCATCTGCAGTTCCTATTATCACAGGAGTGTGTTGGAATGTTCCATAGCTGGATGAGCTACAGTGTGTGCCATATACAATTTGGACTGCCTTCAGCTTCAAAATATGGAACCTCTACCATTGGAAGAACAAACACCATGTGGGAACACCAACAAATCCAAATGCCCCAACAAGTTACACAGCCATCACATTTTAAAGACACCAAGGGGTATGGAGAAAATATGGCATTGAGATAGGGGCTCAACCATGATCATCTAGAAGGGTTGAATGGCCTACTCCTGCTCCTGGTTTCTATGTTTTGATCCTGACTTGGAACTATGTTTCCATTCCTTCAAAGGTGCTGAATCAAAACATAGAACTGCCTCACTGTAGCACAGTTTGTGTACTAACACCATGACAGTTACAGAGATTCAGAGTCAGATACAGAGACAAATAAAGACTGGCAATTAATGCCGGCATTGCGAAGAATACTCACAATATATGAAAGGACGGCCAGATAAAATCATTTGGTGTCTCGGTAACTCTACCTGGCAATAAAACCTTCGAGCCAAACGACTGTTCTGTGGTTGATTCAGTACTCCCATATCTCAGTGAGAAAGGCCAGGACAATTTTCACTGTGATTCAAAACAGAATATTGGCAATGCTAGAGAGGTCACAATTATTGACCACATCTGGCTCTCCTGTAAGATTGGCTGTGGCCCTGCAGTTCTTGTGTAGGTGGTTGGTAAGGAATGCCATGGCAACAAAGGAGGACTAGAAGGATCAGTCCTTTCTTTATTATATCGTGGGATGTGGTCACCAACCCCAGCATTAGTTGTCCACTCCTGACTCTTTGAACTGAGTGGCTGGTTAGGCCATTTCAGGGAGCAGCTAACAGTCACAAACATTGCTTTGGGTCTGGAGTCACTTGTAGGCCAGACCTGGTAAGGATGGCAGCTTTACTTCCCTAAAAGACATTAGTGAACTATCTTTCACTGAGACTAATTTTTACCAAGAGAATTTAAATTTTACCAGGTGCCATGAAACATAGAAAATAGGAGCAGAAATAAGTTATTCAGCTCTTCAATGCTGTTCTACTGTTCAATCATGGATGATTATCCAATTCAGTTCCCTGTTCCAAATTTCAACCATAGCCTTTGATCCCTTTAACCCTAAGAATTATACCTACTGCTTCCTTTTAAAAATATCCAATGTTTCAGCCTCTGTCTGTGGCAGAGAATTCCATAGGCTCACCACTCTCTCAGTGAAGAAATTTCTCCTTATAGAGCCATATTCATACAGAATGGAAACTGACCCTTCCATCCACACCGACCATGTTACAATACTAAACCAGTTCCACTTGCCTACGTTTGCCCCATATCCCTCCAAACCGTTCCTATTCATGCACTCACCCAAATGTCTGTTAAATGTTGTAACTGTATCTGTAGCCAGCACTTCCTCTGACAGTTCATTCCACTCTCTGTGTAAGAATGTTGCCCTTCATTTCCTTTTTACAACTTTGTCCGCTCGCCTTCAAATATTTGCCTCAGTTTTGAACTCCCCCACCCTAGGGAAGAGACCTTTCCTATTCACTTTATCTATGCCATCGTGATTTTATAAATGTCTAAAAGATCACCCCTCAATGTCCTATGCTTCAGTGGAAAAAAACTCACAGTCTATCCAAGATAACAAAGTGTGGAGCTGGATGAACACAGCTGGCCAAGCAGCATCTCAGGAGCACAAAAGCTGATGTTTCGGGCCTAGACCCTTCATCAGAGAGGGGGATGGGAGAGGGTTCTGGAATAAATAGAGAGAGAGGAGGAGGCAGACCGAAGATGGAGAGAAAAGAAGATAGGTGGAGAGGAGAGTATAGGTGGGGAGGTAGGGAGGAGATAGGTCAGTCCAGGGAAGACGGTCAGATCAAGGAGGTGGGATGAGGTTAGTAGGTAGGAAATGGAGGTGCGGCTTGAGATGGGAGGAAGGGATGGGTGAGAGGAAGAACAGGTTAGGGAGGCAGAGACAGGCTGGGCTGGTTTTGGGATGCAGTGGGGGGAGGGGATGAGCTGGGCTGGTTGTGTGATGCAGTGGGGGGAGGGGACGAACTGGGCTGGTTTTGGGATGCAGTGGGGGAAGGGGAGATTTTGAAGCTGGTGAAGTCCACATTGATATCATTAGGCTGCAGGGTTCCCAAGCGGAATATGAGTTGCTGTTCCTGCAATCTTCGGGTGGCATCCTTGTGGCATTGCAGGAGGCTCATGATGGGCATGTCATCTAAAGAATGGGAGGGGGAGTTAAAATGGTTCGTGACTGGGAGGTGCAGTTGTTTATTGCGAACCGAGCAGAGGTGTTCTGCAAAGTGGTCCCCAAGTCTCCGCTTGGTTTCCCCAATGTAGAGGAAGCCACACCGGGTACAATGGATACAGTATACCACATTGGCGGATGTGCAGGTGAACCTCTGCTTAATATGGACAGTCATCTTGGGGACTGGAATGGGGGTGAGGGAGGAGGTGTGGGGGCAAGTGTAGCACTTCCTGTGGTTGCAGGGGAAGGTGCCAGGTGTGGTGGGGTTGGAGGGTAGTGTGGAGCAAACAAGGGAGTCACGGAGAGAGTGGTCTCTCCGGAAGGCAGACAAGGGTGTGGATGGAAAAATGTCTTGGGTGGTGGGCTCGGATTGTAGATGGCAGAAGTGTCGGAGGATGATGCGTTGTATCTGAGGACGATGGGGATCCTCTGGGGGCAGTTGTGGTGGGGGTGGGGTGTGAGGGATGTGTTGCGGGAAGTGCGGGAGACGCGGTCAAGGGCGTTCTCGACCACTGCGGGGGAAATGTTGCGGTCATTGAAGAACTTGGACATTTGGGACGTGCGGGAGTGGAATGCCTCATCCTGGGAGCAGATGCGGCAGAGGCGGAGGAATTGGGAACAGGGGATGGAATTTTGAAGAATTGGGAATAGGAGATGGAATTTTAGTCTATCCAGTCAATTTCATAACTCAAGCCCTCCATTCCCAACAACACCCAGGTAAATCCTTTCTGAATTCTCTCCAATTTAATAATATCTTTCCGATTGCAAGGTGACCAGAACTGCACATAGTGCTCCAGAAGAAGCCTCACTAACATCCAGTGCAACTTCAGCATGACACCCCAACTCCTATACTCATAAGTCTAAACAATGAAGGTAAGCATGCTAAACAACTTCGTAACCACCCTGTCTACCTGTCATGCAAATTTCACTCTGTCTGTTCTACAACCCAGCCCAGGTTATACCATTAATTGTATAAATGTATAAAATACAATAACTCGCATTTATCCAAATTAAACTTCATCTGCTACTCCTCAGTCCATTGACCCAATTAATTAAGATCTCTTTGTAATCTTGTGAGATATTCCCTTTTTCTTCTAAACTTCAGTGAATAGAATTTTACAGGAAGAAGGAGGCCATTTGACCCATTGTGCTTGTGCCAACTCCCAAAGAGCTGGCCAACTAGTCCCATTCCCCAGCCCTCTCCAAATATAGTATTAAACAATCCAATCTCTCTTCATACGTCAGTCCTGCCATTCCAGGGCTCTGTCTGGTTAAAAAAAAATTGTTGTTCTCCCTTCACTTCCAGAATATCTTTCCCCCGATAGGGACATGAAAGCTGCACACAGTACCCTAGGGGTGGTCTCACCAAGACCCTGTATTATTGCAGCAAGACATCCCTACTCCTGACTCAAAACCTCTTGCTATGAAGACCATCATACCATTTGCCCATCTTCAACGCCTGCATGCTTACCTTCAGTGACTTGTGTACAAGGACACCCAGGTCTCATTGCACCTTTCCCTTTCCCAATATGACCCCATTCAGATCCCAATCTGCCTTCCCATTTTTGCTAACAAACTGGATATTCTCTCATTTAGTACATTATATTTCTTCTGCCGTGAATTTGCCCCCTCTGCCAAAGTGCGCAAAACGCACTGAAGCACTTCAGCATCCTCCACACAGCTACCCTCCCACCCGGCTTTGATCAAGTTTTGAATTCATGTCGCACAGCATGAGCTCGGGTGCCTGAGTGAGTCCTGTAACAGCCTTGCTAAACCATTTCACCCATGACAGTCCCAGAAGGGGAAGCTGCGGTGATGAAGTCCCCACAAAAGTGAAGTGAGTCACGTTGGTGAGGATAAAGTTTGTGGATTTGGAGTTTTGGGAGTGGGGGAAGGGTGGTTGTTGAAGAAGTTCAGTAAGTCATTACAATACCTCCAGTGTATAGTGTATAATGCAGCCACAACTCACCAGAATTGGAGAGAGTAGATGTTGAATTTAGCGGGACGATGCTGAGCATCTGTGGTGTTGGTTTTGCAGTCATTACCTGGCATTACTCTAGTGTAAATGTTGCCTGGTACTTGAGAATCAGAGACAGATTGCTATCCAATTCCTGCAATTGGCAACAACAGGATGTATCATTATCGAAGGAGTGATGAAGCAATCTCTACAATCAACAGCTAGGAATACCAGTGTGGGGCTAATGTTTGGCCAGAAGTCACTGCTGAAACAACTGAAGATCGTTGCATCAAGGACACTACCTTGAAGAACTTTGATAATGATGTCTTAAGCCTGTGATGATTGACACAATGAAGCTAGACCATGAGAGATAGGAGCAGAAGTAGACCATTCAGTCCATCGAGTCTGTTCGAATGTATGTCAGATATGCTATCAGCCACTGGCGTGCTTTGCTACTGATCTTAAAACCTTTTGATAGGGTTTTCAAAGGTTGGTCTGAAAACTCTGATCTGTCATTGTACGATGGTTCAAAGTGGCCTAACAATAAATTTCACCAAAAGCCACTTTGCACAATTGCAAAACATTGGAAAAGATAGCTTGTCATTGTAAATCTTCCAGAATCCCAGTAAATAAAAGATATATTTTTTCTGAAGAAGGGTCATTGGACCTGGAAGGTTAATTCTGCTTTCTTTCCACAGATGCTGCCAGTCTTGCTGAGTTTCTCCAGCAATTTCTGTTCTCATTTCCAGCATTCCCAGTACTTTCTTTTATTATAACTTTTGACTGTTAACGCTAAGCATCATTTAAGTATAATCATTCATTTTTGTAAGCTGTATTTAAAAAAATTGGATATGGCTAGCTATTCCCTTGCAGGCATGCTCTGTCATTGGAGTGTATCAGACATCTTGTCAGCTGTCAGCTAACGGTACAAGTAAACCTGCCAGAGTAAAAACCAGACATCCTCAGGAAATTATGACTCAGTGCCTTCCAAATAATGTATGCCAAAACTGAGCAGAAGAATTTCAGGCAACGTTTATAAAGATTAGTGCAGATAGCTTCCCATTGCAGCTCGTAATGCCATCACTCAGAACCAACCGTAATACACAATCCATGTGTTGTCCATGGCTTATGAATTTCAGTTTCTCGTCTACTTATGGACCATAGGGAGAAAGTTCCAAACAGGCCAGCACGGGGAGGAATGCAGGATTATCCCAAGATGCTGAAGACTTTGGGCCCAGCAACGTTTCTTCACTGCCAAAAGTATAACTGCCTTAAAAGAAATGAAGGAAAACTACCTTTGCGGTTACTTCTTTGCCCTTCTGGGCTTCTAGCAGGAATGGCTCCTCCTGGATGACCTCCATTGGTTGCACGGAGAAATTGCACTTTGATTCTGAAGACAGAGCCGCCGATTTATGAATAGTGCAGAAGGATGTTGCGGGCTACAGAGGGACGCAGAGAGTTGGGCTGAGAGGTGGAAAATGGAGTTTAATGTGGAAACGTGTGAAGTGATTCACTTTGGAAGGAGTAACAGGAATACAGAGTACTGGGCTAATGGTAAGATTCTTGATGGTGTGGATGAGCAGAGAGATCTCAGTGTCCATGTGCATAGATCCCTGAAAGTTGCAACCCAGGTTGATAGGGTTGTTAAGAAGGCATCCGGTATGTTCAGTTTTATTGGTAGAGGGATTGAGTTTCGGAACCAAGAGGTCATGCTGCAGCTGTACAAAACTCTGGTGCAGTCGCACTTGGAGTATTGCATACAGTTCTGGTCGCCGCATTATAGAAAGGATGCGGAAGCATTGGAAAGGGTGCAGAGGAGATTTACTAGGATGTTGCCTGGTCTGGAGGGAAGGCCTTATGAGGAAAGGCTGAGGAATGTGAGGCTGTTTTCGTTAGAGAGAAGAAGGTTAAGAGGCGACTTAATAAAGGCATACAAGATGACCAGAGGATTAGATAGGGTGGACAGCCTTTTTCCTTGGATGGTGATGGGCTAGCACAAGGGGACATAGCTTTAAATTGAAGGGTGATGGATATAGGACAGATGTCAGAGGTAGGTTTTTTACTCAGAGAGTAGCAAGGGCGTGGAATGCCCTGCCTGCAACAGTAGTAGACTCGCCAAGTTTAAGGGCATTTAAATGGTCATTGGATAAACATATGAATGATAATGGAATAGTGTAGGTTAGATGGGCTTCAGATTGGTTTCACAGGTCAGCGCAACATCGAGGGCTAAAGGCCTGTACTGCGCTGTAATGTTCTATGTTCTATGTTCTATGAATCCTGTGTTGTCAGCATGGCTCTGTAGCTGTACAGGCAACTCATAGTTGTGAAAAAGGAGGCACAACAATTTTGTCTTTGCTGCTTGTGATTCATATATGGTTCTCATCTATTGACTCTATCTATCCTTAGCACTGCCTGAGAAGGCCAACCAACATAATCAAAGACCACTCCCAACCCTGTTATAATCTCTTCCAACCTGTTCCAAGAAGAAAATACAAAGGCTTAAACATATGTATTCCACAGATTCAAGAACAGCTTCTTTCCCATTGTTATTAGATTTCTGAATGGACTTCTCAAGCATTAAATTTGATGTTACTCTCACTCTTTGTGCATTTTCTCTGCAACCATAACATTGTATTCCTCTCTCTGTTCTATTACCCTAATGCACTTGTATCGTATGATCTGCCTGTACTGCACGCAAAACAAAACTTATCGCTGTGCCTTGGTACATGTGACGACAATAAATCAAATCCAATCAAACCCGAGGAGGACGAAATCATGAATGTGACAGTTGTTTCAAAAGCAAGTCTCCTAACACACTGAACACCGTAAACTTCACTGGCTCCACCACTTCATAAGACTGAAAACAAATCCATTCCTGTGGACTGTTTGGATGGCAAACTAGCTGGAGCCAGAAGACCAGGAAGGCAACCAAAGCTACATTCCAATTTTCAGTGCAATATGGAAATCTAATGATTGATTTTCATACCTGTGAGACAATGGACAACGATAGCAGGAGATGACTGTCTTGGATTGTAGTGTGCCCACGCAGCTCTCCAGATTCAGTTAGGTGTAGTTAAGAGAAGTCTCAACAAAACAAATTTACTCAAATATGAACAGATATTCAGTAAATTACAAAGAGTGACAAAGAAAAGCAGATGGCAAGAACTGCCGATGCTGGAATCAGAGTTAACACCGTGTGGAGCCGGAGGAACACAGCAGGCCAGGCAGCATCAGAGGAGCAGGAAAGCTGGCATTTCGGGTTGGGACCCTTCTTCAGAAATGGGGAGGGGGAAAGGAGCTGGGAATTAAATAGAGAGGAAAGGTAGGTGGGATGGTGATAGGTGAGTGCAGGTAGGGAGTCGTGGAGATTGGCCAGTGGGATAGGTGAGGCAGATAGGTGGAAGAGAAGATGGACAGGTTGTGTTGAGTCGAGGAGGGAGAATGGGGGTCTGGGGAAAGGAAAGTGGGGTGGTGTCAGGTTGGATGCCAGTAGCAGGTGGAGGAGATTGGTGGCAGGAATGGTAGGGTGGATAGGTGGGAGAAAATATGGACATGTTGTGTCAGGTCAAGGAGGCTGGGATAAGAGGGATGTTTGGGCGTTGGTTGAGGCCGGGGTGGGGGTGGGGGGGGTGGGGGGGTGGGTAGGGAGATTTTAAAACTGGCGAATTCTACATTAAGGCCATTGGGCTGTTGGCTCACAAGGCAGAATACTTTATTAAGTAAATTTTTAAAACTCGTAAAGAAAGGAAAATAGCAATAAACCTCATGGCCTTCTGCCCATGATGAAATCCAATGACTCAGAATGAAACTCTCTGTTATACAGTGTAACAAACAGCAAGCGCAGAAAGACAGTTACAGAAAATTGTGCCTTCGTCAATATATACAGAATTGTTCACAGGACTCATTTGAGGTCATGCAGCTGTCGAACATCATCATCAAGCTCAGCCCACCCTGTACAATGACAATATTACCTGTGATTTGGCACACACCTTTATGGTGGACAGTGCATATTGCAGCTCTATAGTGGGCTTCAACACTGAAAACAACAACCCATATCCACTCCTGATGACTACTTGATTTGCAGCACTGTGTCAGAGCCTGCATCTCACTCATTGGTCTCTTCAGCCCCATCAGCAAATATGCACCAAGCAAAACAATTCTATCTCCAATGGATTTTCTGCATGCCCAAAACCTTATGTATATAAAAAGGGCAGTTTCACACACTTACTGTAAACGTGTTTTTCCTCTCTAACTGCAGAGAGGTGATATTAACAGGGAGCATCCTTCTTATCTTTGGATATAAAGGTCAGAGAAATCCTTCCAATTCTGGTCTCTTGAGCATCCTTTGATTTCCTTTACCCCATCATTGTAAGCGATACCTTCAACTGGTCAAGTCCCCGGCTTTCTAATAATTTGCATCTCTTTCTCCTGTTAAAGACACGCTTTAAAACCTACTTCTTTTATTAAGGCTTTTGGATCAGTAGCCCTAATATCTCCTACATCTGGTCTTTAGTAATTTGAATCTGCCTTAGAACAGTACGATGAAGTGTTTTGATATTTTTCCCTACCTTGATGCACAAATAAATCTGAGTTGACGTTACATGTTGTCGATGTAAAGTAACATTTTCATGCAACGTAACGAACAATGAATCAGTCTTGATCCTGCTGCCGTTCTTGGGATCTTCTTTACAGTTCCATAAAGTGCCTTGAGTTATTGTTTGCCAGGTTTTGCTATTGAGTTCCCAGTGTGATGGGAACCCAACTTGTTAACATAACTCCAAGTATATTTTCCAATTTTAGCTTCACAGGGGAGTGAAAACTGCTTCACATTGATGCTAAAACACAGCTTAAAAGTGTCACGTTTCACAGAAAATTACACAATCAGGAAAAACTCAGCAGTCCATCAGGCCAATCCCAAGAAAGTAGTATTCCTCGGTCCATCTATCTATTGTATGTCTGCCTGTCATCTCTCTCTTAATCTCAGATACAGATACCCAAATCTTTTTTTTATTTCTTTATTTGAAACATTTCTTATGCTTCCTGCCTCCATTACTTTTCAGAACAATGCTTCTTGGGCTTCCAACCCATTTTGTCAAAAAATAGTTAAACTGTAAGAAAACAGAAATGGGAAGAGCAGTAGACATTCAGACCCTTAGGATGGTCAATAGGATTGTGACTGATTTAAGTTCCTCGCAGCCAGACTTAAGCTGCCCTCTTCTCATCTTGATACAGTGTTCAGATTGTATAATGTCACCATTAGTTTATCTATTCCCTCATTTTAATATCTTGAGCAAACCTTCTCCTCTCTAAAACGAACAACATTTGAGACAGCAGTTCCAATCAATCCTTTGGCTGCATAGTGTTTTTAAGATGCTATGTGACTGCGAATTGTTTATTTTTAACGTGCTTATTGAAATGCTTGACATTTATGTAAAGATTTGCAGCAATCCTGGTCAAAATTTCTACTTCTGTTCTCTGAACCAGTCTGTTTACTGAATTGTCTTCCCATTCCCCAGAGTTCATTGAGCCACCCTGAGCTACATACTTTAGAAACAGTCAACTCTTTCATCTCATCTCCCACATTATTTTCACTCCGATGGTTGTCAGATAATAATAAAACATCAAAAGAGCTGTGGGATGCTGGACATCAAACATAAAAACAGAAATTACTGGAGAAACTTGGCAGGAGTGGCAGCATCTGTGGAGAGAAGACAGAGTTAACATTTCTGGTCTGGTGACCTTTCTTCATCAAAGTCCTCAGACAGCACCTTTCAAATCTGCGACCACTCCCATCTAGAAGGACATGTGCAACAGGTACATGGGAACACCACGACCTGTAAGTTCTCCTCCAAGCCATTCACCATCTTGACTTGGAAATATATCGCTGTTCCTTCACTGTTGCCAGGTCAAAATGCTGGGATTCCCTCTCCAGTAGCATTGTGGGTCAACCCACAGCAGAGCGACTGCTGTGGTTGAAGAAAGCAAGCTCACCACCACCTTCTCAAGGACAACTAGGAATGGACAAGAAATGCTGGCCAGCCAGCGATACCCACATCCCACAAATGAATGTAGGAAAATAACTTTTTGCCTTTTTCTTTAACTTTTACTTTTTTTTTGCTTTATTTTGTATGCAGAAGTGCTATACACAAAACTCAATGTATTTTCTTCCCATCACCAAATCACCATGACTTTCTTTTTTGTTTTCAACTACTGGTAACCACCAGTAAATTACCCCATGCAGCCAATTACGTTTTTACTTGCAAAACCTGTTAAAGGCAATGTAGCCATCAGCAGATGAAGGGGAGGTAAGGAAAGGGGAACAAAACTAAATTAAAAAGTAGCTGGCAAGGTAGACATACTCTTCAGTGCCCATCTCATTCTAAAGTCATCAGCAATATTGGTGGACACAACATGCAGACTTTCCAAAGGTACCCAGGCACAAACATATGGGGGGAGAGGGACAAAAAGGCAGCAACTATTGTCCCCTCCACCGCTTGGACCTGTTACTGAATCCCTAAAGTGTGGAAGCAGGCCATTTAGCCAATCAAGTCCACACCAACCCTCTGAAGAGCATCCCACCCTAACCCAACCCCTTATGCTATCCCTGTAACTTTGCATTTCCCATGGCTAACCTATCTAGCCGGCACACTCTGGGCAACTTATCACGGCCAATCCATCTAACCTGCACATCTATGGAAAGAAACGAGGACACCCAGGAAGAAACCCATGTAGACTCGGGGAGCATGTACAAACCCCATGCAGTCACCCAAAGGTAGACTCAAACCCAGGTCCCTAGTGCTGTGAGGCAGCAGTGGTAACCACAGAGGCATCATACCAACTTGAAAGCCAACTTAGCAAGGCTCAAGAACAGACCCATGAGGAGGTCTACTGACTTGCCCACATCCCTCTGCATCGATGCCCAAAGATCAAGAGCGTGGGGCTGAAGTGCAACCAAGAGAGCAACCAAAGATTTTTCAAACAACCAAAAAGGGAGTGCAACCACTCACAACTAATATATACATGAATCACGGACTCCACAGCACCTCAAAACAAACATTTGGCCTGGGAGCTCATGGACCACCACAACCTGTGATTATAGGGGACTGCAACACCCTCCACCTCAGGTCCCAGATGGAAAACAGGAGGACTCGGATGTAGAGGGCCTTTGACTGGGGTTTCCCACCACCAAGCGTCAATAAGCAAGCCTAGGTATGCCCAGACAATCGACATTAGAGTCATGGTGGATGGTGGGCAGCAGCAGTCTGTACAAAAGACACCTCTTTGTGAAGCAGAAATAGTCAGATGGCATTGCCATGAAGTGGGTTCACGCTGTGGGGCATGGGCTCCTGACGGAGGATCAGGAATCTAAGGGTCAATATGAAATTCCATCCAAAGAGGGGTATGTGGATATGTGATAAGATGGCCAGTGTTTTTTTTTAGAAGGAGGAGCAATGTGAATTAAACACTATACTTTTAAAAGGGCACAGCGCAAGATAACAAAGCGTTTAAGTTTACCTGGACAAATCTTTGAAGGTAGCAAGTTAAGAAGTCTGCTAAACTCCACCTACCGGCTTTATAAACAGAAGGATAGAGGACAAAGACAAAGACGCATTGTTAAATATTCTCAAACATTTGTTCAGCCTCAAATGAAGTATTGAGAAAAGTGCCAATTCACTCAAGACCAATCCACTCTCTCAAGAATTAAAATTAAGCTAATTAAGTAATTCTGGACACCATTCTTTACGGGCCTGAATGGGGTATGAAGGAGGTTTGTTGGGATGGCCCTATCTAGTCAACTGGAGATCTTAGGGTAGTGAAGATAGTTCTGTTTCGAAGATGGAAAAGGGATGTGCAAAATTATGATGGTTTTGATAGACCAACTTAGAACAAGTTCTGTGGAAGGATCACTGGACCCGAAACGTTATCTGTGATTTACTCTCCACAGGTGCTGCCAGGCCCGCTGAGGTTTTCCAGTAATTTCTGTTTTTGCTTCTGATTTCCAGCATCCGCAATTCTTTCAGGTTTTATCAGAGCAAACTGCATCCACTGGTGAAGAGTCAGCAGTTAGAGGACACACGTTTTCAGTTGTTAAAAAGTGAACCAGAGCAGAAATGAGTTTTTTTTCCCATGTGCGCACAGCATTGTTATGAGAGACAATGTGCTGCCTGATGAGGTGGTGAAAATCGTTTCAATGGTGACTTTGGGAAAAGATTCGGAATTTGCAGGGCTATGGGGAAAAGCTTTAGGAGTGAGGCTAATTGGATACTTCTTGCAATGAACTGGAAAAATGCATGATGGATGGAACGGTGTCCTTGTGCGCTGTAGAATTCTGTAACCAAAATCTATTAAAATTGTACTTTGGTCTCAAAACTAACTACTCACTTCACTGCATGAAAACAGAGCAGTAATAAATTTTGTTTAAAGAAAATCAATCAGTCACACAGTGCCATATGTTTTATTGCTCTAGAAGTAACTTTGACAAATTGGACTGGAATACAAGGAGATGTGGATTGAGACATATGCACTTTCCACAGTTCGTGCACAATTCATTATCACAGACTGTATTCCATGTCTTCCGTTCCCTGTTACCACAGCTAAAAGAACTCCCGAATGACTTATATAACATCTGCTATTACACATCTTTCTTTATTGACATGACATTCCCATGGTCGTAGCAGATCAGGCCAGACCATATTCCACAAAGAATCTCGTCATTTTATTCAACAATGCATCCTTAAGGTCACTTTTTGTTTTAACGCTCTGACTGTTTGAGGTAAAACAACTTGCATTTATAGACCACTTCTACTATAGTGAAGTGTCCAAAGAGGAGTATTTATCAAACAAGATTTAGCCAAGTGTCACTTAAGGAGATAGTAAGACTGAAGTTTGGGGTTTAGATACATAATTCTTCGAAGTTTGTGTCACACACAAACAGAGTGGTTAAAAAGACATTTAGCACACTTGCCTTCATTGCTCAGTCGTTTGGCTACAGGAGTTGGGAAGCCATGTTGAGGCTGTCCAAGACATTGGTGAGGCCTCTTCTGAAATAGTGGGTCCAATTCTGGTCCCTCTTCTTTAGGAAGGATTTAGAGGATTCAGAAGAGATGTTATTGGACATGGAAATATTGAATTATAAAGAAAGCATAAACAGATTTGGACTTTTTTCACTGGAGTGTGGGAGAAGGAGAGGTGACCTTGTAGATGGTTATAGAAAACTGACAGGTATGGCTAGAGTTAACGGTAATTACCTTTTCACTAGGCTGGAAGATTTCAAGGCAAGGCACATCTTTAGGCTGAGAGGAGAGAGATTTAAAAAAGACTTGAGGGGTAAATGTTTTACACAAAGGGTGGTTCACACGTGAAATGAACTTTTTGAGGAAGTGATGGATGTGGGTACAATTACAATGCTTAAAAGCATTTGGATAAATACATGACTAGGAAAAGTTTGGAGGGATATGGCCCAGGAGCAGGCAGGTGGTACTAGTTTAGTTTGGGACTATGAATAGCATAAACTCTTTGGACTGAAGGGTCAGTTTCTGTGCTGTGTGACTCCACAAATAAGTATATTAATGGGCAAAAGAGAGGTGGAAAAGAACTGCTTTAGGGAGGGAATGGCTGAGAGCTTCAACACCTGAAGATAATGATGGGATGAAGAATATTGAAGAATGCAAGTAGAAGGCAGAAACTTCCCTATTATCTTTCCTTTTTGTTTCACGCCCTCTCCCAGTATCCTCTCATGCAAGGACTCATCGCATGTACTCTTGACCCTATTCCTACTAAACTACTGACCAACTAACTCCCATTCTTGGCCCCAATGCTATCAGATATAATGGATGAGTGTTTTCCTTCAGATGCTAGTCTTTGCTTCATTCAATAGCCTCATTAACTCTCGATAAAAGACCCAGCTATTGGCCTCTCCAACCTTGCAAACTGCATTTTCTCTTCAACATCCCTGAATCCCAAATCCATCTTTGCTGAAATTCCATATTTGAAGTCTTCCATAGCACTAAAGGAACAGTGATGTATTTCCAAGTCAAGGTGATTAGTGGAGGGGTAGATGCAGGAGTGGAGTATCATGTATCTGCTGCCCTTACCCTTTGTGATGACGATGGTCACAGGTTTGGTCACACTGTTTGGTTCTAAACAGAATCATCAAATCCCTATAGTGTGGAAGCAGGCCATTTGGCCATCAAGTCCACACCAACCCTCCAAAGAACATCCCACCCAGACCCACCCTATTTCTATATTTCCCCATGGCTAATCTATCTAGCCTGCATACTCCCCTGGACACCATGGGGCAATTTGGCATGGCCAAACCACCCAACCTGTACACCTTTGGACTGTAAGAGGAAGCCAGGGCACTCAGGAAGACACAGGGAGAATGTGCAAACTCTACACGGACAGTCAGCCGAGGGTGGAATCGACCCCAGGTCCCTGGTGCTGTGAGGTAGCAGTGCTAACATTTGAGCCACTATGCTATCCAGAAGCTGAAAGGTGGAGTGTCACCTAGAGAGGCAAAGAGCTGTGATTATTAATATTTTACTTTAATAATTGACTGAAACAGATGATTTAAGGTGGGGTAGACGGCATAAGGTGGCAAGACAGAAACATTTTCAGTACAGGTAGTCTGCACTTGGAAAAGAGTTGCAGAGCCGTAACAAACTGCTATTAACAGGAAACAGAAACCCGCTTTCTGTTACCTTCCTGCCTGAACTGTTGATCTCAAACTGTAGCAATTCAAGAGCAATTATGTCACAGGCAGTGTGTTTTGTGCTAGAATACATTTCTTTAATGTAAAGTGCTTGCTGAGACGTTTATTGAAGTAGCACTGGGAAGATGACAAAACAGAAATCCAAATTATTATGCAAATGACAGTGCTGAATACTACAGCAATTTTTCCCCAATGGCTCATCGTCTTACATGGCTGCTCGAGATTATAGAAAATAAATTACTACCAAGTGGGTAATTTCCTTCACAAACGTTTTCTGCCAGCTATCAGGAGTTAAATCCCCAAACCATCGAGGCAGCCTAACTGAAGGGGTGACTCTGACTTAATAAATTGTTTTCAAATGATGCTGTATTATGTCTTTATAATCTTTTAGGTCCAGCTTGGTAAATTGTGCTGATGTGTCTCTTGTCCGGGAGTTGTTTGATGGAAGTTCACAACACAGACTTCTGAGTAAAGTTGTAACTCATGGAATGAAGCAGACAGCAGCAAACACATCTGTGACACTGGCCACAGGACAGGGGACAAAGTGTATTAGTGAATGGTCGCTTTTCAAGTTGGGGGAATCCATACAGCAGAATTCCCCAGAGTTTGGCGTTAGGATCCCCGCTGTTCCTGATATATATCAATGACTTAGACTTTGGTGTACAGGAAGCCATTTCAAAATCTGACAATGACACAAAACTTCAAATATTTGTGAACCATGAGAGGGACAGCGTAAATCTTCACAATTTGATTCAACTCAGAGAAGTGTTAGGTGATTAATTTTGATCGGAGGAAGACAGAGAAACAATACTGCACAAAAAAACAGTACAATTCTAAAGATGGTGCAGCAGCAGATAGATTGGATGTATAGGTACATAATTCATGAAAGGTGACAGAACAGGTTGTCTCTGTGGTGAATAGAGCATACAGCGTTCTGACTTTTATCACCTGGGGTATAGAGCACGCAATTAGCAGCAATTCCAGTATGAAGAACAACACCGCGGAGCCAATCCTATCCTCAGCCAATGTCCACACAAATGCAAAGTCAAAGGCTGGCACTTAGCAAATCAAATCTTTTTCTCTCTCTCTTTCTTTCCCTCAATCAGGGTTTTGGACAGTAAATTTGGCATCCCAATCACCCTGCATTGTATTGGAAGCAAATTTATGTGGCTGTTGGAAATCTGAAACAACCACAGAGAATTCTGAGGAAGCCCGGAAGGTCTGGCAGCATCTGCGGAGACAAAAACAGAGTTAGTTCTTCTAGTCTGATGTAACTATTCTTCAGAACTTCTGAACAAATAGACTTATACTGGACTCAAAATGTTACCTTGGTTTTTTTTCTCTCCAAAGACGGAGACAGACCTGCTGAGATTCCCCAGCAATTTCTGTTTTTGATCCAAAAGAATTGCTCCCCATTTACCTCATAGAATCAAAGAATTGGTGAGGTGATGGCCTAGTGATATCATTGAAAAGCTATTAATCCAGAAACCCAGGTATGCTGTAGGGGTCTGGGCTCAAAACCTACCACAGCAGGTGGTAGAATTTAAATTCAATAAAAAATATGTAACTACGAGTCTAGTGATGACCATGAAAACTGCTGATTGTCAGGCAAGACCCATTTAGTTCACTAGTGCTCTTTCAGGATATCTAGCATCCTTACCTGATCTGGCCTAAAATATAACTCCAGATCCACAGCAATGGATGTGCCCTTTGGCCATTTCGAGATGGGCAATAAATGCTAGCCTGGGAATTGAGAATTAGTGATTCAGCACTGGAGGAGGTCATTCTACCCCTTATGCCAATACTCGCTCTTTGACAGACTCCAACATCAAAGGCCAAATGACGTTATTATAAAACTGAAGTCACATCAAAGGTTCACTTACCTTAAGGCCAGAAATGAGTTTTTTTTTTAAGTCAACAGCTTTCTAGTCATTTAAGTTTCCCTGACACTAGTTCATTCCTCTCTGCAGAGTTTTGAGATTGAATGTCAATTTGCAAAACTCCTGTGATGGATCTATGACATTGTATCTTCTAGATTATAAATCCAGCCCTCTGGATTACTAATCCAGTGATATATCTAAACTCACCCCTCACGTAAAATGTGGTGACCCTCGGGTTAAACCACCCCGACTTGTTTCTTTCTAACAGAGACAACAGCCCTGTGGTTTGCTAAAACTACGGTAACTCTACATTGTATCAGCTTACTGAAAACCACTGCCTTGCTAAATTATTTAAAGCTCACTTAAATATGAGCTACTGAATTTGGAAATGTTTTCACTTATTTGTGGGACCAGTTCTGAAATGAAACTGCCACCATGGAGAAGACAAATGATTATCTCAACAGTCATTGAATATTTTTAAGGCCAAGTTAAATTATTTTTGATTCACAGATAAGTGAAAGGGTAAGCAGAGAAGTTGTGTTCAGGCCATGATTAGATCAACTTGTCAAGTGGAGGAGTAGGCTAGAGGGCAAGAGTGGCCAATCCCTTTGACTAATTTGCACGTTTGTACTCGCCACAGCAGTAAGCTTCAGATTGAGCATCTCAAGTCTGCTCAGAATGTTGCTAGAGGTGTCAAATCTGTCAATTCTTTATGAACAAAAGGACAAAAGAGAAGCACAGCACAGGAACAAGTCCTCCAAGCCTGTGCTGATCATCATGTTGTAGTTAAACTAAAAAACAAACCAATGTGTCTGCTTCCACAACCTCATCCGGAAGTGTGTTCCAGGCTCCGAGCACTCTCTGCATGAAAAACTTCCCTCATGCATCTCCATTAAACTTGCCCCCCTCACCTTGAACCCTGTGGTCCCTTGTAATTGAAACTTCAATCCTGAGGAAAAGACTCTGACTATCCATTCTATTGCTTCCTCTCATAATTTTGTAGCCCACTATCAGGTCACCTCTCAGCCATCGTCTTTCCAATGAAAACTATCCTAGTCTTTTTAACTTTACCCATAGTCAATGCCCTGGAGTATGGGAAAGATCCTGGCGAACCTTTGCTGCACTCTCTCCAAAGCTTCCACGTCCTTTTGGTAGTGTGGCAATCAAAACTGCATAGAATACTCCAAGTGCGGCCTAACAAAGGTTTTAGATAGGTGCAACATGGTTTGCCAACTGTTGCCCTCCATGCCCTAGTTGATGAAGGCAAACATGCTATTTTCCTTCTTATTCACCTTGACCACTTGTGTGGCCACTTTTTGGGATCTGTGGGCCTGCACGCCCAGATCCGTCTTCATGTTAATGTTCCTAAGAATTCTGCCATTTACAGTATAGTTCACACCTAAATTTGATCCTCCAAAATGCATCAATTCACATTTGTGTGGATTAAATTCCATTTGCTATTTCTTTACCAAGTCATAAATCTATCTATAGCCTGTTATATCCTTTCACAATCGTCGGCACCATCAGCAATTCCATCCATCTTTGCATCATTTGCAAACCTACTAATCAGACCACCCACTTTTTCTTCAGATCATTTATATATAGTCCAAACAACAGAGTACCTAAGACTGTTCCCTGTGAGCCACCACTAGTTACTGGGCACCATTCTGAAAACTATCTTTCCACCACTATCCTCTGTCTTCTATGACCAAGTCAGTTTTGTATCCATCTAGCCAGCCCACCCTGAATCCCATGTGATTTTAGCCATTGTACCAATCTACCATGTTGGACTTTATCAAATGCCTTACTAAAGTCCGTATAAACTACATCCATAGCCCTGCCCTCATCAATTATCTTTATTACCGCTTCAAAAAATTCAGTCAGATATGACCTTCCCTGTACAAAACCATACTGCCTGTCACTAACTAGTCCATTTTCTTCCAAATGTGCGCATGTCTTGTCCCTCAATATCTTCTCTAAGAACTTCCCCACCACAGATGTCACTGGCCAATAATTTCCTGGATTATCTCTGCTTCCTTATTCAAACAAGGGAACAATATTAGTTAATCTCCAGTCCACTGGGTAAAAATATGAGGAACTCCGATTGTAAAATGACTGATTTCTGACCTAGATTGCAAGTTTGTTCGTCTCTTACCGGTGTCTCATTCTTTCGTCATGCTTTTCTATTTCCTATTTATCAACAACATTTTTTGCATTATGGTTGAACTGTGAAGAGTGTATCTATTATAATGACTGGGTATGGAGTTTGTTATCAGCATCAGTTTTTTTTTTGAGATGATGTCATCACTGACCAGGCCAGCATTAATTGCCCATTCCTAATTTTACTGGTAGCTATGTCAGTAAAGACTTGATGGGATGAAGGGCTTTTCTGTACTGTTTAAATCTACGAATTCATAGAATAGAATCATAGAATCCATAGAGTGTGGGAACAGGCCGTTCGGCCCAACAAGTCCACACCGACCCTCAGAGCATCCCACCCAGATCCATCCACCCATAACCCACCTAATCTACACATCTCTGAACACTATGGGCATGTTATTCAAACAAGGGCCAATCCACCTAACCTGCACATCTTTAGAACGTGGGAGGCAACTGGAGCACCTGGAGGAAGCCCACACAGACATGGGGAGAGTGTGCAAACTCCACACAGACAGTCGCCCGAGGGTGGAATCGAACCCAGGTCCCTGGTGCTGTGAGGCAGCAGTGCTAACCACTGAGCCACCGTGCCACCCCATAACTATCACATCACGTAACTACCTTGATGACAGAAGGCAAACTGAAAGGAGCTATTGTTTATTTTTATTAGCCGTTCATATGATGAGGGTATCACTGGCTAGGTCAGCATTTGTTGCCTATCCCTAATTGCCCTGTTAAGAGTGACCACATTTCTGTGGGTCTGGAGTCACATCTATGCCAGACTGAGTAACGGCAGTATTTTAGTTTCCTTTGGGAAATTAGTGAACCAGACGGATTTGTTCTGACAATCAACAACGGATTCATGGCCATCATTAGATCCTTAGTTGCAGATTTTTATTGAATTCAAATTCCACCATCCACCGTGGCAGGATTTGAACCCAGGTCCCCTGAACGTTACCTGGATCTCTGGATTAACAAAAAGCAAAAGACCGGTGGATGTTGTAAATCAGGAAAAAAAAACAGAAGTTGCTGGAAAAGCTCAGCAGGTCTGGCAGCATCTGTGAAGAAATAAATCAGAGTTAATGTTTTGGATGCTGTGACCCTTCGTCAGAACTGTTCTGAGGAAGGGCCACCTCATCCAAAACATTAACTCTGATTTTTTTCTTCACAGATGCTGCCGGACCTGCTGAGCTTTTCCAGCAACTTGTTTTTTTCCTTTGGATTAACAGTCCAGCAATAATACCATAAGGCCATTACATCCCCCAAATTATTCAATAAATAATTACCACATTCTCTTTGCACTTCGTGATTTGTATTTCTCAGGCAGGCTTGGTGGAAACTGTTTTTCAGTCTCCCATGAGACATGGATGCCACTGGCTGGGCCTGCGTTCATTACTCATCCATAGTTCCCCTTGAGACAGTGCTGATGAGCTGCCTTATAGAACATAGAACTGTACAGCACAGTACAGGCCACCATGTTGCACCGAACTTTTGCCCTAAACCTAAGGTCTATCTAACCTCTACCCCTACCTTATACTATCACCCATATGCCCATCTAATAGCTGCTTAAATGCCCCTAATGAGGCTGATTCCACTACCCTCTCCTGCAATGCATTCGATGCCTTCTTCTACTTAGTAAAAAGCTAGATAGAAACTTGAAGGAAAAATAAGCAGGGACACATGAAGTCATTGAGATGCACAGCGTGGAAACAAACCCTTTTGTCCAGCTCTTCCGTGCTGACCAGAGATCCTAAATTAATCTAGTCCCATTTTCCAGCATTTGGCCCATATCCCTCTAAACCCTTCCTATTCATGTACCCGTCCAGGTGCTTTTTAAATGTTGTAATTGTACCGGCCTCCACCACCTCATCTGGAAGCACATTCCATGCATGTACCACCTTCTGTGCGAAAATGTTACCCCTGAGGTCCATTTTAAATCATTCCCCTCTCACCTTAAACCAATGCCCTCTGGTTTTGCACTCCCCTACCCAAGGGAAAAAACATTAACTTTTTTTTACCCTATCCATGCCCCTCATGATTTTATTAACCTCTGTAAGGTCACACCTCAGCTGCTGACCCTCAGGGTAAAAGGCTCTAGCCTATTCAGCTTCTCCCTATAGATGAAACCTTCCAACTCTGGCAATATCCTGGTAAATCTTTTCTTCAGCCTTTCAAGTATAACAACACCTTTTCTGTGGTATAGAGACCAGAATTGAATGCAGTGATCCGAAAGTAGCCTAACCATTGTCCTGTATATCCGCAAAATGGCATCCTAACTCCTATACTCAATGCACTGTCAGTAAGTGAGGTGGAAAGAGGTTCACGTGGAGCACGAGCAGAGACCAGTTGGGCTGAGTGGCCTGTTTCTTTGCTGCAAATTCTATGAAACTCTATGAAAACAAACCCTGCTGTTTGTTCAAAGTACTGTGCTCCAAGGGAAGTGAGGGGATAAAATCATTAAACAATCTACTATAAATCCACCACAATATTTCAATTACAGTAATCCCTTGCTAACATACTCCCAAAGCATTAATACAAACACAATGTAACAGTGAATGCAAAGAAAGCAATCTGTATCTGATCAAGCACTAACTGTATAAATAATAGACATTAATTATAAAAGACAGGATTTGTTTATGCCTCGGATTAGTGCATTGATTTTGTTTTCTGAAGCAGGACACAAGGCCATGCAGTGGGGAACTCCGCAGGACCAGCAACAACCATATTCTACTGAGCAATTGACATCACTTGTTCAGTTCTAATGTGAATAAACACTGGTGACACTCAGCTGCAGCTTGGCAAAAAAAAACCCCGGGATTACAGTGTACTCATTCCCAGTGCACTCACTATTCCAATGGCAATTAACAGCATGTAGAGCCCTACAAAAGTCAGAAATTTAGGAGGGCCCCAACTGACTTGGCAACAATTAAACTATTTCCAATTGTTGTAAAAACTTAGAGATAATGGCAACTGCAGATGCTGGAGAATCCAAGATAACAAAGTGTGGAGCTGGATGAACACAGCAGGCTAAGCAGCACCCCAGGAGCACAAAAGCTGACATTTCGGGCCTAGACCCTTCATTAGTGCTCCTGAGATGCTGCTTGGCCTGCTGTGTTCATCCAGCTTCACACTTTGTTATGTTGTAAAAACTTATCTGGTTCACTGATGTCCTTTAGAGAAGGAAATCTTCTATCCTTACGCAATCTGGCCCACATGTGACCCCAGACCCACAGCAATGTGGTTGACTCTGAACTACCTTCTGAACTGGCTTGGGAGCCACACAGTTCAATTGCAATTAGGGGCATAGGCAATAATTGCTGGACTTGCCAATGGTGCCCATCCCTATGAAAACATTGGCGAAAATAACATAATTCACACTGTCAGCCCGCGTGTATATCGGATACCATTCAACGTTTCAGACCTGCCCCTTGCAACCCTACCCCAGACCCGACTTCACATCTCACCTCTGGCCATGCTCCTCCAACTCCAGACCAGATCCTATCCTACACTTCCTTCCCTGTCCAGACCCAATCTCTAACCCCCAACTCCAAACCTGGCTGAACCCCACCTCAACCCTTAACTCTCGTCCACCTGGCACCCCATACCCTGAACACCCCTATAGCACCCTTAGCTAAACTGACATGGCACACTTGTTACCCCCACCACTGCTGCCCACCTGACACCTGTAGCCCTCAAATGTGCCCAGCTTATCCACCTGTTACCATATGCTCTCTCCTACTTACCTTCTGTCAGCAGTTGTCAAACAGGGTTCCGGACTTTTAAATCCTGGAATATAGCAGCTAGTGTTGAAAAGTAGTGTGTCTGATTTCAACACTGATCCTACTGTCCACGTGAATTCCTGGTCTGGATGAGGCTGCTTAGGTTTGCGGCCCTACAGTTGACACAGAAAACTCTTCCAAAGATAAGTGTGCATCCTGTTGTCTGAGCAGAATCAAGAAGAGTGTTTGTGAATCATAGGAGAAGATATGAAACAAATGTTTTCATCAGCGCGGGACAATTTCATATGTTTGGAGACCAGCTCTGCTGGCATAACTTTTAATTCTTATTCTTAATTGCCCAGAGGGTAGTTAAGAATCAGCCTCATTGCTCTAGCTCTGGAGTCACATTTAGGCCAGACCAGGTAAAGATGGCAGATTTCATTCCCTAAATGACATAAGTGAATAAAATGCATTTTTACAACAATTGACAACAGTTATATGGTGTCCAATAAGCCAGTGGTTCCAAGATGGCGGCAGAGTAAGACATTCCAGCTGGAGCTCCTCTGCTCTGTCTGTTCCATTTCTTTTTTTCCTTTTTTTCTCTTCCTTTTTCAAACTTTTCAACTTTAACTTACCCAGAAGTGAATGGCGGAGACCAAAGGTCATCACCGGTGAATCCTGGAGATGAGTCCCAAGACAGGTGTTGAGAAGTTGAGTAGAGTACTAATGGATTAAGGAGATAGGAAGCTAGAATTTGGTGCTTGTGAAATGCTAGCCGGGGTGGTGCCAGAAACATTGTGTGATCCCTTTTAAAATGACGTGCTTTTACTGAGTTTAGAGATTTGAATTGGATATCCAAGAGCAGCTTGAATGTTTGCTAGCATACAGAGGGCACCTGAATTGAAACATTTGAATTGAAAGGCTGCACAGTTAGCAAGCCAAGAACCATTTTTTTAACCAATACAACAAAATTTTGAATTAGGCAATCAATTTGAATCAGGCACTTAGACACCAAAAATCAATTAAATTTAAATCTGATGGTTTTGACAGCATAGGACCAATCTTATTGTAAGAAATTGATATGTCATCAAGAGTATAAAAGAAGGGGGCAGTTGGACAAAGAGCAGAGAGCCAACTGCCATCCACCAGAGCTAACAGCCCTCAGCTCTCAAGAGAGAATCACCGGCTCTCACAGCTTCCTTTATGTCTTAGAGTAAGCACCATCTTAATATCAGAGGTACCCACAGCACAACTACTCCATATTCCTGACAGAAGAATTGATGGAGAATGTGTTCTTGACAGTCAAATTGACAGAGAAGGTGCATAGTATTCCAGGGGACACGTAGCCTGGCTGTAATTTTCAGGGACTAAGGGCTTTTTTTTTTATACAAGTGGGACTTGTAATTATTGGAACAGCATACCAGTAGAGTCTTGCTTTATTCAGGAATAGTTAGAAGTCAGAAGGGAGTTATTCGATTTGTTAATAGTTTAGTGAATTTGTCCACTGTTATAGTTAGATAAATAAATTGTTACTTGATTGCAAAGTGAGTGTCAGGGATGTGTCTTATTTAAACACTAGAACTTGCTGAAAGGCAGGTTACAACACTTTTCACACTCCTTTTACAGATTATAGTGCAAGGGGCTCCTCTTTGGGTGTTTTCATATTAGTCTGCAGAGGGGAATCAGCCTCTGCTATATTACACAGGCCAGCAGGGGGCAGCAAGTCCAACAGGCAAGTCCCAGAGCAGAGGCCAACATGGGTGCAGTAGGAACAAAAACAAAGTTGCTGGAAAAGCTCAGCAGGTCTGGCAGCATCTGTGAGGGAGAAAACAGAGTTAATGTTTCGGGTCCAGTGACCCTTCCTCAGAACTAGGTGCAGTAGATGCATTCTACTGGGTGGATTCACCTGGGTGCAGTAGGTCCTGGAGCAGGGACGAGGCCCTTGGGGGCTGGAAGTAAGACCTTGAAGCTTGACGCTCAGCTTGGTCTCGAGACGTGGCCCAGGTGGTCTGAAGGCTCTGTCCTGGCACAGACTTGGCAGAAAGACTAAAATTTGAGTACTTTATGAAAGAAAACTTTGTTACTCCCTGTTCTTATGCTGAACTTAAGTTTATGATTCTTTCAAATCTGTAATATATACACAGTGTCCAAGGGTCAAAACAGAACTATTAGGTGAAACAGCTCTTTACCTGCACTTCCCAGAATCTAGTCTATTGCATTCGGTGCTCACAATATGATCTCATCCTCACTGGGGAAATGAAACATAGATTGGGTGACCGCTTCGTACAACATCTGCATCTTGCATGCAAAAATGACCCTGAGCTCCTAGTTACATAGAACATAGAACATTACAGCACAATACAGGCCCTTCAGCCCTCGATGTTGTGCCGACCTGTCATAGCGATCTCAAGCCCATCTAACCTACACTATTCCATGTACGTCCATATGCCTGTCCAATGACGACTTAAATGCACTTAAAGTTGGCGAATCTACTACCGTTGCAGGCAAAGCGTTCCATTCCCTTACTACTCTCTGAGTAAAGAAACTACCTCTGACATCTGTCCTATATCTTTCACCCCTCAAATTAAAGCTATAGTTGCCTGCCACTTTAACACGCCACCCAGTTCCCTGGCCAACATCTCTGTCTCAGGCTTGTTACAGTGTTCCAGCGAAGCTCAGCGCAGGCTGAAAGAACAATCCCTCATTTTCTGCTTGGGAAACGTACAGCCCTCGACATCAAGCTCAATAATTTTAGAACTCTCCCATGTCCTAGCCCCCTAAGCACACACCAGGCCTTGTTATCACACAGCCTGCCATTATACACCACCCGTTATTAGCCACTAACAGTCTCCACTAGCAGTTATTCACCCTCCCAGCCAGATCGTTATCAACTCCTTTGTCTATCCAACTATTCTTCTACCTTTTTGGGCTCTATCCCCAGCTATCATTTACTCTTTACCCTTCCCCCATCTATCTTCTGAACATAAACCAATGTTTCCTAGCTACCATCAGTTCTGAGGATCGATCACTGGACCCAAAACACTAACTCACAGATGCTGCCAGACCTGAGCTTTTCCAGCAACTTCTGTTTTTGCTTCTGATTTCTAGCATCTGCAGTCCTTTGGGTTTTTTTTTTAATAACTATGGAAAGGCTGGGGACTATCAGAGATGTAATTGGTAACTTGTGTGCAGATTCAGAAGATCTGCATCAAGTTTTTGATGAATACCTTGTCTCAGTCTTCCCAAAGAAGAGGATTATTATGGGTGTTCTCAGTAAAAAAGTGCAGTGTGTTATATTAGGTGTTACAAAGGATGAGATTGAACCCCTCTGATAATTAAACCAAAACATAACCCCCCAATCTGTCACAGCAGGAATAGAGGCTCCCTTCTAGTAATTAAACCTGAAAGACCCAGAGAAGCTCACCTAACCTCTATAATCTGTTAAAAAGGAGTGATTAAATGAAAGAAAATCCCTGTTATTTGCTTTATAAATAACAAGTAGCAAATTATTTATTTAACCCTAACAGTGAACAAATTAACAGAGCTACTAACAAACTGAACAATTCCCCCTCAACCACTAACTATTCCCTAACTGAACTAAATTCTACTGGCATGCTGTTCCAATAAACACAAGTCCCACTTACATAAGTCCATGATGTGGATCTTCTGATTCTGCACACAAGTTACCAACTACATCTCTGATAGGCCCCAGCCTTTCCATAGTTATTTTAAAAACCCAAAGGATTAAATCTAAGTAATAAGAAAATGAATTGCATCTTAGTCTCTCAAAGTCTATCTGCCTTTCCTCTGCAGTTCTCAAGTCATAAAAACATCTTTCTTCCACTGATCCTACTGTCAGGGATGTTTTCTCTGTGAAGTCTTCTGTGAGGATTCTTAGCTAGGAGTGCCATGGTACCTTTTATGGATGGATGGTGCTTTCTTAGAGAGCTTAGCGATTTCTTATGAGAGCTAGATGCTTATTTCTCAGATGGCAGTTTGCTCTCACACCGACTTTCAAAAACCCTCTCCTCTGATGTTTGGAGAACAATTGAACAGTACACAAACAGAACAGAAATGCCAAGAGCAAGCTCTCCTGTGATTTTAACTATTTTGCAATGGTACTGTAAATTGGTGTTATCCTCACAACTGAAGCAGCCTCAAAGGATAGTGAGCTATATGGACGAATGACCTTTTTACATGCCTTAGCAAATCAAAAGAAATCAGAGCCAGTTGCTTTATCCTGCATAACGTACATGTGAGAGTGTGGGGGCACTGAACAATGGCAGAGAAAAATGAATTTGAAGATACTGAAGTTTTCAAACTGGGTGTAATTGCTTTTCCCAAACTTACATCATCTAATATATCCAGAGAGGAGATCAGAATGAAATGCTTTGTCAATGAAAAATCAAAACCCTTAAAAAGGAGCTTGGATATCTCAGAATGCAGGAACTGGAGTTGGGTTGGTGATAATGGGAACTGCAGATGCTGGAGAATCCAAGATAACAAAGTATGGAGCTGGATGAACACAGCAGGCCAAGAAGCATCTCAGGAGCACAAAAGCTGACATTTCGGGCCTAGACCCTTCGTCAGAGAGGAGTTGGGTTGTTTTTGCTTTTGTTAAAATTTATTTTTAAATTTTGGATTTACTCGTGGGATGTAGATATCGCTGGCTGACCAGCATTTATTGCCTGTCCTGAGCTGCCCTTGAACTGAGCGGCTTGCTAGATCATTTCAAAGGGCAGTTGAGAGTCAACCACATTGAGGTAGGTCTGGAGTTACATGCAGGTCAGACCAGGTGAGGATGACAGATTTCATTCCCTGAAGGACATAATGAGCCAAATGGGTTTTGCAGATAATTGGCGATGGTTTCATGGTCATCAATAGATTCTTAGTTTTAGATATTTAGCCTCTCAGTCACCATCAGTGAGCTGATAGCTGCCTGGTCTGTGATCCAACGTTATCTACTTGATGTTTCCCATGTCCCCTTTTACCTTCAGTTAACCAAAGCCAGGCCTGAGACTAACAAATAATTTAGCATCAATTGCCCTTGGTGGAAGAGATTTCATAATCCCTACCACCATTTGAATTCTACAAGTTCCAAGATTAATTTGTTGACACCCTCCCCTAGATGCTTTTTCACCAACACACAGAAATATGTATGCAATCTTTCCCTTTACAATCTTGAGATCTTCAATTAAATCACCCTTTAAATCTTGTAAATTCCACAGATACAACCCGACTTCGTTTAGTCTCTCCTTATGGTTTAATCTTTACTGTTCAGTCTTCATTCTAGTTAATCTATGATGCACGCCCTCCAAGGCCAATGGTTGGTGAAGAAACCAGAGAGTTGGTGGGAGTTTCAATCTCCTGTTGAGGTTCCGTGAGTTTGAAGATTAGAGAAAATGTCTAGAAATGGGTTACCACATCGGAACAGTTAATTAGTATCAGTTACTGTATCTATTATTATGTTAATATTTCCAGTAGAATGAAGTTCTTCTAAATTCCTCTTTCTTTGGTTGTATTTTAATTACAGTGATTAAATAAACTGTGTTTTGCTTAACATCAATTAGTTTGACAGTCGCATTGTGTCTGGAACAGACACTTCACATTTGCCCTTAAAATAAGAAAAGGTTTGGGTCTAGACCACCTGTTTAAAGTATTTTGAGGGGGTTTGGTCTGGTCCATGATAGAACAGGCCATCCAAACGCATTACCTAACAGCACTAGAGGTGTCCCTAGAGCCCCATGCCCCATTGACTGCAGCAGTTCAATAACTCTGCTCACCACCACCTTCTCCAGGGCAAATAGGAATGGGCTATAAATGCTGCCCTAGTCAGTATCCTATGAACAAAGGTATAGGTAACTGTATAAGTACAAGTGATAATGGGAACTGCAGATGCTGGAGAATCTAAGATAATAAAATGTAAGGCCGGATGAACACAGCAGGCCAAGCAGCATCTCAGGAGCACAAAAGCTGACGTTTCGGGCCTAGACCCTTCATCAGAGAGGGGGCTGGGGTGAGGGTTCTGGAATAAATAGGGAGAGAGGGGGAGGCGGACCGAAGATGGGGAGAAAAGAAGATAGGTGGAGAGGAGAGTATAGGTGGGGAGGTAGGGAGGGGATAGGTCAGTCCAGGGAAGACGGACAGGTCAAGGAGGTGGGGTGAGGTTAGTAGGTAGGAGATGGAGGTGCGGCTTGGGGTGGGAGGAAGGGATGGGTGAGAGGAAGAACAGGTTAGGGAGGCAGAGACAGGTTGGACTGGTTTTGGGATGCAGTGGGTAGAGGGGAACAGCTGGGCTGGTTTTGGGATGCAGTGGGGGCAAGGGAGATTTTGAAGCTGGTGAAGTCCACCTTTGGGCTGCAGGGTTCCCAAGCGGAATATGAGTTGCTGTTCCTGCAACCTTCGGGTGGTATCATTGTGGCATTGCAGGAGGCCCATGATGGACATGTCATCTAAAGAATGGGAGGGGGTGTGGAAATGGTTTGTGACTGGGAGGTGCAGTTGTTTATTGCGAACCGAGCGGAGGTGTTCTGCAAAGCAGTCCCCAAGCCTCCGCTTGGTTTCCCCAATGTAGAGGAAGCCACACCGGGTACAGTGGATGCAGTATACCACATTGGCAGATGTGCAGGTGAACCTCTGCTTAGTGTGGAATGTCATCTTGGGGCCTGGGATAGCAGTGAGGGAGGAGGTGTGGGGGCAAGTGTAGCACTTCCTGCGGTTGCAGGAGAAGGTGCCGGACGTGATGGGGTTGGAGGGCAGTGTGGAGCGAACAAGGGAGTCACGGAGAGAGTGGTCTCTCCGGAAAGCAGACAGGGGTGGGGATGGAAAAATGTCTTGGGTGGTGGGGTCGGATTTCAGATGGCGGAAGTGTCTGAGGATGATGCGTTGTATCCGGAGGTTGGTGGGGTGGTGTGTGAGAATGAGGGGGATCCTCTTGGGGCGGTTGTGGCGGGGGCGGGGTGTGAGGGATGTGTTGCGGGAAATGCGGGAAACGCGGTCAAGGGCGTTCTCGACCACTGTGGGGGGAAAGTTGCGGTCCTTGAAGAACTTGGACATCTGGGATGTGCGGGAGTTGAATGCCTCATCGTGGGAGCAGATGCGGCAGAGGCGGAGGAATTGGGAATAGGGGATGGAATTTTTGCAGGAGGATGGGTGGGAGGAGGTGTATTCTAGGTAGCTGTGGGAGTCGGTGGGCTTGAAATGGACATCAGTTACAAGCTGGTTGCCTGAGATGGAGACTGAGAGATCCAGGAAGGTGAGGGATGTGCTGGAGATAGCCCAAGTGAACTGAAGGTTGGGGTGGAAGGTGTTGGTGAAGTGGATGAACTGTTCGAGCTCCTCTGGGAAGCAAGAGGCGGCGCCGCACATCTGCCAATGTGGTATACTGCATCCACTGTACCCGGTGTGGCTTCCTCTACATTGGGGAAACCAAGCGGAGGCTTGGGGACCACTTTGCAGAACACCTCCGCTCGGTTCGCAATAAACAACTGCACCTCCCAGTCGCAAACCATTTCCACTCCCCCTCCCATTCTTTAGATGTCATGTCCATCATGGGCCTCCTGCAGTGCCACTATGATACCACCCGAAGGTTGCAGAAACAGCAACTCATATTCCGCTTGGGAACCCTGCAGCCCAATGGTATCAATGTGGACTTCACCAGCTTCAAAATGTCCCCTGCCCCCACCGCATCCCAAAACCAGCCCCGTTCGTCCCCTCCCCCCACTGCACCACACAACCAGCCCAGCTCATCCCCTCCCCCCACTGCATCCCAAAACCAGTCCAACCTGTCTCTGCTTCCCTAACCTGTTCTTCCTCTCACCCATCCCTTCCTCCCACCCCAAGCCGCACCTCCATCTCCTACCTACTAACCCCATCCCACCTCCTTGACCTGTCCGTCTTCCCAGGACTGACCTATCCCCTCCCTACCTCCCCACCTATACTCTCCTCTCCACCTATCTTCTTTTCTCTCCATCTTCGGTCCGCCTCCCCCTCTCTCCCAATTTATTCCAGAACCCCCACGCTATCCCCCTCTCTGATGAAGGGTCTAGGCCCGAAACGTCAGCTTTTGTGCTCCTGAGCTGCTGCTTGGCCTGCTGTGTTCATCCGGCCTCACATTTTATTATCTTGTATAAGTACAAGGTTTGATCACCCACAGTACTTGTTAATTACCTCTGGCTGCCACTGGAAACAGTTTCTTCTTATATAACTTGATCAAAAACCTTCATGATTTGGGACAACTTTCATCAAATTTCCCTGTGAAAGGGAATGAAGATTTAGACACTGTGGTATTGCTGAACTGGCCAACTGCAAAATGACAAGAGGATTCTACACACAGCAGGGACTCTGGCATGTGTAGTTATGAAGATTCACTGTGATTTTGGGCAGGAGATCTGTAGGTTTACCATCTCCTTGGTTTGTTTCGATGTGCTAGGCATCAGCACATTCAGAGCAGTAGGAACCACCTCACACCAAAGAGGCAGCGATCAAAATCAGGAGCTGCATTTCAGCTGCTGGGAGACAGTGGCCTAGTTGTATTATCACACAGTTGTTAAGTCAGAGACTTAGATAATATTCTCAGGTTCAAAATCCACCATTGAAGATGGTGAATATATATATTTTGTTAAAATTGGAAGTATGTGTCTAATGATAACCACAAATCCCTTGTTAATTGTTGAGGGGAAAACCCCATCTGATTCACTAATACCCTTTAGGACAGGAAACTGCCATCCTTACCTGGTCTGGCCTACATGTGACTTTAGACCCACAGCAATGTGATTGACTCCTAAACATCCTCTGGGCAATTAGGGGTGGGCAATAAATGTTGCTTAGCCAGTGGCACTCTCGTCCTACGGAATGAATAAAGAAAGAAAAAAACCTGCCAGATACATTTTTGGGCCCCTTCCTGTTGACTATCTCACCAGTTATTCCAATTATCTTTAACACACGATTCATCACCTCACCCTGACAACCAGCTTAACAACAAAGAAAGTTGTATTACACACTGATCACTTTTTTCAGCAATAGTTTTTTAACATCCATCAGCAGCAATTAAACAATCATCAATCTCTCACCAATTCAAGTTAAAAATAGACCATCAGAGATTGGAGAAGCCTCTGATGGCATTTTGAACCAACTAGCTCCTGTCATTAATAATTATGCCTTATTAAGCTTTCAGTCATCGTTCCAGAAGTATCTAATGCTGTTTCGGGGGTTCTGCAGTTGGCATCCCACCTTCCAGTTTATAGTAATGAGCATTGCTGGCAGGACCTTCCTTAGTTGTCCTCAAGAATGTGGTGTGCTGCCTTCTTGACACGAGTTTGAATTGTGCTGCAGCAGATCATAGACCCCGTACGGTACAGAAGGAGGCCATTCTGTCCATTGCATCTGCAGTACCCCTCTGAAGAGCATTCTGCTTTTACCCTCTGCCCACAACCCTGCATTTCCCATTGGCTAATCCACTTGAGCCTGCACAACTTTGGACTGTGGGAAGAAGCCAGAGCACCCGGAGGAAACCCACGCACACACAGGGAGAACGTGCAAACTCCATGCTGTTTCCCACGGGTAGAACCGAACCCCGGTCTCTGGCACTGTGAGCCAGTAGTGCTGGCCACTCAGCCACATTACCACCCTAATGATAAAAACTTGAATTCAATTTAAAAAAGTCTTGAATAAAAAATGATCTAATGGTGACCATGTAGCCATTATCAATTATCATAAAAACCCATTTGGTTTACTAATGTCTTTTAGAAAAGAAAATATACCATCCTTCCCTGGTCTGGCTTCCTTTTGACTCCAAACCCATTGACATGTGATTGATTCTTAACAATTAGGGATTGACAAGAAATGCTGACCTAGTTAATAAAGCCCACCACCCATGAGTGACATTCTGAAAACCACAATGCTGGCAGAGATGGAGTCCCAGAATTTTGACCCAATGACACTGGAGGAACAGCATTACATTTCCAAGTCAGGACGGTGAGTAGCTTAGAAGGAAACTATGAGGAGAAACATTGAAAATAGGATGAGTAGGCCATTTGGCCCCTCCAGACTACTCCACTACTCACTGCAATTTTGGCTGATCAGCCATGATGGAATTCAAACCCATGTCTCTAGAACATTACTGCTATGTCATTGTTTCTTGCTACAGTAAATTGGAAAAAAAAACAAGAAAATATTGGAAATAGTGATTAGAACTGGGCCCAGTCATCCTGAAACATTGTTACAAAGTGTGGAGCTGGATGAACACAGCAGGCCAAGCAGCATCTTAGGAGCACAAAAGCGAAGAATCACGAAGAAGGGTCTAGGCCCAAAACATCAGCTTTTGTGCTCCTCAGATGCTGCTTGGCCTGATGTGGCTTCACACATTGTTATCTTGGATTCTCCAGCATCTGCAGTTCCCATTATCTCTCATCCTGAAACATTAGCTTTGAGTCCTTGGCCATAGATTCTGCCAAACCAGTTGAGTTTCTACAGCATTCTTTGTTTTCATTTTTTGCTTCCTTACATGAGGTAACAAAAAATTCTGCTGGTTGTGCATTTTGGAAGTGGAAAGTATAGTGTAAGAAGCAATATTAATTTGTTACACACTGCCGCCAGTTGCTATCTATTCTGAGCGGATCTGTACCTCTTGAACTGCACCATACAAATCAAAGATATAAGCGGCAATTTCCATTTCCCACAAATACCTCTGGCTCACAAACACTTTTAACCGTCTCAAAGGACTGTGCACACTTGAAGATTCCCCCACTGCATAGTGTCCGCCATTTTATTGTGTGAGTGGGGAAATTGCATCATGACTTAGAGTGCACGTGTACACAGTGATACACTTGATTCATTACACCAACACATTTCTAATACTCCTCGCAATACATGCTGCTGTTGGAATACAGCTCCAAAGCAAAATGCTGCAATTCAGTTCTGTATCAACGGCATCCCACACAAACAAGCAAAGAAATCGTTAGCAGGATAATTTGTCTTCTTTGATGATAATGGCAAAGATAAAGGGTTGATCATTTTGGACCAAGGTGAAATTCTCTACCTTAGAGAGTTGCTCAGTCATAGTCACAGACTCATCGAGTTACACAGGCCCTTCAGTCCAATTTGTCTGCACTAGCCAGATATTCTAAACTGAAGTAATCCCATTTGCCAGCATTTGGCCCATATCCCTCTAAACTCTTCCTATTCATGTACCCATCCAGATGCCTTTTAAATGTTGTAACTGTACCAGCCTCCACCACTTCCTCTAGCAGCTCATTCCATACACGCTCCACCCTCTGCATGAAAAGGTTGTCCTTCAGGCCTCTTTTATATCTTTCCCCTCTCGCCTTAGACCTATGAACTCTAGTTTTGGACTCCCCTACCGTGGGAAAAGACTTTGGCTATTCACCCAACCCATGCCCCTCACGACTTTTTAAACCTATACAGGATCACTCCTCAATGAGATTGCTACGTTTTTTGAATAACAAAGGAACCACTTCTTCTATATCTTAAATTCTTAGCCTGATGTGAATCTAGTGTTGCGAGGCACACTGGAGATCAGGAATTACGCAAGATGATAAGGAAGGACCCAAAGGAAGTGGGTGAGGCCTCAAATGAGTTCTTTGCATTGGCACTCACCAGGGAGAAATCAATCAACAGCAGGATGTGGGAGGGCTATGTTGACATTCTATGGTATGTTGATATTTAGAAGGAGGAGCTATTGAGTGTCTTGAAAAGCATTAAGTTAGATAAGTCTCCAGGGCCTGATGGGATCTATCCCAGGATATTGAGGGAGGAGAATGCTGGGACCTTGACAGAGTTCTCTGTATCCTTTTTAGCCACTGGTGACATCCCAGAAGACTGCAGCATAGCCAGTTCCATTCCTTTGTTTAAGAAGGGCAGTGGGGATAATCCATGGAATTTTAGGCCAGTAATCCTTACATCACTGGTTTGGAAGTTATTGGAGAAGATTCTCAGAGTCTGAATTTATACTCTATTGGAAAAGAATGGCATATTAGGGATAGTCAGCTTGGTTTGTCCAACACGATCACAAAAAACAGAAATTGCCAGAAACATCCATAAGGCCTTGCAGCATCTGTGGAGAGGAAGCAGAGTTAATATTTGGGTCCAGTGGCCCTTCTTCAAAACAAGAACTGGACCCAAAATGTTAACTCTGATTTCTCTCCACAGATGCTGGCAGACCTGCTGAGTTTCTCCAGCAATTTCTGTTTTTGTTTCAGCAGTTTCTCTTTCTCCCAATGTGATTTGACCCTCACAATTTCACCCTCCTTCCTTAATAATGGAGTCCAGTATTTCCCTAAAAGACAGATGTTTGGTTAACTGTCCTATAGTCTCCTGCTTTCGGTCTGCCCCCACTTCTCGATCAGGGGAATTACATTAACAGTTTTCCAATCCACTGGAACTCTCCTGGAATCCAGTGAGTTCTGGAATATTTTGACAAATGCATCCAACTATCTCTGCAGCCACTTCCTGTAAAACATCATTAAGCACTGGTTGTATCTATGGAGCTCCATGTAGGACAGAAGGATTCAATTGATTTTGACTTCATTCCACAGGATGTCTCATAAAAACCCGTCTGTGTCAGTAACTGTGCATATAGAAAACCACCCACCCACATCACCCACTGCCCCTTGTCCCTCCAGTTCAACGCACAAACCTGTAAAATTTGTGAATAAGAAGTGCATTAAACGAGCACAGAATCCTAGATCCCTACAGTGGGGGAGCAGATCATTTGGCCCATCAAGTCCACTCCAACCCACCGAAGAGCCAACCACCCAGACTCACCCCCCTACCCTGTAACCCTGCATTTCCCACAACTGCAGATTTTTGGACTTTGGGAGGAAACCAGAGCACCCAAAGGAAACAATACACAATAGGTGCTGGAGTAGGCCATTCGGCCGTTCGAGCCAGCACCACCATTCATTATGATCATGGCTAATCATCCACAATCAGTATCCTGTTCGTGCCTTATCTCCATAACCCTTGATTGCACTATCTTTAACAGCTCTATCCATCTCTTTCTTGAAAGTATCCAGAGAGTTGGCCTTCACTGCCTTCTGGGGCAGAGCATTCCATATATCCACCACTCTCTGGGTGAAGAAGTTTTTCCTCAACTCTGTTCTAAATGGCCTACCCTTTATTTTTAAACTGTGTCCTCTGGTTCAGGACTCACCCATCAGCAGTAACATGCTTCCTGCCTCCAGAGAGTGTCCAATCCCTTAATAATCTTATACGTCTCAATCAGATCCCCTCTCATCCTTCTAAACTCAAGTGTATACAAGCCTAGTCGCTCCAATCTTTCAACATATGATAGTCCTGCTATTCCAGGACTTGACCTCGTGAACCTATGCTGCACTCGCTCAATAGCAAGAATGTCCTTCCTCAAATTTGGAGACCAAAACTGCACAAAATACTCCACGTGTGGTCTCACCAGGGCCCTGTACGGCTGCAGAAGGACCTCTTTGTTCCTATACTCAATTCATCTTGTTATGAAGGCCAGCATGCCATTAGCTTTCTTCACGTGGAGAATGTGCAAATTCCACACAGCCACCCAAGGGTGGAATCAAACCTGGGGTCCTGGCAGTGAGCCACAACAGTGCCCACAGAGAAGAGTTTTAATAAAGGAATCTCAGGGGTCAGGCCTAAATGGCTTTAGGATGTAGCCCAGAAGTCAGAAGCTACACCCTGATGGTGTGTTGAAAGATTCAGGCTATTTGGAGGAAATTGCAGCTAGGTCAGCTTTGACAGACTGCAAAGATATCAAAGGATTGTACTGTTGGTTGCTTAAAGCATTATTTGGAACTTAGTTAATAGTATTCTAATCTTAGAGTCATGTGCTCTGAGTTTAAGTCTCCAGAGTTTGAATACATTCACATTACTGACAATATTAAATACCACAGCAATACTTCAAGTAAAAACGGATTAATCAGTGGCACAGGCATAGATTATCTGCTCATACTGCTGGTTGTGGGAGTTGCCTGTGTACAAATTGGCTGCTATGTTATCTGTGTTCCAACAGAGACTGCTTTTCAATGTATCGAGATTTCTGGTGGTCTGTAGGAGTCACAACATAAAGGCAAGTCTTTCTTTCTGGAGGTGGAGAACACACACTGACATGAACACACCTCAAAGGTAAACGTGCTATGAATCACATGGGCATTCATATCCCCAGAGATATACGCTTTATATTCTCCCCTATCCCCCAGAAAAATTTAAAACCAAAGCTGCAGTACCAGTGGCCACCTGCTGGTGATGCTATCAGGAACAGCATTGGTACCAGCTCAACGGTGCCACTGATAGGCCATTTTGCTCATAACATCCTGGGTTGGATCATACCACTACTGTATTAAACAGTGATAATAGGAACTGCAGATGCTGGAGAATCTGAGAATAACAAGGTGTAGAGCTGGATGAACACAGCAGGCCAAGCAGCATCAGAAGAGCAGGAAAGCTGACATTTCGGGCCTAAATTCTAAAGAAGGGTCTCGGCGCGAAACGTCAGCTTTCCTGCTCCTCTGATGCTGCTTGGCCTGCTGTGTTCATCCAGCTCTACACCTTGGTATCTCTGGTTAGAGTAGAGAGAAGGGATGCACAAAGGCACTATGTTCTTGACTGTGTCTGGAGCGTTGCATTCAATTCTAGGCACTACTTTTCAAAGAAACGCACGTTGACATTGGCAGGAGTACAAACATATCAAAGAGATCATAGAATCCCTACTGACAGAATAGTAAGAACTGAACATGTTGGAGTCAGAAATAACACAGTGTGGAGCTGGAGGAACACAGCAGACCAGGCAGCTTCAAACGAGCAGGAAAATTGACGTTTCGGATCAGGTTATTTCTGAAGGGTCCTGACCTGAAACTTTCGGGGTCCTCTATTACCGCCTGGTCTGCTTTATTCCGACAGCTCCTCACTATCATAGTGTCCCTAGCGTGTGGAATCAGGCTATTTAGCCCAAGCCCACGCTGACCCTCCGAACAGCATTCTACTCAGACCCATCTATTCCTGAGAGCCTGCATTTCCCTTGCTAATCCACCTAGCCTGCACATCCCTGCACACTATGGGCAATTTAGTATGGTCCATTCACTCAAAGTCCTTGGATTGTGGGAGGAAACCCACACAGACAGTTGCCCAAGGGTGGAATTGAACCCAGATCCCTGATGCTGGAAGGTAGCAGTGCTAACCACTGAGCCACCGCAAAATACCAAGGCTCAAATGGAGACTAGGCTGTGTAAATAAAACTTGTATACCTATTGAGTTTAGAATAATGAACCATAGTTAATCTGCACACAGCAAGGTCCTATATACAGAAGGAAAAACAAAGACCATGTTTTAAAAAATCTTTTCTTGGCATCTGGACATCACCGGGCAATTGTTACCCATCCCTAACTAACCTTACAATTGAGAGCTTGCTGTCGTCTTTTAAAGGGCAGTTCGGGGTCATCCACATTGGTGTGGGTTTGGAATCATATGTAGATTAGACTAAGTAAGAATGACAGATTTTCCTTGCTGGCGAAATTTGTGAACCTGATGGGTTTTTACAATAAACCACATTTTATTTGATGAACGTGGGGCTATAGTGGAAGTTGAACACTTTTTCCCCACAGCACTAGCCTGGGTATCTGGATTACTGGGCCAGCGACATCATCACTAGTTTCCCCTCTTTAGGTGTTAGCTTACTGCGTCATCCGAAGTTCAAGTGCAGGACCACAGTACCAACCAAGATCTGAAGATGTCAGCTGTTGTCTTCTGCTTTACTGTGCATATGTTGGAGAATTACCACTTAGAATTGACAATGAACTTACCACTGGGTGAGGGAATTTGGCTTTCTTTTGAAAATCGCACATTTGTTGCTTTTTGTGAATTACTGCAAAATGAAGGCTTCAATCACCAAGATTTTTCTGAATGAAAGAAAAAGATTTTTCATTGAGCTTGATGCACAATGTGGGGTTTGGAGGAGGGGGGGGGGGTGGGAAGCACCCACAGCATGACACCAAGCGTGCACACAAACATGGGTAATAATGGAATGTGCTTGGTACAGAGAAGGAGAATAAGGATTGTGTGTGTGTATAAAGTCCTTGAGTTGTTACATTCATAATCTGAGACCCCAGTTGTTTATTGGTTGACTATCTTCTGTGGTCAACGGAATCTGAATCCTTTTGACTTCTTGGATGATGGTGGTTTTCTCAATTTTGTATTTTCAGCAGATGCTGTATTTTGAGATAATAACACCAGACAGAGAGACACAGAGACTTCTATTTCTTGCTTGTAAATCCATTTTCCTTCTGTTTTACCCTGTTGCTGAAAGGAAGCTGTTGAACGTAGTGCAGTGTGTGCTCCTAGTCTAGGTTCATGGCCTTTTCAAGCTCACCAACAGGTATCTGGGTTTCTTGTTCACCCAGTTTAGAGGAGCTGATAGCTGGGTGCTATTAGCACCAGATGATTGTTCACTGACAGTTATTTTATACCATGTGTACTTTGAAAATTAACATCTGCTAGTCAGTTTGATCTGATACAAAATAACTGTATGAAAACTAATAGTGGGGGGGGGGGGGGGGGGGGGAAGGAGGAGGATTATTTTCTGAAGTCATTTTGCTGACATACCTTCTCAGCGCACCTATTGTCTTCGCCAATATGCTTGAGACTCTCCAGCCCAGTGTATTGATGTTAAATGTTCTTGAGGAGTCAAACTGTAGTAATTACTGAGCAATATCAAAAGAGGTGCCAACAGCGAACGTCAAAACAGAAAGCCATCCCTAAACCCACCAAGAACAAAACACTGTCAATGCAAAGCAAATCCGTGCTCCAATTCAGCTGGTGTTAAATTCCATGCATTTATCTGCATTAGAAATCCATACAGTGAAGCACATTATCAAGACTCTGTACCAAACTAATCATCGTCAGGGTCAAAGGGACATACAGCACCGAAACAGACCCAAGTCCAAACTCATCCTAAATAAAATCAGTGCATTTGCCAGCATTCAGCCCATATCCTCCCAAACCCTTCCTATTCATATACCTATTGAGATGCCTTTTAAGTGTTAACTGTACCAGCCTCCACCACTTCCTCTGGCTGCTCATTCCGTACACGCACCAGCCTTTGCGTGAAAAAGTTCATCTTCAGCTCCCATTTAAAATCTTTCCCCTCTAGTTTTGGACTCATGATTTTATAAACCTCAATTAGATCACCCCTCAAGTCCCCAACACTCTAGGGAAAACAGACCCTCAGAATTTTTATAGGTTTCTAACAGGATTACAGAGGTCAGGCACAAGAAGGATGTTCTTGATGACCCAGGAATCTAAAACCAGAGATCACAGTCTAACAATATTGGGTAGGCCATTCAGGACAGATGAAAAGAAATTTCTTCACTTCGAGAGAGTGGTCAGGCCGTGGAATTCTCTGCCACAGAAAGCAGTTGAGGCCAAAAGGTTTTAAAGGAAGTAAGGGTAACAGAGTGTGGAGCTGGAGGAGCAAAGTTGACATTTCAGTTCAGGACCTGTCTTCAGAAAAATGCAGAAGGGTCCTGACCCAAAATGTCAACGTTCCTGCTCCTCTGATGCTGCCTGGCCTGCTGTGCTCGTCCACTGTGTTAACTCTGACTCCAGCATCTGCAGTTCTCACTATCTCTTAATAAAGTAGGTATTAGTTTTTAAGGCTTAAAGAGGACCAAAAGGATAGGAGGAGAAAGTAGAAACAGAGTAGGAGTTTTGACGACAAGCCACGATCACATTGCATGGTGGAGCAGGTTCGAAGGGCCGAATGGTCTACTCCTGTTCCCGTTTTCCATGTTTCCACGTATCCGTGCAATACACCCCTCTGACTCAATTAAGGAACAGGGTCAGGCAGAGCGTAAGCCAAACATCAGAGTGAAGGCAAAACGGAATTGCATTCTGTGTCAACTTCATGCTAGAACGGAGTTGAAACAGTTGCTTTACACTGGACTCAAAGTAGTAGAGGTCACCCAAGTGTTGTGAATGCAGATTGAACGTACCAATGATGGAGGAGATATCACTGTTGTCAAATTGCAAAAAGTAGTTGTCTTCCAACTTAAAAAAAGACAATAGGAACACTTTAGAAAATAGCTCTGGAGTTTTAGTTTCTTTGATCCACTGACAGTAATATTCACTCATCAAGTGTCAGTTATCAAAAGACATTTCCAACACGTTGAAACATCTGAAATAATTGACCAATGCCATAATTATTATATATTACTGTATCACAGGCTTTGACTCAATATCGATACAGGAGAAAATCTTTTACATTCTAATCCATTTACATCACAGCTCTACACATGCCCATAAATGCACCATTAAACTCTCGTGTCGGTCACATGGAGGTTGTTGGGTAACAGGTGTGCGTGCATCATGAGAGAAGGAGCAGTGAGTGGGTAAAGAAGCTGGTTGAGTGGGAAGAGAGGGAGGTAGTTGAAGAGAGGGGTGAAATTCAAAGAGGAGGAAGGGTTCATCATGGTCAGACCAGTTAATTTGATGGACAATGGTTGTAAGGTGAAAGAAATGCCACCACTGTCAGCTCAGTGGTCAGAGCTTGTGGTCAACTTTCAGCAAAACCTACTGACCTCAATTTGTGCCAGTCTCACCCATTCAAATCAAAATTATGTTCCGACCAATGACACTTGTGAAAATATTTAAGCAGCTTGAGATGGAATACATAATATTTACACATACATACACAAACATACAAAATGTGGATGCAGATACAGCATCATAATGACTATCACAATGTGCATGTGAACTGCAGAAAAACAATACCTTCAATGCAATGGTACTGTGATTGTGTGGAGGTCCTATATACTGTACACTCTGCTTCAGAAAGCAAATCCAAGATGTTGATTTGAAGGACTTCATAATTGAAAAAGTCTGGACTAGTATGAAAAAGGAAAGGGCAGAGGGTTGGATTGGGTTGATGGACTGGAAGAACACTAACCATTTTGTTTAAGTGGTCAGTCTCCTGCTACCACAGACATATTCTTCAACTTTCTCCAAAAAAGAGGGAAATCAAAGTGACACTTCAAGATTGGGACAAAAGTTTTGTAGCACAAGTATTGCTTGTAGTAAAATGGACAAGGTAGTACTCGCTGGATCAGAGTCAAAAATGCCAGCTACTTTGGTTAGTCCTTGAGCACTGATACACTATGAACACATCTCCAGATATATTGTGATGCACAGCACATGGGGTACACCCGCTTGATTCTGTTGTCCTTTAATGTTCTGTATCCATTGCATCCAAATACTTGGCTTCGATTATTCGAGGGAGGATGTAGTATCTGTAAATAAAGGCAAGTTTATTATGGATATAGCCTACACCCTAATTTCTGATTTTCTCTCCCCCACCTAAAAGGTGATTCTCTGGTCCACCACTAAGGGACATCTCCCTTCCAGACATGGATTTAATTTTTACATGAATTCATGGAACGTGAGCATTGCTGAGTTAGCATTTATTGCCCATCCTGACAGTGGAGAGTAAACCACATTGCTATGGATCTGGAGTTACACATAGGCCAGAACAGGTGAGGATAGCAGGTTTCCTTTCCTAAAAAGGTGAACCAGACAGGTTCTATTTTCCCTGACCGAAAAAAGCGCTTGTTTCAGGGTCATCATTAGACCTCCAAGTTCTAGATTCCCCTTGAATTCAAAATTCCACCACTTGCCTTGGTGGGATTTGAACCTGGGTCAGGTAACAGTGATCACAACTCCTTACGTTTTAAAGGTTGCTGTAAACAAGGATTAGTCAGGAACTTGTGGGAAGGTACTAAGTTGGGGGGAAAGCAAATAACGTCAGTATTAGGCAGGAGCTAGGAGGTGCTAATTCAGAGTAGTTATTAGGGAAGTCCACACTTGACATATGGGAACTGGGGAAGAGTTCAAGACCGGCATGTTTCAATAAGGAGGAAGGATAAAGGTGGCAAGCTCAGGAATTCTTGGATAACAAGGGAGGTTGGGAGTTTAATCAAAACGGAAAAAGAGAAGCATGAGGAATATAAGGAAAGCAGGTAAGTAATCGAGCAGGGAATTAGGAGAGCAAGAAGGGGGCCATGAAATGACCTTGGCAAGTAGAGTTAAAGAGAATCCCAAGGCATTCTATAAATACATTAAAAAGAGAAGGATAACGAAGGAGAAGGTGGGAACACTCAGGGATAAAGGAGGAAACTTGTGTTTGGAGGCAGAGAATGTGGGCGAGATCCTAAATGAGTACCTTATATCAGTATTCACCCAGGAAATGGATAAAGGAAAAATAGGGAGATTTCTGTGGAGCATGCTAATATGCTAGGGAATTCGAGGAGGAAGTGGTGTTGGGTCTCTTGAAAAGCATTAAGTGGAAAGGTCCCCAGGGCCTGATGGTATTGACCCCAGGTTATTGTTTCAGCCAAGAGAGGAGAAGTGGGGCCTTAACCAAGATCTTTATATCCTCACTAGCCACTGGAGAGATCCCAGAGGACTGACAAAGGAGCTGAAGTTGTTCCACTGTTCAAGGTGGTGAAATAGGGATAATCCAGGAAACTAGAGACCAGCTAATCTCTCAGTGGGGGGACTTGATAGAAGTTTATAAAATTAACGGATACATAGATAGGGTTGACAATCAGAATCTTTGTCCCATAGTTAAAATGTTTCAATAGTGGGGGACATGTTCGAAGGAGTGGTGACGGCCAAGTTTTCTTTCAAAAAAAAGAAAGAAGTGTGGTAGGAGTCTGGAACACAGCCAGGCATGGTGGTGGAGGAAAATACAATAGGGGAGGCAATGGCCTAGTTGTATTATCGCTGGACTGTTAACACAGAGACCCAGGTAATGTTCTGGGGATCCAGGCTCAAATCCCACCATAGATGTTGGAACTTCAATTCAATAAATATCTGGGATTAAGAGTCTAATGATGACCATGAATCTATTGTTAGTTGTTGGAAAAACCCATCTGGTTCACTATTATCCTTTAGGGAAGGAAACTGCCGTGCTTACCTGGTCTGGCCTACATGTGACTCCAGACCTGCAGCAATGTGGTTGGCTCTCAACTGCCCTGTGGACAATTAGGGATGGGGCAATAAATGTTGTCTGTGATGCCCGCACCCTGTGTATGAACTTTTTTTAAAAAAAACACCGAATATGCAAGAAATGGAGGGATATGAAGCACTGGCAGACAGAAGGGATTAGTTTCATTTGGTACAATGTTCAGCACATCATGGGCCGAGGGCCCGTTCCTATGCTGTACAGTTCTACATTATCACAGACAATCATAGATTCCGTACAGTGTGGAAACGAGGACTTCGGCCCAACAAATCCACATCTACCCTTGGAGTATCCCACCCAGACTCATCCCCTTATAGCCCACTTAATCTAAACACCCCTGAACACTTCAGGCAATTTAGCATGGCCAATCCACCTAAGCTGCACATCTTTGGACTATAGGAGGAAACTGGAGCACCCAGAGGAAACCGGAGCACCCGGAGGAAACCTACGCAGACACAGGGAGAATGTGTAAACTCCACACAGACAGTTGACCAAAGGGTGGAATTGAACGTGGGTCCCTGGCACTAAGAGACTGCAGTGTTAACCACTGAGCCACCATGCCGCCCCGTTAACACTTCCTCAGCACCCAGATCCTTTTGCCTGTCACATCCATTTATCTCAAATGGCATCAAACCCTTTTGAACACGTACACATACGTTAGTCCACAGTTCAAGATTAGAGTGCAACTTTGGAAAGGCCACCCAACAAGAAATAAAGGACTAACCTGACTGGGACCATGGCAAGCATAATTGGGGGAAATATCATCTTCAGGTAGGGAAGTGGAGCCATTCCAAAGCCACAGAGAATGGCGATCTCAATCAGCTGCAGGCCAGTGAAGTAATGGATCTTCCTCTGGGGAACTCTCCTGATGTAGTGGGTAGGGGGATAAGATGTCTAGACGCAGATTTGAAAAACAAAGACAATAAGTACACAAAACACAGCACTTCCATCAAGTTAAACCACGGGGGTGGAGAGGAGAGGCTGTGGGAGAACAGGGAGGAAAAAGGATTGGTCGATAAGTTTGATTTTAAAATTTTGGTTCGTTGGAACACAAGGAATGGAAGTCATTGGACCCCTCAGTTGGTCAAAGGCATCACATGCACCTCTTTCACTTCTGAACCACTGTCCTTGATAAACTTAACCAAAAGTCTGTTCTCTCAGTTTGCAATATTCCCAGCGGTCATAGCATCCACAAGGTTTTTTTTTGGAGACAATGGGGGTTGAGGTTGGTATTGTTGGGGTGGGGTGCACAAGCGATTCAGATTCCTGCTCGTGGTAAGGTTATTCCTCCTGGCTCAAAACGAAATAGGACTTTTTTAAAAAAATAATCATTCACGGATTGAGCGCATCTTAGCATTTAGGTCAAATAACTAATAGCTCGAGAAAGGCAATTAGGAACAGGTAATAAGTGCTGGCCTATCTAGTGACATCGACATGAATCAAATAAAAGTAACAGAAATTTGGGACAAACGCCTTCGCTCCATTTGTGAATCACAGCAGGCTGGTACAAAAGGTGAAGTCACTTGATATTGGGGGGAGCTGGCAAGATGAGTGCAGTACTGGCTTTGTCATAGCAAACAGAGGGTAGTGATGGAAGGATGCTTTTCGGAATAGAGGGCTGTGACTGAGTGGTACTCCACAAGGATCACTGCTGGGACCTCTGTTGTACATGGCCTACATAAAACAAGGGTACAGCAGGATATCGATCAGTTGGAGGCATGGGAGAAAGTTGGCAGATGGAATTTAATCTGGACAAAACACGAGGGTGAAGCTTTCGTGATAGAAGTCAATGGACGTTGGGACACAATGATACAAGGGATATTGGACAAAGGTGGGAAATGGAAGGTGAGGGATCCATGACAGCATTTGAGAGCATGAGCATTACTGTTTCAAACACACCATGGAGCTCAGGGAGAACAGTCAGTCATTCTACACTCTAAATTCCAATCTGAAAGACTTGGTAAACACAGATATACAGAAGGAAATTATAACCAGCCCCATTACAAAAGATTAATTATTTCAAAAGAAAGTATGATAAAAGACAATGCATGTGTAGGTTTGTGGAAGAAGATTTTAGTGCCTTTCGCAGATTTCCTAAAGCTTAAAAACTCAATTTCATAAATATAACTTGATTATTTGCAGTGTTTAGAAAAAAAAAGTGTAACTAATTGATTCACGATTACTTTTTCCCTTACAAAAGAAGTTCTGAGGAAGGGTCACCAGACCCAAAACGTTAACTGCTTTCTCTTTCACAGATGCTGCCAGACCTGCTGAGCTTTTCTAGCAACTTTGTTTTCGTTCCCGATTTACAGTTCTTTTGGTTTTTACTTTTCCCCTGACTCCATCAAAATCAATATCTGCTCTTCCATGCTTGTGCACCAGGTTATTGACTTCAACGTTTCCATCTTTCTTCCAGTTACAACTACTAGCTACACCAAAACTAGCAGTTGATTGAGCCCCTTTAACAAACTGAGACACTTTTGCAGGCAGTAAATGGGGATGAAAAGGTTAGCAGGTCAGGGAAAGTCCCTTCCAGCTCAAGTGTTGCTCTGTGGAGGCCATTTCCAACTTTACCTGCTCTTTGAACAGAAGGGCCAACCTCTCAAAAAACTGGCACCCATCGATGGAGGTCGCGGAAACGTAGAGGAACAAACCATAGAGGACTGGTTTGGGAATCCACTGCAGAGGGATGGGCAACATCAGGAGTGAGATTCCCACCAGTATGTGCGCCACAAGAGCAGACACTCGGGTCTCCCTTACACGAACAATCCTGGAGAGAAATACAAGGGGGAGAGAAATTTAAAAAAAACAAACACAACACACAGGTAAGTTTCCATTGCAGATGCAGACAAGCTTCTTACTGAAGATCTACTCTTGAATAAACTCTCCTATAATTTAGTCATCTGCTTGACTGCTCAGATTGAACAAAAAGTGCATTCTTTTAATCAGGATGTATAAGCAATGTGAATGGTACACCTGGCAAAAAGTGGTCCCATTTGCTGCGAGCTTTTGTTTTTCTCTTGTTTGTTTTAGCGCGGGATGTAAACGTTGCTGATGTGACATTGGAAAGGCCATTTGTTGGTAAAACGTTGGCAGAAGAGGATTTGCTCAGCTCAGGATCAAGGAAATTGTCAAAACAGCGTCAGCAGGCCAAGTCCGCATGGAGAGAGGGCAGGGCAAGCAACTGAGCTGATTGTGTTGGGGACTGCAGACACAGTTTTCTCTTTCCTTTATTAGTTAGGAGATAAGTCTATTTCTCTAACAAGAGATGTTGTAGAACGAGCCTAACACTGTACCTTAGCCAAAGTGCATGCTAACAATAAATAATGCTCAAGTGTACTTCTGTAGAGATTATGTCAGGCACTATATTTTCTACCAGTGACTGCACATCAGAAAGTAATTCACTCTGAGCTGCTTTCAGGCAGTGTGCCACAATCAATGCATATAAAGACTGTTTAATTCAATTTACACTGATATTCCACAGAGATTAGTCATACAATCTCTTGTCTTCGGGCTTATTGAGGCACAAAATTTATATCCTTATTGCTCCCCGTTTGCATTAAAATGTCAAAAGTTGCTGATGCTAACAAAAACTGATGTGGTAATTTATAAAGGCAACAAGAATAAAAAAACAACTCAGTTGGAACGTGGATGTCCCTGAAAATGTAAAGCAGAAGTGAGCAGAAGAGCGCCTCAGGGCTGTTGAGGGTGAAGAGGCTGACATGTGTTTGGAGATCTTTGATGTGGGAGAGAACAGGAAACAACTTCTGAAAATGAAGTGTTTTTATTTTAAATCCATTCACAGGATGAGGGAGTCACTGGCCAGGCAGCATCTATTGTGCATCCTTCATTACCCAGGGGGTAGTTCGGAGCCAGAGTCAAATCACATTGCTGTGGGTCTGGAGTCACATGTAGGCCAGACAGGCAAGGATGGCAGTTTCCTTCCCGAAAGGGCATTAGTGAGCCAGATGGGTTTTTCCAACAATCAACAATGGTTTCATGGTCATCATTGGATCCCTAATTCCAGATATTGATGGAATTCAAATTCTACCATCTGCCACGGCGGGATTTGACCCTGGTCCCCACAATATTATCTGGTCTCTGGATTAACAGTCCAGCGATAATACCACCAGGCCATTGCCTTCCCAGGAGGGAAATCGAGATTTATTTGTGCCAGCCCTCAGATCAGCTGATAGTGGTCCTTAACAAGATTGAAGTGACGTTTGATAGACACCATTTGGTCGTGGAACCCATTTGAGTGTATGGCTTACTGCAGTCTCCTGATCCAAAGCTTTAGTTGGGTCTTGGCAACACACAATCATTCAATCATCAGGAGTAGCCCAACATCCTAATATATTTGCAGATGAAAACTTGAACCAAGTCCGCATCTGACTTCACAGCGAGACATACAAGATCTCCTATCAGGAGTGGAGAGATGACCCAGAGACTTGACCACTACTGTTTCCCTAGAACACTTCTTCCATTGCTGCTTATGGGGCCTCAACATCCTTCAGTGTAAAGGTTCCATCTTCGGTTATCCAACGGAACTTCCGTTTTATTCCTCACACCTCTGAATTACCTCATCTATTCTTTTCATTGAGAAAAAAGACAAATTTTTCAAAACAATTTCCTGTTCTTATAGGTGAAAGACACTGACCTTCAAAACCAAGTATCATATCCTCAAGCCTTACCAAAGGACACACAGACACACCTACCCAACTGCATGGAGAGTGTACCTTCATTACACAAACTGCCCTGGTTTACAACCACAGCTCAGCACTTCTTGACAGCAGGTTAGAACAGACAAGAAACATTGGCATCACTGGTGATGCCAACATCAAGGGCAAATCACAAGAAAAAAAAAAGCTTTACAGATGACAGACTACCTCCAAGTTGCAATCGATGAGGGTAAACGCAACCCACAGTCCACGTGCTGTAGGCTGACACACAATGCCCTGAGGGAGGGAATTCCAGGAAGACTGGTCCATAGTTCCCTGGCTTTTCCTTACAGCCTTTTTAAGATAACACATTATCTAACCTCCCGTCTTCTAGCACCTCACTTGCAGTTATGGATGACACAAATATCTCAGCAAGGGGCCCCGAACAGTCTCTTCCCTAGCTTCCCTCAAAAGGTTCTGGGGAACTTCTGACCGGGTGCCAGGGATTTATCCACCTTTATGCATCTTAAGATCTCCAGCCCCTCCTCTTCCACAATATAAAAACTCTTCAAGACCCAATTTCTCTACATTCCTGAGCTTGTATGTCCTTCTCCACAGCAAACACTGATGCAAAATTTTCATTTAGTGACTCACCAATCTCCTGTGTTTCCACACATAGATGGCCATATCGATCTTTAATGGGCCTATTCCCTTCCTCACTACTCTTTTGCCCTTAATGTACTTACAGAATCTCTTTGGCAAATAGCATTAAAAAGAGAATCCAAAGCTATATCATGTCCCTTTTTACTGCCCTCCTGATTTCCCTCGAGTATACTCCTACTGCCCTTGTCCTCTGTGAGGGCTTCACTTGATTCCCAGCTTCCTGTACGGGACATGTTCCTCCTCGTTTTTTTGGCCAGAGCCTCAATTTCTCGGGTCATCCAACATTCCCTATACCTACCAGGCTTGCATTTCAAACTTGCAGGAACATGGTGTCTCTAAACTCTGGTTATCTCATTTCTGAAAAGCCTCCCAATCCCAGCCATCCTTTTGCTAGCAAATAGGCTTCCCCAATCAACTTTTGAAAGTTTTGAAAAGTCTAATGCTGACAAAATTGGTCTTACTCCAATTTAGAACTTTTACTTTTTTGATCAGTTCTATCCTTTTCCATGACTACTTTAAAACAAATAGAATTATGATGACTTGCCCCAAAGTATTCCCCCACTGACACCTCAGTCATTTACAAAAGAACAAAAACAGAACAGTACAGCCCAGGAACAGGCCCTTCGGCCCTCCAAGCCTGCACCGACACATTTTGCCCTTCCATACTAAAGTTGTCTTCACTCACAGGATCCATATCCTTCCCATTCAGGTGTTGATCCAGGTGCTTCTTGAATACCTGCTATCATGTCTGCATCCACCACCTTCTCCAGCAGCGTGTTCCAGGCACTCACCAGCCTGTGTGTGAAATACTTGACTCCCATCTCTTAAACTTTCTGTCCTGTACCTTGAACGTGTGCCCACCAAGTAATTGCCTTCTCCACCCTGGGAAAAAGCCTCACACTTTCCACTCTATCTACACCATTCACAATCTTAGAATCCCTGCCCTCCAAACCAGCTCCTCAGCCACTCAAACATCTGCCCAATCCTTCTATTCCTACTCTCACTAGCTCGAGGCACTAGAAATAATACGATATTACTACCCTCGAGACCTACTTTTTTAAAGCTCCTACCTAGTTTCTTATATTCTGTCTGCAGAACCTTGTATCTTTCCCTACCTAGGTCACTGGTACCAACCTGCACTATGATCACCTGCTGGTCACTCTCCCCTTTCCTGCATTCTCCTTGACAGTCTTGACTTAAGTACCAGGGAGGCCAACATCATCCTGTTGTCTCATTGATGCCGCAGAGACATGTGTCTGTGACCCTGACCCAACAGTCCCCTTTTACAACCGATCGCTTAGCGCCCGACATAACCTTTCTTACAGTATAACCAGTCACAGTCAGAAACCTGGCTGTCAGCACTATATTCCCCTAACAGGCCACCCAAAACAGCAAAGTTGCTGGAAGAGCTCAGCAGGTCTGGCAGCATCTGTGAAGGAGTTAATGTTTCTGGTTCAGTGACCCATCCTCAGTTCCGGACCTGAAATTAACTCATTTTTCCTTCACAGATGCTGCCAGACCTGCCGAGCTTTTCCAGCAACTTTGTTTTTCTTCCTTATTTACAGCACCCACAGTTCTTTTGCTCTTTATCCAAAACAGCATACCCTGTTTGAGATGATGGTGGCCATCAGAGATTCCTGCACTACCTGATTACCTCTCCTAACATTCCTAGCAGTCAACCATCTACCTGACAGGGTCTGCACCTTCCTGAAGTTACCATCCATCACATCCTCTTACTCTTATAAACTTATCATTGCCTCTAACTGCCGGTCTAACCAATCCACACGGTCCTGAGGGATTTGCAACCAAACACCTCCTGTAGGCATAGTTTCTAGAAACATGCAAATTCTCCCTGATCTTCCACATCTGACAGGGAGAGCACATCACCCTACTAAAAGCCATATCTGCCCCTTTATCAATCTACAGACAAAAATTACCCTCAAAACTAATACAATACATTTTGTTTAAAAGTAGTTTTTCAGGCTTCCCTCATAACTGAAGTTCCTCATTCCTGGAGCCATTCTGGTAAATTTATGGACCATCTTCGATGTATTTGTATCTTTCATATAAGATGGTGCCTAAAACAGTACCAAATACATCAGCTAAAGTCTAACAGTTGCCTCAAATGCTTTTAACTTTCCTATTTTTAAATTTTGCAAAGTTTGCATAATTGGCTCAAAACACATAACATGTCATGGATGCACGTTAAATAATAGGGGAAAAATGGGAAGGTCAGGTTAACTTACATCTCATGCAAATGACCATTCTCCACCCTCTGCTCTACGTATGCCAGAGCACGGACATGCAATGGAGAATGAGGGAATGCAGAGTGGACCCACGGCAGGCCAAAAATAGATAACACAATGTTGATTATGCCGACAAGAAAGATGTCCCAGTGATAACCTGTGCCTTTTACTAGCCTGCAAAGAGAAAGTTTGAGGTAAATAAAAGCTGGCAGCCAGCGACTGTTGGCACATCCACACAACAGAGAGGACAGTAGTGAGGAAGACAGCTTTCTAATACTCCTTTTAACAGCAAATATTTATATAACACTCAACATAATAAAACATCCAAAAGCATGTCACAGTGTGTTGCTAACCAAAACACAAACCAAAGAGACAGAGGTAGAACGACAAAGTTTCAGGGAGGGAACTACAGAGCTTGTGTGACAGGTAGCTGAATTTCACTCTCCAATGGTCAAGTGCTTATTTCAGGAATATTCAAAAAGGAGTGTAGAATTATAGGAGCACAGGCTTCTCCCCAGGCTGTAGGGCTGCTGCACGTTCTTGACGAAGGAGGGGCAAAGCCATGGAAAGATATGGAGGGGAACAGCAGAGTTTGGGAGGTAGCTGAGGGATCTAGGTGGCCTGGTACATGAATCACAAGAAGTTAGTGTGCAGGTGCAGCAAGTCGTTATCCAGGCACATGGGACATTTTAGTTGTAGAGGGCGGTGTGAAGCCACTGATAATTTAAAGACAATTTCCATTCGAAGCAGAAGAGCAGATTCACTCAACTAAATCCTAGGATGAGAAGCTGGTCTTGTCTTTACCTCAGGAGGCTGTGGAGACTCAGTCCTTGAAAATATTCAAGGAAGAAAAAGACAGCTGTTTAGATACTAAATGCATCAAGGAGTATGGGGAGAAAGTGGAATATAGCATTGACAGAGGATCAGCTATGATTATGTTGAATGACAAAGCAATTTCTCATTATAACTCCCTCCAAACCCCTTCGCAGGCTGAACATTGAAAAATAGGCAAAAGTGCCCATTTCCAGGCACAAGGCCCCTTTCGCATCCTCACTAACAATTTAGGCAGCACATTGAGGGTAACTTTTAGGGAAAACCAAAATGCAGAAACATTACAATTGGAGGAAGTGAGCTCAGGGAGATGGAGAGATTAAAAGAAGTGTAAGTGTAAAAGGAGGATTACGAAAGCAGATGTAGCAAGGTGAAGGTAATGCCTGTCTAAGCACAACGGACAAAGGCCTCCAGCACTGACAGACAGCGATGGAGGCTGAGCAGAACGCAGAATCTATACAACGGGTGAGCTATGAAGCAAGGATGGAGCAGATTAGACCGAGTGCACGGGACTAATAGGAAAGTTTGTTGACACCTTACCTGTTCTGAGAGGCATTTGTTAATGACATCACAATGTTCTGTTCCAAGTAGAATAGCATTGACAGAAGGAAGCCCAAACCCATCCCACCAAATATTGCTCCAATCGAGAGGAGGTGAAATGGGGCCAGGTTGAATAAACCATTATTGGGATTATAACTAAATGACGCAACTGGAAAATAGAGATAAAATTAAAGGTTAGTAAAATGGTCAGCATTAACACTACATGAATAATTTTTTTAAAATGCAGTTATTGAAATAATAACCCAAAATATCTACATTCCCAACGTTTAAAAACCCCTGATGAGCTGTACGTAATGTATTATGTTTAAGAGAATTGGCAGCTGAAATTCCTTTGAAAAAAAAAACATTAAGACATTAAAGAGCCTTTATTTGTGCATATCAACCCAGCTGAATCCTTCCTCCTGTTAGGCACAATCGTAAGGACTTCATGTTTCCTTTTCGCAAAGTCTAGTTGAAGTTAAGACCATAAGACATAGGAGTGGAAATAAGGCTATTCAGCCCATTGGGTCCACTCCATCATTTAATCATGGCTGATGGGCATTTCAACTCCACTTCCCCTGCACTCTCCCCGTAGCCCTAAATTCCTTGCGAGATCAAGAATTTATCAATCTCTGCCTTGAAGACATTTAACATCCCAGCCTCCACTGCACTCTGTGGCAATGAGTTCCACAGGCTCACCACTCTCTGGCTGAAGAAATGTCTCCTCATTTCTGTTCTAAATTGGCCCTCTCTAATTCTAAGGCTGTGCCCACGGGTCCTAGTCTCCCCGGCTAACGGAAACAACTTACCAGCGTCCTCCCTTTCTAAGCCATGCATTATCTTGTATGTTTCTATTAGATCGCCCCTCAACCTTCTAAACTCCAATGAATACAATCCCAGGATCCTTCGCCGTTCATCGTATGTTAGGCTCACCATCCCAGGGATCATCTGTGTGAATCTCCACTGGACACACTCCAGGTGTCACTATGTATTTCCTGAGGTGTGGGGCCCAAAATTGGACACATTTAATAAATAGGGCCTAACTAGAGCTTTTATAAAGTCTCAGAAGCACATTGCTGCTTTTATATTCCAACCCTCTTGAGGGAAGTGATAGCATTATATTCACTTTCTTCATCACGGACTCTACCTGCAAGTTAACCTTTAGAGAATACTGGACCAACATTCCCAGATCCCTTTGTACTTCTGCTTTGTGAATTTTAGAACATAGTCCATGCCTGTATTCTGTTTTCCAAAGTGCAAGACCTCACATTTGCTCATGTTGAATTTCAGCCGCCATTTCTTGGACCACTCTCAAACTGTCCAAATCTGTCTGCAGCCTCCCCACCTCCTCAGTATTACCTGCCTGTTCACCTATCTTCGTATCATCGGCAAACTTCGCCAGAATGCCCCCAGTCCCTTCATCCAGATCATTAATATACAAAGTAAACAGCTGAGGCCCCAACACTGAACCCTGCAGGACACCACTCGTCACCAGTTGTCATTGCGAGAAAAAGAGCCTTTTATCCCAACTCTCTGCCTTCTGTCAGACAGCCAATCCTCAATCCAAGCCAGTAGCTCACCTCGAACACCATGGGCCCTCACCTTACTCAGCAGCCTCTCGTGAGGCACCTTAAAGGCCTTTTGCAAGTCTAGATAGATAACATCCACTGGGTTTCCCTGGTCTAACCTACTTGTTACCTCTTCAAAAGAATTCTAACAGGTTTGTCAGGCACGACCTCCCTGTACTACATCCATGCTGACTTGTTCTAACCCGACCCTGCATTTCCAAGAATTTAGAAATCCCATCCTTAACAATGAATTCTAGAATTTTACCAACAACTGAGGTTAAGCTAATCGGCCTACAAATTTTCCATCTTTTGTCTTGATCCTCTTAAACAAGGGGGTTACAACAGCAATTTTCCAATCATTTGGGACTTCCCAGATTCCAGTGAATTTGAAAGATCACGACCAAAGCCTCTGCTATTTCTTCAGCCACCTCCCTCTGAACTCGAGGATGTAGCCCATCGGGGCCAGGAGATTTATCAATTTTTAGACCTTTTAGCTTTTCTTGCACTTTCTCTTTTGTAATGCCTACTGTAGTCAACTCTGCCCCCAACTCTCCTTAATTGTTGGGATACTAGTCATGTCTTCCACTGTGAAGACTGACGCAAAGTCCTTATTAAGTTCTTCAGCTATTTCCTTATCTCCCATCACTAGCCTTCCAGCATCAATTAGGAGTGGTCCAATGTCTACTTTTACCTTGCGTTTTTGAATACATAAGAAACAGAAACTTTTACTATCATTTTTAATATTACTGGCTAGCCTACCTTCATATTCGACCCTCTCCTTCCTTATTTTTCTCTGTTATCCTGTTTATTTTTGTAGCCTGCCCAATCTTCTGGTTTCCCAGTGTTCTTGGTCACTTTATAGGCTGTCTCTTTTTGTTTGATACATTTCCTGATGTCCTGGCTGTCTAAACTCCCCACAGATAATCTCTTTTCTTTGGCATGAACCGCTGTACTGTGTCCCAATTATACCCAGAAACTCCTGCCATCATTGGTCTACTGTCTTCCCCGCTAGGATCTGCTTCCAGTTGATTTTCGTCAATTCCCCTCTCATGCCCCTGTAATTACCTTTATTTAACTGTAATACCAGTACATCCAATTTTGCCTTCTCTCTTTCAAACTGCAGACTGAACTCTACCATATTATGATCGCTTCCTCCTAAGTGTTCCCTTACTTTAAAGATCTTTTATAAAGTCTGGCGCATTACATAGCACTAAGTCCAGAACAACCTGCTCTCTGTGGGCTCCATCACAAGCTGTTCCAAAAAGCCATCCTGCAAACATTCCACAGATTCCCTTTCTTTGGATCCACCGGCAACATTATTCACCCAATCCGCCTGCATATTGAAGTCCCCCATGATCACCGTGACCTTGCCTTTCTGACATGCCCTATCTATTTCTCGGTGCATCTTGCACCCCTGGTCCTGATCACTGTTAGGAGGTCTGTACATAACTCCCATTGTAGTTTTTTTTTGGCCTTTGTGGTTCCTCAATTCCACCCACAAAGACTCCATATCATCTGACCCTATGTCATTCAGTGCCATGGATTTAATTTCATTCTTAACTAACAGGGCAACCCCACCCCCACCCCTGCCCATCTCTATCTTTTCAATAGACAGACATTTTACTCTTGAAGATACAACTTACATTTACCTATGGTTTTTAACGTTGTAAATGTCCCAAGATACTGCATAGCAGAAATTTGACAAAGCTACTGAAGAGAATCCTTAGTCAGAGTAGTATTTCTTAAAGCAGCATCTTGAACTGACGCATTTGGTGGCATAATCTTGACAATGTAGTCTACAGCTAACAAATGCCAAGTTCTTTTTTGCTTTCTAACACTATCCAAAGAGCCACAGTTAGGTGTTGGAAATCTTCTGTTGCAACGCCGGGTGACTCATACTCTTGGTCAGGATTTCCCATGACCCAGGTTCTGCAGCCCCACTACCACAGACAAGAAAAATCCCAAACATTGGCTAAGTATTTATCAATGGTCTGATGAGATAACAGAACGGGGCAACGAAGAAAACACTAGGTCTGCAAAGCTACTGGAATCTCGATGCAAAAGTTTGTAGCAGTGCACCTAAAGCTGGAGAATGAAACAGAGGAACTTGGATACGCAAGTTCAGAGCTTATGCAGATAAAAGGTCACGAATGAAAGAAAGAAAATCAGCGATGTGAAGGCCAGAAACAAATACAAGTGTTATAGCGCTGGACAAAACAGAGCTCCCTTATTTTACTTTAGGAAGCAGGGCTTGGTTAGAAGTGCAACAAACCACTATATAAAATAGTAATTTACATGGTGGAAACCAAATGGGTCTGTGCTCGCTTGCATAAACATCACAATATTTGAAGAGCGCAGTCTTTTCCCCGATACATTCCACAGACTACTGTTAGGGAGAATCATTGACAAGTCTTCCTGGGTGCAAATGGTTTCATCTAAATTTTTCTTATCATAGAAACACCTAGTGTGGCAGCAGGCCATATGGCCCATCAAGTCCACACTGACTCTCTGGAGGAGCATCCCACCCCAACCCACTCGCTCCCCTAATATTGTAACCCTGCATTCCCCATGGCTAACCCACCCAGCCTACACATCCCTCCACACTAGGGGCAATTTAGCATGGCTAAATCACAACCTGTGCATCTTTGGGCTGTGGGAGGAAGCCACAGCATCCAGAGGAATCCCATGCAGATGCAGGATGAATGTCCATACAGATAGGCAGTCACCCAAAAGGTGGAATCCAACCAGGGTCCGTGGCGTTGTGTGGCAGCAGTGCTAACCACTAAACCACCATACCACCCTTCAGTCAGCAATCTTGACTCTACTAACACTCACCTCAAAAATCCAAAGCTTGTGGGATCAAACTTGATGTCAAGTGAGATTATCTACTCCCAAACTCCAAATTGAGGGAATGACACGCTTCCCCACACCCACCAGCATCACTTCAACTTCTGTAAAGGGTATTATTTTTAAGCTTCCTCACTCTGTACCTCTGGTTTTGAAAGTGCTAGCAATATTCATGGTGATCACAATAAATTCATGGTGATCGCCGACACAATTTTCCATGACAAAAGAAATCCATGAAGAACTATCATCCATTCCAATCACTTGGAGCAGGGCTGCAGTTAATGCTCTTTTCCTGTTAACGCAAGGGGCCCCAATTTGAACACACTTTTCTGATCTTTATCAATTCCTGCAGGTCACTCCATCTCCTTGCTTAATCTTCTTTCTTTTGTAGTGGAATGATTAGAAAAGATCCAGAGGTAGGGATTCAGTGAAAATCTTGAAATTTTTCCAAAGGTCATTTTTGTGTGTTGAACTCCTCCTACAATTTCCACCCCTTATGCTCAATTGTGCCATCTTTGGCTCTCTGGTCAAAATCCCATACTTATGGTACCATTCCTTTTAAATTTCAACAAACTCTGCATAACTCATCCTTCTTCATTTTTGCCATTGGTTTCTTCCACCTCCCATGCAAAGACCATCTATAAAATTCCAGTTCATCCAAAGCTGAACCATATCTGAAGAGGTTCCAACAAGTCTCACTCCATGTGCCCTTAGGCAAAAAGGGCAAGCTTAACTAACAGATGACAACTCACTCAGCGACAAGCATTTGACTTATTTCAATACTGGTCTTTCTAACCCATAGCTTGTAACATTCACCAATCCTTTAAACATCTTGAGTACTAACCCACAATTCTTCACTCTGCCTCTACCACTGGTCTTCCCCCTACAGCTCAACAGACAGTTCTTTAACTGTCTTTAGGAAGATTACCCCACACCTCAAGTTATAAATGCTCACTAATAACGGCTGCAGCTTAGTCAAATGCAACTGTGTGGCAAGTTACTTCGAGCAAAGGATCAAGAGAGACCACACGAGCAAGAGACAGCAGGCTAGAAAGAGAATAGAATGAGTGGAGTCAAGCAGAACAATCTCAGTATAAAACAAAAATAATACAGGCTTCATGAGGAAAAGGAATGAACATACCTTTTATATCCCGAAAAAGGTATGATCCCACAAATGAAAATACTACCACAGATATCGGCAAGGCACAATCTGACAGGGTTTCTCGGACCCGGGCATGAAGAAAGGGGCTGTGAAAAGAACATATTGAAAACTACATCCCAGGTGAAATAAAGTTGACTGGAAAACAATTACAAATAAGCCAATATTGTTTGTTGGCTAGGCTAGACTCTACAAAAATCAGCCAAAACATTAGGCAGTGAAATTAACGTTGGCAGTGTGCATCATCATTAGTTCAACAGTACACTAAATAAATATTTAGTGTCTCATCTCTCAAGGCTAGTTTCCAGCACAGTTCCAATAATCATATTGATTTCTTACAATAAAAAAAGAGAGTGTTTAGGCTATACTTCAGGAGCCACTGCAGAACTGATGTACATGACATGAGTAAGAGGAACCGGTGACTGGATTGATTGTCACTTCAGACCCTGCGGCAAACTAGCTGGTCAAGTCTGATTGCTAAGTTTAGCCAAAACCTGTACCATTGCTGAATACTGGAGTCAAGTCAAATGGATGCGTGAGAAATTAGGTGAGAAAATATCAAGTGTTCCCAGTTGACAGCATCATAACCAAGTATCAAAGTGTCTTCCAGGTCAGCTGTATTCAAATGAACGCTTATGGCTTATAATCAGGACCAATGCACGCAAAAGGGAAATGATTCACAGTTACTGAACGATGGGTGAACCTATAAAATGGTAGGACTTGGGAAGCTAGTGAATGGGCAGAAAGTTAGATTTGAGTCCAGAAGTAATTATAGAATATACCACTGTACAGCGCAGGATCGGGTCCCTCGGCCCATGATGTTATGTTGAACCCGATGCCAAATTAAACTAATCCTTTCTGCCTGTCCTTGCCCCATATCCCTCCATTCCTTGCATATTCACATACTTATCTAAAAGCCCCTCAAATGCCCCATATCTGCCACCACCACTCCTGGCAGCACATTCCAGGCTCCTACCGCAGTCTACAAAAAAAAGAATTTGCCCGCTCTCACCATACATGCATTGCCCCTGGTATTAGGCATTTCAGCTCCTGGGGAAAAAAAAATTCTATCACGTCTATGCTTCTCAATTTTATGGACTTGAATCAAGATCCCGCCCCCAACGCCCACTCCGCCTCAGCTGCTCCAGAGAAAAATAACCGTAATAATAGAAGGTAAGGAATAAAACTCAAGACATGAAGTACAGACAAACAGTTTCATACCCAGAACAGCAGACAGCAAAGCTATTCAGACTATTGCTGATCATGTGTTGGAACTACCCAATTAATCTCACTCCCCTATATTTTCCCCTCACATTCCAGCATAAAAATAACCCCCCTTCAGGCATTTAATAGATTGGCTTTCAAGCACAGCAATTCAATCTGCTTCCACTACCATGTCAGGCAGTGCATTCCAGATCTTAATGCACAAGAAAAGGGTCTCCTGGCATCTCTGGTTCTTTAGCCAAATCATCCTAACTTAGTGAGGTTGCTGACTTGCTCGCTCTTGTTCAGACATTTTGTCACTGTGCTAGGTGACATCAGTGAGGCCTCCAATAAGTGCTGCTATCCTACTCTGCTTGGAATTTATACTGCCTGGTCTGTTATGGAGAGTACTGTCATTTCCGGTTTTGATCTGTATGGGTTTGTATATGGGGCCGAATGCTAAATGTTTGTCGATTGAAGTATGGGTGGAGAACCATGACTCTAGGAATTCCCATGTGGGTCTATGTTTGGCTTGGGTTACTTTGTCCCAGTTAAACTGATGGCCTTCATAGTCGGAGCGTATTGATATTAATGAGAGTTCCTTAACATTGGTACACTCAGACAACGAAGACCATCAGATTAAACTGGAGACTTCCTTAATATCTTTAAACCCATAGAGATCAAAAACTGGAAATGGCATGACTCACCATAACAGACTGTAAAGTATAATTTCCAAGCGGAAATCGTTCCGGAGGCCTCACTGACGACGTCGCCGAGCTTGGACGTGAAATGTCTGAGCGAGAATAAGCCAGCTCTATGAGCAAGTCAACAACCTCACCCACAACCCGAGCTACAGATCTTTGCTAATCTCTGGTGGCTGAGCCTGCTGCCAGTGAAAAAGGTTCTTCCCATTTCCTAGTTTCTGTCCAACTGCTCCAGTTCCTCAGAACCAAAGAGTCATTCAGTCCTCATACCGATTTATTAATTTCTTCGGCAACTTCAAGAATCTTGACGTGTTTCCTAAAGTGTGGCATCCAGCTTTGATAATACTCCAGCTGAGGTTTACAAAACAGTTTTAAAAGAAGTGTAGCATAGCTCACATAACGCGAGCTGGCCATTCAGACCCTAGAGTCTGTATCACCATTCGGCAGGACCGTGGCTGATCCCATCTCGGCCTCAACTGCACTCTCCATAACCCTTCAACCCATTAGCAACTGCAATCATCTCTTATCACCTCAAGTTCACTCAATGTCCCAACATCTGCCACACTTGGTGAGAGTTTGGTTTGGGGGGGGGGGGGGTGGTATTCCACAGATTCACACCATTTGAGAAGTAATTTCTCCTCAGTTTTAAATTTTCCGTCACTGTTTGCCACTCAAGTGAAAACCAATATGGGGCAATCTGATAGAAGGGAACAATATTATGACAGGCATTGACACTAAGCCTTTTCCCCCCCAGGGTAGAAATGCCTACTTGTAGGGGAGATAGGTTTAAGGCAATGAAGTGGAAAGTTTAAAAGGAGATGCGAGAGGCAGACTTTTTTGCAGAAGTGCCTAGAATGCCTTGCCAGAGGAGCAGCAGCAGGCAGGTACAACAGCACTGTTTACGAGGCATCTTGACATATGTATATAGACAAAGAGAGGGATACAGACCGTGTAGAAGCAAATGGTTTTTACTTCAGAAAGACGTAATGTGTCAGTGCAGGCTTGACGGGCTGAAGGGCCTGTTCCTGTGTTCTACTGTTCTTTTGTACATCCCTCCCACACACACCAGCCCCCATCCCCATCACATACTCGCAATCCCTCCATTCCACACTCAACCCTTCCCCTCATTCTCATACTCAACCCCTTCTCCTGCCTGCACCCTCCCACGTACCCCCTCCCAGCCCTCATCATCCCACGTGCCCTTGCTATCCCTGCCTCACACTCAACTCAAACCCCTTCTACCCATAAGAGTGTCCCCTCTCTCCCCACCCCATCAAACCCCAATCCCATTCTCACTCCCTCCACCTTCCACAACTTTCCCCTTTGCACCCTGCCACCCCCTTCTTCCTCACCACTTGCTCCTTCTCTCCCACGCTTGGTCTCTCCGATACTCCCCATCCCCACATCCACATCCTTGTGACACACGCCCCTCCCACGCTTCCACCCTTCAAAACCACTCCCTCCCTGCCCCACTCCTGCTCCTCCCCTTTCCCCCAAGGGAGAGAAGGGAGTAGTGGTGATGAGAGACTTAAGCTTCATAGACCTGGAGAAGGCTCATGAGCAGGGCATGAATTATATTATTCCTACTTATTACCATGAGTTAAGAAGGAATTTTCTAAAACCCCTTCTCAAGTTGTCCAGGGGCCTCGGAAGACTCAATGTCCACAGCAGCTTATCCTTCAAATCAGATCACGGACATTTTGTTGGGGTCACTTAACCTGCCTACATCACAAAGTACCTTTAAAATGAGATATGAAAGGACCTTCTTTTTCTTTATAAAAAACGCAACACTATTTGTCTTTTTAAAAGCATGATGCTGTTGCTGTCTGCTATAGCCAGGGAAATGGGAGTTGTGTGATGGATGAATCAAGCCAGAGTGATTGAGAGGGGTCTAGCTGGGTAGAGGATGTACAATCTGACCAACCCCTTTAAGGGGAGGACCTCATCCATTGTTCAAGAGCTTTGCGGGAAATACCTTTTCTTGAACTGAAACAAGGTGTATCCCAGCCAGAGTGTACCGAGCATCAATAGGAGACTGAGCACAGCTGTGTCTCGGCCACATGCCTCTCCCTCAGGATATGTGCTATTGATCGAGGGAGTGGTATTAAACGTAGAGCTGAGATCCTGGTTCCATCCAAAAGGATTTAAATGCCTTTCTGTACAGAAGTAATAACTCTGAAAAACTGAAAAGGAAGGGGAGAAAAATGGGTAAGTAGCCAGCATTGTGATCCCATCATCCACTGACATCAAGCTCAATAGTGAATGCATTATTTTACAACAATGGCCTGTATTGACATAGTGCCTTTAACCTAATAGAATGGCGAAGGCTGCTTTACAGCATCATAAGTGAAACCAAAATTTGACTCCAAGCTTTGCAAGGAGAGATATGGGAACATGGTAAAACATTCAGCCAAAGAATTAGGATTTAAGGAATTCCTGGTGAACTCCCAGATTCTGTGCCCAAGGGCACTGTAGGTCAAGCCACAGCAGGTGGACTGTTTTTTTTCCCCCCTTTATTTATTCATTCATGAGAGGAGGGCATTGCTGATCACACAGCATTTATTGCCCATCCCTAATCGCCCGAGGGCTGTTGAGAATCAACCGCATTGCTATGGGTCTGGAGTCACATGTAGGCCAGACCAGGTAAGGATGGCAGTTTCCTTCCCTAAAAAGGGATTAGCAAACCAGACTGTAACAGTTAAAGGAGACAGTTCACCGCCACCTTCAAAGGACAACTAGGGATAGGCACAACCAGTGATGCCCATATTCCATAAATGAATTTTGTAAAAAAAGTCTTTAAAAAAAATGGATAAAAAGAAGCAGAGTCAAAGACTTTGAGAGGGGGAAATCCAGAGCTGAGGCTCCAGGCAGCCGAAATGGAGCGAACAAAAACAAGACAACTGGGTGCAGATAATAAAATGTGAGGCTGGATGAACACAGCAGGCCAAGCAGCATCTCAGGAGCACAAAAGCTGACATTTCGGGCCTAGACCCTTCATCAGAGAGGGGGATGGGGAGAGGGAACTGGAATAAATAGGGAGAGAGGGGGAGGCGGACCGAAGATGGAGAGTAAAGAAGATAGGTGGAGAGAGTATAGATGGGGAGGTAGGGAGGAGATAGGTCAGTCCAGGGAAGACGGACAGGTCAAGGAGGTGGGATGAGGTTAGTAGGTAGGAAATGGAAGTGCGGCTTGGGGTGGGAGGAAGGGATGGGTGAGAAGAAGAACAGGTGAGGGAGGCAGAGACAGGTTGGACTGGTTTTGGGATGCAGTGGGTGGAGGGGAAGAGCTGGGCTGGTTTAGGGATGCAGTTGGGGAAGGGGAGATTTTGAAACTGGTGAAGTCCACATTGATACCATTAGGCTGCAGGGTTCCCAAGCGGAATAGGAGTTGCTGTTCCTGCAACCTACGGGTGGCATCATTGTGGCACTGCAGGAGGCCCATGATGGACATGTCATCTAAAGAATGGGAGAGGGAGTGGAAATGGTTTGCGACTGGGAGGTGCAGTTGTTTGTTGCGAACTGAGCAGAGGTGTTTTGCAAAGCGGTCCCCAAGCCTCCGCTTGGTTTCCCCAATGTAGAGGATGCCACACCGGGTACAGTGGATGCAGTATACCACTTTGGCAGATGTGCAGGTGAACCTCTGCTTAATGTGGAATGTCATCATGGGGCCTGGGATAGGGGTGAGAGAGGAGGTGTGGGGGCAAGTGTAGCACTTCCTGCGGTTGCAGGGGAAGGTGCCGGGGTGTGGTGGGGTTGGAGGGCAGTGTGGAGCGAACAAGGGAGTCACGGAGAGAGTGGTCTCTCTGGAAAGCAGACAGGGGTGGGGATGGAAAAATGTCTTGGGTGGTGGGGTCGGATTGTAGATGGCGGAAGTGTCGGAGGATGATGCGTTGTATCCGGAGGTTGGTGGGGTGGTGTGTGAGAACGAGGGGGATCCTCTTTGGGCGGTTGTGGCAGGGGCGGGGTGTGAGGGATGTGTTGCGGGAAATGCAGGAGACGCAGTCAAGGGCATTCTCGATCACTGTGGGGGGAAGTTGCGGTCCTTGAAGAACTTGGATATCTGGGATGTGCGGGAGTGGAATGCCTCATCGTGGGAGCAGATGCGGCGGAATTGGGAATAGGGGATGGAATTTTTGCAGGAGGGTGGGTGGGAGGAGGTGTATTCTAGGTAGCTGTGGGAGTTGGTGGGCTCGAAATGGACATCAGTTACAAGCTGGTTGCCTGAGATGGAGACTGAGAGGTCCAGGAAGGTGAGGGATATGCTGGAGTTGGCCCAGGTGAACTGAAGGTTGGGGTGGAAGGTGTTGGTGAAGTGGATGAACTGTTAGAGCTCCTCTGGGGAGCAAGAGGTGGCGGCGATACAGTCAATGTACCGGAGGAAGAGGTGGGGTTTGGGGCCTGTGTCGGTGCGGAAGAGGGACTGTTCCACGTAACCTACAAAGAGGCAGGCATAGCTGGGGCCCATGCGGGTGCCCATGGCCACCCCCTTCGTCTGTAGGAAGTGGGAGGAGTCAAAAGAGAAGTTGTTGAGGGTGAGGACGAGTTCGGCTAGGCGGATGAGGGTGTTGGTGGAGGGGGACTGGTCGGGCCTGCGGGACAGGAAGAAGCGGAGGGCCTTGAGGCCATCTGCATGCGGAATGCAGGTGTACAGGGACTGGACGTCCATGTTGAAGATGAGGTGTTGGGCGCCAGGGAATTGGAAGTCCTGGAGGAGGTGGAGGGCGTGGGTGGTGTCACGGACGTAGGTGGGGAGTTCCTGGACCAAAGGGGAGAAAATGGAGTCCAGATAGGTGGAGATGAGTTCGGTGGGGCAGGAGCAGGCTGAGACGATGGGTCGACAAGGGCAGGCAGGTTGCAGAGCTGGACGAACACAGCAGGCCAAGCAGCACAGGAGCAGGAAAGCTGATGTTTCGGGTCTAGGTTTGTTTTTCCTTATTTGTTCAAGGGAGTAACCGGCTGGCTGAGCTATTGCAGTCCACTTGTGTGGTTAGACAGGGAGTTCCAGGGCTTTGACCCCAGTGACACTGAAGGTACAGCAATATATTTCCAGGTCAAGATGGCGTGTGGCTTGGAGGGGAACTTGGTGGCATCCAATGCCCCTTGTCCTTCTAGACAGTTGTGGGGCTGGAAGGAGCTGAATGAGTACAGATGTCAGCGTGTGCTGTCACACACAGACCAGAACGGATGAGGACTGACAGAGTTCCTTCCCTAAAATGGACAAGTGTTAACCAGAGGGGTTTTTGTAACAATCGACGATTAGTTACATGGTCATATTAGGCTAGCGCCACCTGGAAAGGATGGTAACATTCAATTCAATTGCAAAAAGAATTCATCATTAGTTGTAGAGGGGGTGAGCTGACAAAGACTTCAGGAACAAAGAGTGGATTGGGATCACTTGAATAAAGTTCTGACAATAGCAGAATGGGCCATTTGTGTGCTGTTAGATATGGAAGTAAAAACAGGATGGGTAGACTCTTCCTCCTGGCTTGTGTTTGGAGTTTGAAACACAGTCAGTGGTAGGTGAAGGAGAAAAGAAACCAGGCAGAGAGAAGAAGTGGAGGCAGAGAAAAATAGACAACCAACCAATTTCCTTCTTACGGACTTACTTTTGGCCAGTCCTTTACACGCATCCACCACAAAAGCAATGGATATGAAAACTGCCAGGATCTCATCAGTTGATCTGTGAAAGACATGGGGGAGGTAGATCACGGTTAGCTGAAAAATCTAAAAACACTAGGCATGCTCACATTTCTGGTAACGCACAATTCAGAGAGTGAGCCCAAGAAGGTTCATAAAGAACATCCAGATAACTATCAAATGTGAACAAATACCCAGTGTTGTTGAATGAGCAGTATCGCAGAAGAATTGAATACAAAGTTTGAGATGACACAAAACTTGGAAGTAGTCAGCATGACCACAGCAAGCTTAAGAAGAACAGATTGGTAAAATGAGCAAGATACATTGACACGTTAAACTTTACTGTAAATGCATGCATTTTAGAAGGCAATGTAGATAGAGATAAGAAACTAAAATTGGTACAATTTTAATGATGTATGAGCAACGAGGCAAAATCCCTCCCCTACAGAGTGTGGAAACAGGGCCTTCAGCCCAATTAGTTGACACTGACCCTTGGAGCATCCCAACCAGACCCATCCCCTTATAATCCACCTAAGCTACACATCCCTGAAACACCACAAACGATTTAGCATGGCCAATCCACCTAACCTGCACACCTTTAGACTGTGAGGAAACCAGAGCACCTGGAGGAAACCCACTCAGGCACAGGGAGAACATGCAAACTTCACACAGACAGCAGGTAACCACAAAAAAAATGATAAAGAGATATGATTCTTGGCATTGTAAATATCTTAGTGTACAAAATATTAGAAGATATGTTACACCAGAAGAAAGTCATTGGCTAGGCCCAAGTTACAATCTTGTCATTTTTAGGAATTGTCAAGACTACAGGAGATTTGCCTTTGAATAAGGAGTCAAATGTAATAACCCAAATTCCAGTTGTGTTGAAGTAGTCAGCCATTCCCAACTGAAAATCTAATAAAACGGTTGAGATCAAAGTCAGGTCATAGACAGAGTCTGACGTATTACAGCATGGGTAGGGGCCCTTCAGCCTATCTTGTCAATAATCGGTCGTCAAACATCTCTCTCTTCCAACTGCATTTTCCAGCATTCTATCCATAGCCCTGGGTGCTATGGCATTTTAAAATGCTCATTTAAATAGATCTTAAAAATCTTGAGGGTGCCTGCTTCTAATACTTTTTTAAACTAGGTGTTCCAGATATCCACAACTCTGGGGGGGGGGGGGGGGGGGGGGGGGGGGGGGGGGGGTGGGGAAGAAGAACATTTGTCCTCAACTCTGCACCAAACCTCCTTTTCCTCATCTTAAAACTGTTCCACTGATTATTGGCCCTCCACACTTAGCCAATCTGCACCCTCTAATCCCCTCAGGTATCCTGGACTTGCCTCTCCAGCTTAGTCAAACCTGTGGAAGCTGGTGATGAGACCTCACTGAACAATTGAAAAGTTTGAGCACAAAGTCAGAGCTCTGCGCAAGTCATCAGTTGGCAAAGATCTCCCTGTGAAAGAACATCTAAGCATGACGAAACCAGAGAGTGTAATTTTTTTTTAAAAAAAGCAAGTGCTGATCAGAGGGAAAGTGGAAAATTGTGGCTCGAAGCAGACATTGCTAAGGAGTAAATATTACTTAAGAGGTTCCTCCAGGAATTTTGTCGCCCGTACTGAAGTACAAGTCAAATGTCAGTTGAAAAAAAAAGTTCAATTGGCTGACATTCTCTCCAGTGAGGAAAGGATGAGAACCACTGTTTCTCATAAAAGTCAAAAGGAGCTCTTTTAAGATAGTTCATGGCAAATCAAGCAGAGAGAGAGATCGATCCAAACTGCAGTGCAGTCCTTCAAGAAAGGGGAGTCACCCTGATAAAGAGGCTGGTCCAGCAGATAAGATTCAGCAATGGATGGCTACACTGATTGAAGACTACACACAGCACCTACCCCCATGGCAAGGCAACAACTATCAGCTGCACATCTTAGTCTCATATGAAGAAGCAGGCACCATGAGGAAGTTTTAATGTGGATAAAACTGGACTGTTCTGCCTCTTTGTCAGAATATTCTTCCCATCTTTAAAGATGAAAGTCAGATGTACAGCACAGAAGCAGACCCTTTGGTCCAACTTGTCCATGCTCACCAGATATTCTACCATTATTCTAGTCCCATTTGCCAGCATTTGACCCATATCCCTCCAATTCATATACCCATCCAGGTGTCTTTTACATGGTGTAATTATGCCAGCCTCTACCAATTCCTCGAGCAGCTCATTCCATACACACACCACCCTCTGCATGAAAAATGTTCCCTTTTAAATCTTTTTCCCGTCACATTAAATCTAGTTTTGGGCTCCCCTACTTTTGGGGAAAAGACCTGGCTATTCACCCTATCCATGCCCCACAGGATTTTATAAACCTCTAAAAAGGTCACCCCTCAGCCTTCGAACATCCAGGTCAATAGTCCCAGCCTATTCAGCATCTCCCTATGCTCAAACCCTCCAACCCTGGCAACATCCTTGTAAATCTTTTCTGAATCCTTTCAAGTTTCACAACATCCTTCCTAAAGCAGTTGAACACAGTATTCCAAAAGTAGCCAAACTAATGTACTGTACAGCACAGCCACAACATGACTTCAACCCCTTTACCCAAAAGCACTGACCAACTGAAGCAAGCATGCCAAATGCCTTCTTCATGACCCGGTCTACCTGTAACTCTGCTTTCAAGGAACTATGAAACAGCACTCCTAGGTCTCTTCGTTCAGCAACAGTCCACAGGACCTTAGCATTAAGTGTGTAAGTCCTGCTGATTTGACTTTCCAAAACGCAGCACCTCACATTTATCTAAATTAATCTCCATCTGCTACTCCTTGGCCCATTTGTTTATCTGACCAAGGTCCTATTGTACTCAGAGGTAACCTTTTTTGCTGTCCATTAAACTATTTGTGTCATCTGCAAACTTACAAACCATCACTTCCTATATTCCTATCTAACTCATTTATACAAAATGACAAAAAAAAAAAGCAGTGAACCCAGCACCGATCATTGTGGCACACTTCTGGTCACAGGCCTCTAGTCCGAAAAGCAACCCTCCACCAAAACCCTCTGTCTCGTACCTTTCAGCTAAGTTTGTAACTGACAGGAAGCATGGAAAGTAGATCAAGGGACATCTCAATGCTACGGTCCTCACTCACATGCAAAATAGCACTTAAGAACCTCCATTTCCTGTGATAGGAATGTCATATTTTTGCAGATGCACGTTTTTGTATTCACAAAATTTGTGCATTCACAAAGCTGGAAGGGTTATAACTGCCCAGTTAAAATCTAATCACATCAACTCTAATTTTGCCCTAAGTGTAAATAGTGATAACTGATGGCTCTTGTTACAGCAGGATCCATAAAACTTCCACCCATGCCCCCAAGTATAACAGTTCATGGATTTATGAATCCTTCACAAGTCCAGTCATTTGCAAAGAATTCATCACCTTAGTGATTTAATGTTTTACTGAATCCCAGTCAGCTGTTTATTAATTTGTTGGTGGGTTTAAAACCACCTCTATATTGTCCTCCTGCAGCTTCCTCATTGAGAAGAGCAAAAAGATTATTATTGCAAGTAACTACCCTGTCCACTCTGATATCACTGGTCTTAGGAACATCAGCTTCAGGCTACAACACCATGGCCACCTGCACAAGATTGCTGATGCCCGGATATCCAGTCTGCCGAGTATTTCAGACCCATGAGACCATTAGAAATAGAATCAGAAACAGGAGTAGGCAGCATGGCCCATCGAACCTGCTCCACCATTCAATAGGATTGTGGCTGATCCAACATTCTTCACATCCACTTTCCTGCCTTCTTCCCCATAATCCTTGATTGTCCAGTTGATCAAGATTCTTTCCCAGCCTTAAACATACACAGGACTCTGTGGCAAGAAGATTTCCAAAGACAGTCAATCCTCAGAGGGAAAGAAATAAATCCTTATTTCAGTCTTAAATTGGTGCCCCTTTACACAAACTATATATCTGGTCCTAGCTTCTCCCATGAGAGCAAACATCCTTTCTGCATTTACCTTGTCAAACCCCTTACAAATCCTGTAAGTTTCAATGAGATCACCCTCTCATTCCTCTAAACTTAAACAAATCCCAACCTGTTTAACCTTTGCTCATAAGACAATCCCTTTGTGCCAAAGATCATCCTAGTGAACTTTCTTGGAACTGACTCCAATTAAAATGATATCTTTCCTCGAACAAGGAGACCAAAAATGTTCAGTGCTCCAGATGTGATCTCACTAGCACCTTGCACAGTTGCAGTTAGATTTCCCTACTCTTATACTCCAACATTTGCAATGCCTTTTACAATAGATGATCATGGGGGTTGGATAGCTCAGTTTGTTGAATGGCTGGTTTGAGACAGACAGTGATGCCAGCAGCGTGGGTTCAATTCACTCACTGGCTGGAGGTTACCATTAAGAGCACTCCTACTCAACCTCTCCCCTCACCCACCAAGGAAAGGTGACGGCCTAGTGGTATTAATCGCTGCACTGTTAATCCAGAGACCCAAGTAATGTTCTGGGGATCTGGATGTGAATCTTACCATGACAGATTGTGGAATTTGAAAATCAATAACATGTCTAGATTTCAAAATCTTATTATTGTCAGGAAAAACCCATCTAGTTCACTAATGTCCTTGAGGTAAGAAAATTGCTATCCTTATCTGGCCTGGCCTACACAAAACTCCAGACCCACTGCAATGTGGTTGACTCTCAACGGCCCTCTGGGCAAAATATACTGCCTGGTCAGTGACACACTCATCCTATTAATGAATAAAAATAAAGGAGTGGTCTCTCTCTAATGAGAGAGAAGCCCAATGCCTGGTAAGATCATGATTTTTTTTTTTAAGTTCATTCACAGGATGAGGTTGACAGCGGACAGACCAGCATTTATGCCCATCCCAGAGGGTAGTTAAAAGCCAACCACATTGCTGTGGGTCTGGAGTCACATGTAGGCCAGACCAAGCAAGGACAGCAGTTTCCTTCCCTGAAGGACACTAGTGAACTGAAATTCAATTGAATTCAATTTCCAACACTTGCCATGGCAGGACTCGAATCCAGAATATTACCAGTGTCTCCGAATTAACAGTCCAGCAGTAATATTAGTGGGCCAGCACCAATGGCAATACTTTAAACAAGATCAGGTCTTGGCAAAATGGGAACAAACTGAGACAAGAGAGACACTTAAAAGCAAAAACTGATTTCAAGCTTTACTGATTTCATTTGGGATTTCTTGACGACAGAGCACATTTGTTTTAAAAAAAAAATCAGGTTACAAACAGGCTTCCCTAAGCCATCTCAAAAGAACAACGTTACACAAAATTGCAGGCGGGTCTCTTGCAACTGACCCACTGTGATTTCACGGTTTATAATAAAATCGTCCACAATCTCAGCAATGGTAGACAGCAGGTTTAAAGGAGCTGGGCAGCCTTGTTGTGCTTTGAAATTCTCTGTTCCAGTGGCTAGAGAAACTAAGATTGTAGCGGTTACACCAAAGAAAGCTTCCAGAAGGTTTGAGCTGAGGTATGAAGAATTTCTGAAGAGTAGTGTAAATGAGGAGAACATTTTGTGGCTGGGTTGAAGGATACAGAACTAAGACAACTCGCAAAAATCAGCTCGGCAAATTTTTTTTTCAAAAATAAAAGCTTATGAAGATCGGGAAAATCTCTGTCTCTGATCAGATTCCAAGAGTAACTTTCAGAAGGGAGCTGATTAAATACTTGACAAAGAAGAAAATAAATTGTCAAGTAATCAGATTCATTTGAGCTGTAAAATTCTGATAACTCTTGAGGACTAGAATTAAGCTATAAACAACAGTTTCAAACAACTTAACTGAACATGACAATTGGCTAAATTAGAAATCTGCCTTGTCGCTGGTACAGTATTCTTGCATCAGTCCAACAGACTAGACATCCCCTGAAGAGAGTGTCCAAAGGAGTTAGATCTTTAATAAACCAGTTGTAACTTTAAGATTCATCAGTTAGAATGATTAACAATTGCTGTGTTATTCAAAATTACCAGAACAAAATCCAAGCTTAAAAGCGAAGGACATGTTTAATATTGGATTTGTTGTCACTCAGCTACAAAGGAATACTCAGCATTTTAGTTCTGTGTTGACACTCAAATGGTCAGCTCCGCTTTTTTCACCCTTACTGTTGACTGTCAGGATGCAGGGAAGGCCTGTATTTACTGCCCATCTCTAGCTGTGCTTGAAGTGACGATGGGATGACCTTCTTGGTGCCACTGCAATGCAGGGTTTGATAAAATGGCGATGAGGCTCGCTCAGTCACTTCAGAGAGCACTTAAGAGTCAACCCTGCTGGTGAGGGGCTGGAGTATCGACAGGCCTCAATGGGCGACTCACTCTCCAATAGGCGAGAAACATGGATCTTCTGACCCATTAAAAGCCTATGATTCCTTTCACTGATATCAACTTATGAGGCTAGGTCAACAGCCCGTGAAGCCAACAGCGCATTGATATACGTAACAAAAAGGAACAGATATAGTGGTTTTTGGCTCCATCATCAGCTGCCATAAAGTCATCATGGTCATCATGTCATGGACACACTGCTTCTGTTCCTCCAAAGTCACTGGGTCAATTTGCTAGAATTGATCTGACTTTATTGTATATTCTGTTAACATTACCTGGATTAAATCAGCTAACAAAGCCGATTAACTCTATGGTAGACGTACCATGAGTGGTTTGAGGTGCAATCCCACCAGCAGCTGTTCTAGGCACCTATGGAGAGACAGTAGCCAGAAACATTCTGTTGCTCAGAACTGAAGAACAAACATGAAACCCTCCAAGGGCTCCTTCAGACCAGAGAATGGATCCCCTGCTAATCGACATCTTCTGAGATGGATGGAATGCCACAAGTGGCCACAATTGAGTTAATAAATCACCAGCAAGTTCTTCTTTCATGGCTTACCTTTTGAAAAGCTTCTTCAACAAACTTAAATTAGCAAGACCGTAGATGATACAGAAGAAACAATTCCACAAGCCAACACAAGCGTAGAACGCAAAGAAATTCAGATTGTAGTCATCGCAGATACCCTGGATTACTGCATGGGGATAAAGAACATTTGATCACCAGAGGACAAAGCAACTTCAAGATAGGCAGGAACACAGGTATCGAATAGGTGACTTCGTCCTGTCAATTTCCGATGGCAATTACAGAAACACATCAGGCACCAGTTGTTTAAAAATTAAAAAACAGTGTGGCAAACCCATAAGGAAATGGGAACTTTTGAAATAATTGGATTCCTCAAATCAAATCAATTGTTTCTTCTGCCAGAATTAGAAAAGTTTTAGGTTGGTTGGATTTTGTGTTGAATGAATTGAGATAATAAACATCCCAATCCTTTCAGGACGAATATTAGCTTTGACTTTGGTCTTCCAACCTTGGCCTGTTGTGAATTATTTTACTCCACCAGAATTGAGGTCACAGTACCTCCTGCTATATTGATACCACTTAAGAAACCTTTTTTTGCTCTATTTTGAAAACAAAGGGCAAAGTCAGCATAGCTTCATAAAATGGAGGTCACGTCTGACAAATCTGTTAGAATTCTTTTGAGGTGGTAACAAGTTCAGACAAAAGGACAGCCAATGAGAGTTACTGACTTGGACTTCCAGAAGGCCCCTTGACAAGGTTCCGTACACGAAGCTGTCGAGTAAGATAAGGGCCCAAGGTGCTAGCACAGATGTGGAAGCTTTGGAAAGGGTGCAGAGGAGATTTACTAGGATGTTGCCTGGTATGGAGGGAAGGTCTTACAAGGAAAGGCTGAGGGACTTGAGGCTGTTTTCATTAGAGAGAAGAAGGTTGAGAGGTGACTTAATTGAGACATATAAAATAATCAGAGGGTTAGATACGGTGGACTGGGAGAGCCTTTTTCCTAGGATGGTGACGGCGAGCACAAGGGGGCATAGCTTTAAATTGAGGGGTGAAAGATATAGGACAGATGTCAGAGGTGGTTTCTTTACTCAGAGTAGTAAGGGAATGGAACGCTTTGCCTGCAACGGTAGTAGATTGGCCAACTTTAGGTACATTTAAGTCGTCATTGGACAAGCATATGGATGTACATGGAATAGTGTAGGTTAGATGAGCTTCAGATCGGTATGACAGGTCGGCACAACATCGAGGGCCGAAGGGCCTGTACTGTGCTGTAATGTTCTATGTTCTATACAGAAGATTGTTTTCTGCCAGGCAGGCAGAGAGTGGGGATAAAAGCATCTGTTTCAGGAGGGTACCAGTCAAGCTTGTTAAGTGTCAGGTGTTGGGACCACAACTATTCAGCTTACGCATTAATGATCTAGATGAAGGAACTGAGGGCATTCTGGTGAAGTCTGTAGATGATACAAAAAATAGGTGGAGGGACAGGTAGCATTGAGAATGCAGGGAGACTGCAGAAGGATCTAGACAGGCTAGGACAGCAAGCAAAGAAGTGGAATACAACATTAGAAAGTGAGAGGTCATGCACTTTGGTAAGAACAACAAAAGCATGGACTATTTTCTAAATTAAGAGAAAAATCAGACATCTAAGATGCGAAGGGACTTGGGAGTTAGAGTCCAGGATTCTCCTAAGGTTAATTTGCAGGTTGAGTTGCTAGTTAGGAAAGCAAGTACAATGTTGGCATTTATTTCAAGAGGAGTAGAATATAAAAGCAGGGATGTACTTCTGAGGCTTTAAGGCTCTGGTAAGACCACATTTGGAGTATTGTGTGCAGTTTTGGGCTCCAAACCTCAGGCAGGATGTACTGACCTCTGAGCACAGGAGGTTCATGAGAATGATCCAAAAAGAGTGAAAGGCTGAATAGATGAGGATCGTTGGAGGGCGCTGGGTCTATACTTGAAGGAATTTAGAAGGATGTGGTGGTGGTGGGGGGGGGGGGGGGGGTAGAATCTAATTGAAAAAAAAACTTACAACACTCGAAGGCCTGGACAGAGTGGACATTGGGGAAATGTTTCCATGAGCAGGAGAGACTAGGATCCAAGGGCACAGCTTTAGAGTAAATGGAAAACCCTTTTAGAACAGAGGTAAGGAGAAATGCCTTCAGCCAGAGAGAGAGGGGTGATTCTATGGAATTCACTGCCACAGAAGGTGGTGAAGGCCATGTCATTCAGTACATTTAAAATAGAGATAGATAGGTTCTTGTTGTCAAGTAAATTCTGGTGAAGAGTAAAATAATTCACAACAGACTAAGGCTAGAAGACCAAAGTCATTAGGGGCATTTGAGTATCTATTAGATAAGCATATGGATGATAGTATAAAAGGTAGCTAGATTTTAGGATTAGGGTAAAAATTTGGCAGAACATCAATGGTGGACCAAAGGCCCAATGGTGGCACCAACAGCTTACTCTAGCAGAAGCCATAGTTTTATCCCATTCTGTGCATCTGCTGGAGTAAGACCATTAAACGGTTACCAGGAGAAAGCACGAGTTGAGAAACTTATCAGCTGTGACTGAAGGGCAAGGCAGACTTCATGAGGTAATTGGTCTAATTTCTGCTCCTGTTCCGGTCTCCCTGCTGTAGGGAAGACGCTGTGAAACTTGAAAGGGTTCAGAAAAACTTTACGAGGATGTTGCCAGCATTGGAGGATTTGAACTACAGGGGGAGGCTTAATAGGCTGGGGCTATTTTCTCTGGCGCATTACAGGCTGAGGAGTGACCTTATAGAGGTTTGTAAAATCATGAGGAGCATGGACAGAGTAAAAAAAAAACAAGGAGTTTTCAGTGGGTGAGGAGGTGGTCAAAAACTAGGGGGCATAGGTTTATGGAGAGAGGGGAGAGATTTAAAAGGGACCTGAAGGGTGACATTTTCATGCAGACAGTAATGCAGGTGTGGAATGAGCTGAAGGAAGTGGTGGAGGCTGGCATAATTACAAAATTTAGAAGGCATCTGGATGGGTATATGAACAGGAAGGGTTTAGAAGGATATGGGCCTAATGCTGGGAAATGGGATTAGATTTATATTGAATATCCGGTGGGCATGAACAATTTGGACCGAAGGGTCTGTTTCTGTGCTGTACATAGACCATAAGACGTAGTCTAAGCAAAGAATACCTCCTGTATTAAAACCTACCTCTTCAACTAAACTTTAGGTCAGTCCACCTGAACCATCCTAAGACTCAGCAAGCATTTCCTTTCAACATCTTTGAAATACCCATCCTTCAGTAAAAGACATGAATAACAGGCTCTTCTTCACAGCAGTTCTTGGCCAAAGTCCAGGCTACCAGATTTAGTACTGTGTGGGCAATGATACCACAGTCACCGCTCCCCACCCCCCCCAAACAGGAAAGATGTGAAAGCGTTGGAAAAAAGGTGCAGAGGAGATTTACCAGGATGTTGCCTGGAATGGAGGGAAGGTCTTACGAGGAAAGGCTGAGAGAACCAGGGCTTTTCTCTTTAGAACGAAGGATAAGAGATGACTTGATGTAGGTGGTGTACAAAACGATCAGAGGTACAGAGTACACAGCCAGAGACTTTGCCCCTTGGGTGGAGGTAACTATCACGAGGAGACATAGTTGTAAAGTGAGCGGAGGTAGATATAGATATAGATATAGATATAGACGTCAGGAGGTAGGTTCTTTACTCAGGAGTGGTAGAGGTGTGGAATGCATTGCCAAAGACGGTAGTGGAGTTGGCCTCATGAGGGGCATTTGAGTAGCTATTAGATAGGCATATAGATGTTAGTACAAAGGTAGTGGTGAAGGTTAGATAGACCTTAGGATTAGTGTAAAAATTTGGCAGAACATCAATGGTGGACCAGAGGCCCAATGGTGGCAACAGCTTAATTGTAACAGAAGCCATAGTTTTATCCCATTCTGTGCATCTACTGGAGTTAGACCATTGTGGGGCGAGACTTCTCCTGATTCACTCCAATATGCACGGATGAGGTCTTTGAAAAGATGATTTTTTTAAATTAATAAAAGCAAATTTATACTGTCTTAAATCAATAACAGGATACAACATACCATGAATATACAAGGCAAGGGGTGCAGTTGTTAAAACTATACCCATTGGTTGGCCAGCAAAGACAGCATACACCACTCCACCAATGCACTGGGCAAGGATGGTTTTCTGTACATCTGCAAAATAACAGACAGGGTTAGAGTAGGCACTCGCAGTCGGGATTGTAGATAGGTTTCAACTCCAGCTTGCTTTGCATTGACAAGTGAGAATTATCTCCCCCCCCGACCCCACCGGCTTCATGGGAGACAAGGGACAGAATCTTCCTGTGCTGAAAATCAATGGGGAAGATGGCAAGAGTCTATGCTAATGGGGGAGAACCTGGTATCCTATCACCACAGGACATGAGTTCTCAGTGGAAAAGCCTTCGTCTCCAGCACCAACTGAGACCTTTAAAGGAATTGATGATGAAAGTGAGTAGTCTGTCAGCCAGGGGTTCTTTTTGGGGGGGGTGGGGGGAGAAAATTGGGGCAGTGGCCTCGATCTGCCCCAACCTGGGAATGATCGGGAGCACAGATGTGGGTTTTTTGCTGAAAGCCACCACCCTGTCCTTTCTGGTCCCAAAAAAAAGCCAATAAAGAGGTATCTTATATCCCATTGCTCCTAGATCTCGGAGTTGCCATGTCACGAGCAAGTAAAAGCTCCAAAATGAAGATGCAACCCATAGTGAATGCAAATCTCAGATTGACTGGCAGCTGCAGGCACAGCAGGACACCAAGTTCCCACTGAATGATCCCAGTGGAAAGCACAGCAGGCAACGAGTTGGCTTCCTGATTGGCAAGAGATCCAGCCCTTTAACTTGACCTGTTACTTTTAAAGCACAGTGAAGAACCTAAATCCGAACTTCGATCCGTTATGAATCTGGGAGGTAATTTAGGAGCCTATAACCACAACCAATGTTGCTGCATTATCACTGAACCATAATCTCCTCCTTAACTGCACTGTCTGTAGCCATCACCATACAGATTGCAGCAACGGCCCACGACCACTTGCAAGGCTGTCAAACACTGGCAATAGCAAATAAATAAGTGCAGATGCAGGGAATCTGCAACAAAGCCTGAAATTGCTGGAGAAACACAGCAGGCCTGGCAGCATCTGTGGACAGAAAGCATTTCCGTTCTAGTGACCCTTCTTCAGCACCAATTGTGGCTTGGAGAAGATGGTATATATGCTGAAGACAGTGTGTGTTTCGTCAAGTGGTGTTGGTGGTGAAGGGGCGGGGGGAGGAGAAACAGCAAAGGCCTGAACAATAGGTAGAAATAGGACCCGGAGAAAGGGAAGAGAAACGCTAGTTGGGAAGATGAAAAAGAGAAAAAAAAGAGTGTGACAGAGATAGATAATGGTGAGCCAGGGGAGAAAGAAAAGCTGATATTGGGGACTGCATGCAGATGAATATGGATTGGCTATGCTGAAAGCAACCCATAAAGGGAGCATAGGATGTGCAAAGGACATGGAAGGTATGGCTCAGGCCCAAAAAAAATTACTGAACTCGAAATTCAAACCTGAAGACTGTAGGCGTTCCCAATCAGAAAATGAGATTTTGTTCTTCCAGCTCATGCTGGACCATTGCAGCAAGGCCAAGACAGATGGTAGTCAGGGAATATGGCGGTGTTGAAGTGCCAAACCACAGGAAGTTCAGTCACTTTCGCGGGCAGGACATCTATATTTTGCAAAGCGGTCTGCATTTTAATCGCCCCAGTGTAGAGGAGACCACGTTGAGAGTGGCAAATGCCGTTGACTCGAGATTGAGTGACTGGAAATAAGTATTAGCCTGGTTAATGATTGCCACCAAAAGTTATTGCCTTTTGAATATATCCGCTGCTCACGATGTCCAACTGACAACAAAACAGCTATTGGTCAAACCTCTTCCTCTACGAGAGATCGGAGATCGGAGATCCTTTGGCATGGCAGCCTAACCACCCATTGCCATCTATCACCATTTGGTTGCATTTGCACTCCTCATGCTCTCGTGAAGTGAGGCACAATGAGCGTGAAGGACAAGACTCAAAAAAGGAATTCTCATTCCTTACACCCTCCGCCAGCCAAAAAGACATCACAGCTTGAAGTCTGGTCGATGTCAGCTTTACACAGCAGACAAAATGAGCAATGACGCATCTAGGTCAACATGGGATGGAAGTGGCAAACAAAACAATGCCATGATGTCTCAAAGTTGGCACCCAAGTACATAAGGTTAAGAAAGTATATGGTGTTTTGGCTTTCATTAGCCAGGGGATTGAGTTTAAGAGCCGTGAGGTTATGCTGCAGCTCTACAAAACCCTGGTGAGACCACACTTGGAATACTGTGTCCAGTTCTGATCGCCCTATAATAGGAAAATGTGGAGGCTTTGGAGAGGATGCAAAGGAGGTTTACCAGGATGCTGCCTGGACTGGAGGGCTTATCTTACGCGGAGACGTTGATTGAGCTCGGACTTCTCTCTCTGGAGGAAAAAGGAGGAAGAGAGGTGACCTGATCGAGGTGTACAAGGTAATGAGAGGCATGGATAGAGTCGATAGTCAGAGACTTTTCCCCAGGGCAGGATTGACTACGAGGGGTCATAGTTTTAAAGGTGTGAGGTGGAAGGATAGAGGAGACGTCAGAGGGAGGTTCTTCACCCAGAGAGAATTGTGAGCGCATGGAATAGTTTGCCAGTGGTAGTTGTGGAGGCGGAGGCGGAGTCATTAGTGACATTTAAGCGACTGCGGGACATGCACATGGACAGCAGTGAATTGAGGGGAATGTAGGTTAGGTTATTTTATTTTTGGATTAGGATTCTTCCACGGCACAACATCGTGGGCCGAAGGGCCTGTACTGTGCTGTACTTTATGTTCTAAAATAAAATAACATTGTAAGTGCTGGCCAAGACTGACAAACCGACCAGCTCAACTGATCAATACTCTATGTAAAAGGACATTAGTCTGAAAAAGGGAGAAATCTGGCATAACAACAAGATGAAATGTGGCTTATGTCCAGCACGAGCATGAAACATGCCTCCATAGAACCAAAATTCTTACATTGTGGAAGCAAGCCTTTCAGCCCATTGAGTCCACACCAATGCTCCGAACAGCAGCCTACCTAGACTCACCCCGTACCTTATCACCCTGCATTTCTCATAGCTAACTCACCTAGCCTACACATCCCTGGACACTATAGTGGATTGGCTATGCTAAGTTAACCTAACCTGCATGTCTTTTGTCTGTGGGAGGAAACCAAAGCAGCCAGGAGAAACCCATGCAGACGTGGGAACAATGTGCAAACTCCACACACAGTCATCTGACACTGGAACAGAACCCAGACTCCTCGTGCCACGAGACAGCAGTGCTGAGCACTGAGCCAACATGCCACCTCATTTTGGTGCACACTGCACTCCTCAAGGAACCACCAATTCCAGAGTCCGACTCCACATCCCAAGAAGGCTTTGCAAAATATATCCTTTTATTCATCCTTCTGCTACTCTAGGTGCAACATTCTCAGGCCATTAAAACTCTGGAATGTTGCCAATTATGAAATTCTGAATACAATTTGCAGGCTGGACATCAAGCAATGTTATCTTCAGGTCATCTTGCATATACCTTTCAACCAGAAACAGCTCTGCAGCATTTACACTGCAATCAATTTGAATTTCTGAATGGTTTGTGATCCAGGTACACAGTTGTTAGAACATTACGATAGAGCTAACAGAATGCTGTCTTTTATACCTACACGACTAGAATACCCCAAGGCAGAAGTCACAATTCATCCAGATCCTGATCAAATAAAACCTGAGTATTGTCAGCAATTTGGGGCAATATACCATGATTGAGTTGGAGGAAACTCACTGTAGAACTAAGAGAACAATACCAGAACTCCAAGCATTAAACTGGGAGGAGAGATTTCACAAATCAGGGTAGTATTTCTTGGGATTTAGAAGAACGTGAGGTGAACTGATGAAAACTTTCAAAAAGTACAAAAGGGAAAGATTTAGAGTAAATTGGTTAAATCTAGTTCTGCTAGTCTGGAGTCTCGGACTAGTCAAAAGGAAAAAAAGTAAGCCAGGCTTTTTGGGATCAAATTAGGAAAACAAGATAGAAAACTCAGTTCAGAAGGGTCCCTGCACTTAAACATGAAATCTACTTTCTCTCCACAGATGCTGCCAGACCTACTGAGTTTCTGCAGCAATTTCTGTTTGTTGTTTCAGACTTCCAGCATCCGTAGATCTTTGTTTTATCAAATTAAGGAATATTGGTTCATACAAAAGGAGTGTTGGAAGTTTGGAACCGTCTTCAAGATGGCAACAGATCATGGCATTGTTTATCTTAAAACAGAGATTGATCACTATTGACAGTTACTGGGCAAAATCTGAGACAGATTTCTGATCTCTGCCCTCTTCCATTGAATGGTAATTACAGGCTTGATGACCCAACTCCAACCATGCACCTAAGGAAGGTGAGAGCATGTGTTGAACTAATGTAGACTTAATATCTTACCAATTGACCCTCTGGTATTCTCAGCATTCAAAGAACCAAATGCTATTGTTGGCAGTAAGCAGATGCAGTATAGAAACAGGATGGTGGTGATGTACTTCCTGATGGATTTATTCTTACCAATGATACCTGTGGTAGAAGAAACAAAAAGGGCAGGCCTGAACACAGATGTTTCCAAACAAGGCAACACCGACGCATTCAAAACCCAACACATCATTAAAATAAAGTCGGCATCTCTCAAACTCAATCATATTAGGGTCCAGCTCTCCAAAAAGGTTGGAAGTGGTTTAATATTTTAAAAAAGTGTCACTGGACCAGTAAATCCCAAGGTCCAAGCTTATTCTCAACATTAAAATGAGAAAATGTTAGACAAAGGTATCAAGAACAACTCAACAGAAACCTCTGCATTTTTTTGTCAAATGTGGTTTTTTTTTTAAATTTGGCGCATGGCTCAGTACAGAAAGAGAGGGGAATAAACAATTGGCATTTAGATAGCACCTTATCAGCTTAAGAAAAAAAAAAATCCCAAGAAAGTGCTTGCTCGGAAGTACAACCGCACAAAAAGGTTTTGCCCTGGAGCTGCACTGTTGTGCCGGGAGATGTAAACAAGGAGCATCTTTAAAAATTAAAAAAAAAGGGAGAGGTATAGCATTTTCAGGAGCAAATCCCTTAACTTAGAGCATCAATGGTGCTAGAAGTAAAAAGGTGGCAAATTTGGGTGGGGATGGGGTAAACAAGATGACGGATACAGGAGTTGGAGGTTGTGCAAGACAAAAAGGGAAGTGGAGTGGAGAGCACTATCGAATTAGCTCTGTCTTAGTACTGGAGTTGGTTGAAAACAGCCAGTCAAATGGCCTTGTCCAATTTCTAATTCCTGATATCCCTTAGGATAGAAGATCTTAGCAATCGTCTTGAAACCATCAGGGCAATGACATCCAAAAACAAAACAGAAAAAATAAAAGCAAGTGCTTTGAAACATAATTTTTTTGAAATTCTTTGACTTATTTTTGAAACGTGCATCAATACAGCCAAAATAGAAATCGGAAGTTATTGAATCATTCAACATGTGGTAAAAAGATCATGATCTAATAGATTTCTCTGCAAAAGGTGACACACCAAATGATTTCCAGCATTTCTTCTCAGGTTTCAGATTTATAACTTCTTCCTTTTTTATTTAATGTTGTTACAAGTAATTTAGCACATGCATTAATGCCACCATAAATAATACAAACAAACAATTTCTAGGCTGTTTGGCTACCTAATTAAGATTTGTGATATATTAATTTCCCTGTAATTTTTATGGCCTTCTCCATAGTAACAATAGCTCAGTACTCAATGGGACAATAACAAATGAGTTTGATGCACTGACCATTATTAGGGACAAATCACTGAGCAACTTATGGTGAATTGTTTTGTGAATCATCACAAATTGCTGCCCAGTTTGCTCCATTCTGATGTTGGCTTCAAACACAAGAACTCCAAAACTTGCCGTGTTAAGATTAAACTCCCCGCAGAATGGGAAAGCTGGAGCTAACATTTTTTTACTAGGAGGGCAGGGTTTTATTCTTCGCCTTACTCAATTTATACAGCCCAAAGAGGTGACAAGAAAAAGTGCACATTCTTCCCAAATTTTACTTCCAGACTTTTTACACCTTGTCTAATGTTACTATTGTTATCTAACATTTGCAATCAGATAAACGAAGTGTGGAGCTGGATGAACACAGCAGGCCAAGCAACATCTTCGGAGCACAAAAGCTGACGTTTTGGGCCTAGTCTCTTCATCAGATTCAGAATCTGATGGAGAGTCTAGGCCCAAAACTTCAGCTTTCATGCTAAGATGCTGCTTGGCCTGCTGTGTTCATCCAGCCCCACACTTTGTTATCTCGGATTGTCCAGCATCTGCAGTTCCCATTATCTCTGATGGTAAATCTTCCTGCTTTCTCATAATCTCTAACCCACATTCGGTTAGGAACTGAAGCCAGCTGGGCCTTTACTACACAGAGATAGCAAGCGCTGAATGGCCTGCAAGGGTTCCTTTTGTTTGTGTATGACAGCATGGCAACGGATGGGTGACCTCTTCAGTAACTTGCGGCAAAACAAATTGAGTTGAAGCGTGAGGCAAAATAGAATTCAGCTCATGGATCCCACTGTGGGACACCAGTCGCCAGAAGATTCTGGCCCATTTCCTCATGATGCCAAGGTCAGAACTGGTCCTAATGTTCCTGGGCTTCCCCTTGCTTTTTGGAAGGGGGCTCACAGAAATAACGGGATGCAAGATCAATGATCGCTGAGCTCAGGAACGTGACTGAATTATGTTCAGGAGACAGGAGCCCAAGACATGGATTGGGACACCTCACGGTTGCTGTATAAATAGCTGGAATGGACCTCCCAGGGAGGTGGAGGAGGGAGGCAACATTAGCATGGTGAGTAAGACCAGCAGATTTAGATTGTCAGGTAGTTATGACAGGAAGAAATAAAAACCTTCTGATTCACGCAACATTTTTCAGGTGCTCTAAAATTCCTAAAGAAATTCACTTTATGGTTTAGGATTTCAATAAATCATGTTTTCTTTGGCCAATAAGTGAAGCTGATAATGTGGTCAACAAGGTCCTTCAAAAACTGAGATAAATGGCCAGTTAACCTGATTTGGATGATAGATGAGGGGTGATGTTTGTCCAGAAGAATGCAAGACAATGCTAGGGGGTTAATGGTCTTATGTCGTAGGTAACATCTCTGGAATTTCTTTTTTCCCCCCTATTCATTCACAGGACGTGAGTATCACTAGCCAGATCGACATATACTGTGCATTCTTAATTGCCTTCAGGGCAAAGAGTCATCCCATATAACCGAGAGTCTGGTGTCATATGTAAGCCAGACTACATGAGGTCAGCAATTCCTTCCTTAAAAGGATATGGACAAGAATAAACAACTAATTGATAATATAGTTTCATGGCCATTATTAGACTTTCAATGCCAGATATCTATTGAATTCAATGGTGGCATTCAAATGTGGGTCCCCAGGACATTAATTCGCACTCTGGGTAAAATTGGCAAATGGTAATACCACTAGGCCATTGCCTGTGCACCCTGCAGTGAGAAGAGGATTGTCAAGATGATTAGGATGTGGAAGCTTTGGAAAGGGTGCAGAGGAGATTTACTCGGACGTTGCCTGGTATGGAGGGAAGGTCTTACAAGGAAAGGCTGAGGGACTTGAGGCTGTTTTCATTAGAGAGAAGACGGTTGAGAGGTGACTTAATTGAAACATAAAATAATCAGAGGGTTAGATAGGGTGGATAGGGAGAGCCTTATTCCTAGGGTGGTGACGGCGAGCACGAGGGGGCATAGCGTTAAATTGAGGGGTGAAAGATATAGGACAGATGTCAGAGGTAGTTTCTTTACTCAGAGAGTAGTAAGGGAATGGAACGCTTTGCCTGCAATGGTAGTAGATTCGCCAACTTTAAGTACATTTAAGTCGTCATTGGATAAGCATATGGACGTACATGGAATAGTGTAGGTTAGATGGGCTTGAGATCGGTAGGACAGGTCGGCACAACATTGAGGGCCAAAGGGCCTGTACTGTGCTGTAACGTTCTATGTTCTATGTCATGAAGGGGTTAGCTGCCAGCAATTGAGACCCGCCCACTAGTATACGTATGACTGACTCGGGATGGAGCTAGTTAATTTGGAGAGAGACTGTAGTCTGTAAACGTGTATGTTAGACCTAGCACCCACTTCAGCAATGCAGAATTACTTAGTTTTTAACGTCGTGACTATATCTAATTTTACTCGACTGTAACTTGCTCTCTCATAATGCAATACCTACTTCTTGTTGCTCAGAAAGTCAAGCTTTCCAAATGGTCACCCATTTAACATTAAGATTTAGATTAGCAGTTGGAAGAAGATTTGTGCCAGCTTTGCAAGATCCTCACACATCTTTAAAAAGGTGGACATCCGGCAAAGATTGTCCCGACAACAAAAAAAAACGTGCCAGACACAAACATCTCTTGCAACGCTGGACTGAGAAAACATCATCAGCCCAGCTTGGAGCTCACCCCTAGAATGGGGCTCAGAGGCAACATAGTGAATCCTGCAGCACAGGGAAAACAGGCACCTTAAAAATGTAAGGCAACAAAAAAGGTGTACACAGCTGGATGAACACAGCAGGCCAAGCATCAGAGAAGCAGGAAAGCTGACATTTCAGGCCTCGACCCTTCTTCAGTCTAGGCCCGAAACATCAGCTTTCCTGCTTCTGATACTGCTTGGTCATCCAGCTCTACACCTTGTTATCTCAGATTCTCCAGCATCTGCAGTTCCTACTATCTCCGAAACACCTTAAAATTTTTTACAACAGTCTTTTCTGAACTGGAGTGGGGAGCGATATGTTTATTTTGTTTCTTGCACAATTTGATGCTCTGACATTTCAGCATCAATAAATCTCAGACAGCAAACTGATTTCAGCCTTGGCTGTGTGCAGGCAGTGCTTTTCCACCACCCTCCACCCTCAAAAGAGAAATGTTCTTCAAAAACAAGTATCCTGTAGAAAAAAAGAATAATAGGCTCCATTTAATAAAGCCTTTTATATTTCACTTGCTGTGTGCAGCGTGGGGTAACCCAAACGTCTTTGCCAAGAACGCTGAATCCCAGCGAGCAAAGTGTGATCAAAAGATGACAAAAAAAAAATCAGCCAGGCCAAATTAAAGCAACGTAATTGTGCACAGCAGTTGACTCCTGGACTTCTACAAACCTGAGGAATCCTCATGGCCCACTCTGGTGTTTAAAAAAAAAAGACTAGCTTGGACAGAGCACATCCAGAGAGCATGCTCGTTTGAAACTACAAATGATGTTGATGAAGCAACAAAGACAAACAGCTTCCAAATACAGAAGGGTGGGTAACCACACCTGATTCAACCTAACTTGCAGAAGGGCCAGACACTCAGATCATTGATAAAGTGTGAGGTTGAATGAACACAGCAGGCCAAGCAGCATCTCAGGAGCACAAAAGCTGACGTTTCGGGCCTAGACCCTTCAGAGATATCTAGGGCCAAAACATCAGCTTTTGTGCTCCCGAGATGCTGCTCGGCCTGCTGTGTTCATCCAGCCCCACACTTTGTTATCTTGGATTCCCTAGCTTCAGCAGTTCCCATTATCTCTGGAGATCATTATCAGGATTAGGAAAATCATCAGGAATAGGCCATTCAGGCCATCAAGCATATCTTGGAGGCAATACATTTTTCCCAGGGATGGGGGTATTGAAAACCAGAGGTTTAATGCGAGAGGGGAAAAAGATTTAAGGAGGACCCGAGGGGCAACTTCTTCACACAGAGAGCAGTGCGTTTCTGGAACGGGCTGCCGGAGAACGTTGTCGAGATAGGTACAACAGCAACATTTATGGGATGTGATGAGGAAGGGTTTTGAGGGATATGGAACAAATTGAGGCAATTGGAACCAGCTGAGTGGGCACCATGGTCAGTATGAACCAGTTTGGGCCGAAGGGCCTGTTTCTATGCCTTATTACTCTACAACTCTAAACGGGCACTTTGTTCCTCCAACCTCCTACTCCTGAGCCCAACATCAATACATTCACCTGCAGTGTCTTTTCCTGCTGTTAAAGATCAACTATTTCCACTGATGGGGATTCTGGAAACATGCTGCATACTCAGAATTAGGACCAGGCTGTTAAGGAGAGATAAAAAGGAAGCACTTCTACATAACTTTCTTCCTAAAACAACAACTGATCTGGAATCCGTTGCCAACTTTAAATCTGTGATCAGAATATGGGTCAAACGCAGGTATCCAGAGTTAGGCCACAGGTCAGCCACGATTTCATTGAATGATGGAACAGGCTCAAGGGACTGAATAGCCTACTCCTGTTCCCATGTAACTTTGTTTGGATAGTAGATGATGCAAAAACATAATGCAAGGACTAAGAGCTTTGGAGGAAGAGACAAAAAAAGCTGCAAAGAGATGCAGACAGGTTAAGCGAGTATGCAACAAAACAGGAGGTGGAGTGTTACATGATTATGTTGCAAAGTGTGAGGTTATTCACTTTTTTTTATAAAAAAAGTGGATAAATAATTTTAAGACTATATTTAAAAACTTGAAATTTGTAAATGTTGGCATACAGCTACACTTGGGAGTACTCGCACAAGAAGATTAGCATGCAATTACAACAAGTATTTGGAAAAACAAAGTTTACATTGGCCTTTATTCCAAGCGGTTTGGAACTACGGAAGTCTTGCTACAACTGTGCAATGTCTTTGGTGAGGCTTCTTTTGGAATATTTTATGCAGCTTTGGTCTCTGCATTCAAGGATATACTTCTGTTGGACCCAATATAGTGAAGGCTCATTTGACTAGTCCCTGGGAGGAGGGGGCTGGCCTATAATGGGAGGGCTGCATCCATCTTCTCTGGAATTTAGGAGACAGTAGTGATCTCATTGGAGCAGAAAATGCTAAAAGGTTTTGCAGAGTTGATTTAATATTCCACCTTGTCAGGAACCTTGACCACATGGGGCAGAGTGTCTGGTGAAGAGGCCACTCACTTGGGACGGAGATGAAGAGAAATTCACTCATCTCACAAACTCGGATTCCACAGGATTGTGTGTGTTTCACTGCTGAATATATTTGAGGCTGAGACAGGATTTTGGTCCCTCAGGGAATCAAGACAAGTGGGGAGCAGGCAGGCAAGTAGAACTGAAGTTCAAGAACAGCTATGATCATATTGAACGGTACAGCACATTTGACAAGGCCATTTCCTGCAACCTTCTACCCCATCTTCAACCTTCCTCCCCTCTCCAGCCTTCCTGAATCCATGCCCACATTTCTCAGAATTCCAATCGGATTTTCGTCACTGCTTCAGCATCAAAACAGCTCTTAAAATTGTGTGACATTAGCAATGCTAAGTTTTTCCTCTCCATTGTTTTGGACTTGCTTTTCATGGCATCAAAAAAGGTTCTCCAAATATTATGCAGTTGATGGCAACCGCTCGCCTCTGGTTTTCCATGCTAATCCGTCTACCCTATTCGCTTTGCTTTCTGCTGCATGTTTACTTCATTATGTATGCTCTATCCTTCACCCTTCACCCTTCTTGCATCTTATCCACATCTTCTGAAGGTTTTCACACCAGTGCTGAAGACACTCAGTTCCATCTCACCCACACCCCTCTCCGATCCCGCACTGTCACTAAAAAGTAATACACTACTAATCAGGCTTCTGGTAGTGAGGGAGCAGAAACTTCCTCCTATTCAACATTGGTTTCAGCCTTCCCATCCACCTCAAACTCAACTCCTTCCCTCTGCGTGGCAACAGTCTGCAACTAAACAAGTCAGCTCACAAACTTGGGGTCACTTTTGAACCAGAGATGAGCTTATCACTCAGATCATCATTTTCAGAACAATGCCTAACTTCAGATCCAGTCTCAGCTCTCCACCAAAACTCTTTGCAACTTCCAGATCACTACTCAAATTTATTCCTGGTCCCTCACGTTCAACCCTCCGTAAACTTAAAAAACTTCTTCCACAGTCTGTCCCCAAGTTTTAGCTCACATCAAGTGTTGCTCACCCACCTACTTTCTACTTGCTGCTATACACTGGCTTCTCACCAAGCAACGTGCAGAGTTTAACCCACAACTTCCTCTATCTCAACTCTCCAGCCTTGCACATTAAAAGACAACTGTTCTCCAATTCTGGCCTCTTGAACAGCCTCAATTTAAAAAGAAAAACCACTCCACTATTGGTGGCCACAGCCTCGGTTGCCTACACTCTAGGGTCAGGTATGTCCTTCCTCCATCTTCCTCATCATTGTTTTCCTCCTTTAGGGAACTCTAACACATACCCTCACTGACTAAGCTGGTTACCATCTGCCCTTGTATCTCAGCTTGTATCACTATCAAACAGTTCTATACTGCTCCTTTGGACACTTCATTCCATTAAAGGGCATGATAAAAGTTACTATGTTTTAGCAATGAGAATGCAGAAAAATGTTGCAAGGCATTTTACAGAGGGAAACATTGCAGACAAGTAGGCAAGTGAGAATTTAGTTAAGCAGCTAAGAAAGAAGTAGTGATGATGTGGAGAAATTTTACAAAAGCCAAGAATTCTCAAAATGACTCAGGCTAGTGATTGTAAGTTGAGACAAAATATAAGGGAGGTGTGGTTGGGATGCATAAAAGACCAGGGTCAGAGAAATGGAGAACTCAGCAACAAACAACATCAAAAGAAACAAATTGGAGAAAAGGCTGCAAATGGAGTAGGGCTGAGGAAGTCTTTTTTTTTGTAAACTAAAGAAGCACGTGTTACCCATAGAGCTACCACTGCTGGAAACTCAACCAGCCCTCACTCATTTCCAGAAATAGTAGCAAATGGCTCAAAAACAGAAGTCACTGGAAAAGCTCAGCAGCATCTGTGAGAAAATAATCAGCGTTAACATTTCGGCTTCCTCAGGACATAATGTTAGGGATGTTAATACCAGATCCACTTTGGTCATTTACTAGAATGCATATCCTAGCTTTATGACAAACAGCATTTCCTTGATCCAAGCAGATAGGTGATTTGAAAGCATGGATAAAAAGGACTTGAAAAAGCTAAAGCCAATGGTAATCAGCAAGGTAAACAAGGCAACGAATCACAAAAATGCCTACTTTCATCCTGACAGGGGATAAACAGTTCTGAAGAAGGGTCACTGGGCCTGAAATGTTAACGGATTTCCCTTCACAGCCAATGCCAGACTTCCTGGTTTTCCAGCAATTTCTGTTTTTGTTTCTGATTTCCAGCATCGGCAGTTCTTTTGGTTTTACTATTATGACAACATGCAATTTTGGAAGAGGGAAACTATACAAATTAAACAATGAATTTAGGCCTGCCAGTCAGTCATCGCTTGTCTCTCTTCGGACTTCAAAATTCTAAATTCGGTTAAGAAATACATTTAGAAGTGATTAGCATGGATAAAGTTTACAGATGACCTCAAGAAAGTGTGTTTCTGGGCTCAGACTTTGCTGGGTTTTCACACGTGGAGACCATTTTCTTACGGCTATCAGGATTACTAGTTAACCAGAACATTGGCAGGCGAAACAGCAACCGAAGTGGAAACATGCTTCAGAAGAAGTTGAACTAGAGTTAAACTAGAGTTGCATTTTCCCCAAACGAAAGGCATTAGAGAAAATTAGTCAACAACAGGTGATGGTTCAAGTTATTGTGGAAGTGAAGAAGTTTCCACAAGTAGAAGAAACATGGCCCAGGGCACAGCTTGAGTGCACTTTAGAACACAGTAGAAAGCATTTCTTCAACCAGAGGGTGGTTAATCTGTGGAACTCATTGCCACAGAAGACTATGGAGACATAGGGCAGCACGGTGGCTCAGTGGTCAGCCCTAGTGCCTCACAACACCAGGGGCACGGGTTCAATTCCAACCTTTGTGTGGGGAATCTGCAGATTCACCCCATTCCTGCGTGGGTTTCCTCCCACAGTCCAAAGATGTGCAGGGTAGGTGGATCAGCCATGCTAAATTGCCCATAGTTTCCAGGGAATGTTTAGGTTAGGTGGGTTGGACATGGGGAAATCAGGGGTGGGGGACTGGGTCTAGGTGGGATGCTCTTCAGAGCAACAGTGTGGACTTGGAGCTGAATGGCCCGTTTCCACACTGTAGGGATTCTAATGATCTACGTTGTTAAGAGTGAGATAGATAGGTTTTTGAATGCTAAGGGGATCAAGGGAGAAGGCAGGGGATTGGGGTGGAGAAATGTATCAGCCAATCAATCAAATGGCACAGCAGGCTTGATGGGCTGAATGACTTAATTCATTTTGAATTAAGCTTCATGACTAAGCTGCTCCTATAGCTGAGATAATGGGAACAGCAGATGCTGGAAAATCAGAGGTAACAAAAATGTAGAGCTGGATGAACAGAGCAGGCCAAGCAGCATCCTAGAAGGATGAAAGCTGACGTTTCAGGCCTAAACCCTTCATTTGAAAAAGGGGGATAGGGAGAGGGTTCTGAAATAAATTGGGAGAGAGGGGGAGGTGGATCAAAGATGGATAGGGGAGAAGATAGATGGAGAGGAGACAGACAAGTTAAAAAAGGGTTGGGGATGGAGCCTGTAGAGATGAGTGTAAGGAGGGAGGTAGGAAGGGGATAGGTCAGTCCCGGCAGGACAGACAGGTCAAGGGGGCGTGATGAGGTTAGTAGGTAGGAAATGGGGGTGCGGCTTGAGGTGGGAGGAGGGGATAGGTGAGAGGAAGAACGGGTTAGGGAGGTAGGGACGAGCTGGGCTCGTTTTGGGATGCAGTGGGTGGGGGGGTGGATTTTGAAGCTTGTGAAATCCACATGGGAGCCCTGCAGCCCAAATGGTACCAAAGCAGAATATGAGGTGCTGCTCCTGCAACCTACAGGTGGCATCATTGTGGCACTGTGGGGAGGCCCAGGATGAACATGTCATCTCAGGAATGGGAGGGGGAGTTGAAATGGTTTGCGACTGGGAGGTGCAGTTGTTTGTTGCGAACCGAGCGGAGGTGTTCTGCAAAGCAGTCCCCAAACCTTCACTTGGTTTCCCCAATGTAGTGGAAGCCACAAAGGGTACAGCGGATGCAGTATACCACATTAGCAGATGTGTAGGTGAACATCTGCTTGATGTGGAAATTCTTGGGGCCTGGGATAGGGAGGAGGGAGGTGGGGGCAAGTGTAGTACTTCCTGCGGTTGCAGGGGAAAGTGCTGCGTGTGGTGGGGTTGGAGGGCAGTGTGGAGCGAACAAGGGAGTCACGGAGACAGTGGTCCCTCTGGAAAGCAGGCGAGGGTGGGTTTGGAAAAAATGTCTTTGGTGCTGGGGTCGGATCATAGATGGCAGAAGTGTCGGAGGATAATGCATTGGATCCGGAGGTTGGTGGGGTGGTGAGAGAGGACGAGGGGGATTTTCTTTTGACAGCTATCACTAGGACAGGGTGTGAGGGATGAATTGCGGGAGACACAGTCGAGGGCGTTCTCGACGACTGTTGTTGGGGGGGGGGGGGGTGGAAAAGAGAAAACATTGCGGTCCTTGAAGAACGAGGACATCTGGGATGTATGGGAGTGGAATGCCTCATCCTGGGAGCAGTTGCGGCGGAGTGAAGGAATTGAGAACAGGGGTTGGAATTTTTGCAGGAGTGTGGGTGGGAGGAGGTGTATTCCAGGAAGCTTTGGGATTCAGTGGGCTTGAAATGGATAAATCGGTTTCTAGGTGGTTGCCTGATATGCAGGCAGAGGTCCAGGAAGGTGAGGGATGTGTTGGAAATGGGCCAGGTGAACTTGACGTCGGGTTGGAAGGTGTTGGTAAAGTGGATGAACTGTTCGAACTCCTCTTGGGAGCACAAGACAGTGCCGATGCAGTCAGTCAATGTAATGGAGGAAGAGGTAGGGTTTAGGGCCAGTGTAGGTACAGAAGAGGGACTTTCCACGTAACCTACAAAGAGGCAGGCATAGGTTGGGCCCTCCTGCACTGCCCATGTCCATCATGGGCCTCCTGCACTGCCGACATGTCCATCATGGGCCTCCTGCACTGCCGACATGTCCATCATGGGCCTCCTGCACTGCCACAATGATGCCACCCGAAGGTTGCAGGAACAGCAACTCACATTCCGCCTGGGAACCCTGCAGCCATATGGTATCAATGTGGACTTCACCAGTTTCAAAATCTCCCCTTCCCCCACTGCATCCCTAAACCAGCCCAGTTCATCCCCTCCCCCCACTGCACCACACAACCAGCCCAGCTCTTCCCCCCCACCCACTGCATCCCAAAACCAGTCCAACCTGTCTCTGCCTCCCTAACCGGTTCTTCCTCTCACCCATCCCTTCCTCCCACCCCAAGCCGCACCCCCAGCTACCTACTAACCTCATCCCACCTCCTTGACCTGTCCGTCTTCCCTGGACTGACCTATCCCCTCCCTACCTCCCCACCTATCTTCTTTACTCTCCATCTTCGGTCCGCCTCCCCCTCTCTCCCTATTTATTCCAGTTCCCTCCCCTCATCCCCCTCTCTGATGAAGGGTCTAGGCCCGAAACGTCAGCTTTTGTGCTCCTGAGATGCTGCTTGGCCTGCTGTGTTAATCCAGCCTCACATTTTATTATATAGGTTGGGCCCATGTGGGTACCCATGGCCACTCCCTTTGTCTGGAGGAAGTGGGAGGAATCAAAAGAGAAGAAGTTGTTGAGGGGGAGGGAGAGTTAGGCTAGGTGAATGAGGGTGTCAGTGGAAGGGGACTGGTTGGGCCTGTGGGATAGGAAGAAGCAGAGGTCCTTTAGGCCATCTGCATGGGGAACGCAGATGTATAGGTACTGGATGTCCATGGTGAAAATGAGGTCTTGGGCACTAGGGAATTGGGAGTTCTGGAGGAGGTGGAGGGCGTGGGTGGTGTCACAGACGTAGGTAGGGAGTTCCTGGCCAAGGGGGGAGAAAATGGAGTCCAGATAGGTGGAGATGAGTTCGGTGGAGCAGGAGCAGGCTGAGACAATGGGTCAACCAGGGCAGGCGGGTTTGTGGATTTTGGGAAGGAGATAGAAGTGGGCCGTGCGGGGTTGGGGAACCATGAGGTTGGAGGCTGTGGCTGGTTTGGGAGATGATGGTTTGATGTTCTGGGGCAGGTTCATGATCAAGGGGGTGATAGGTGGTGGTGGAGGTGGTGTCGGAGAGTTGGCGTCTGGCCTCAGGTGATGTAGAGGTCAGTGCACCATGCTATAACTGCACCTCTCGTCTGCGGGTTTCACGGTGAGGTTGGGATTGGAGCAGAGAGAACGAAGGGTGCCTATTCTGCAGGGGAGAGGTTGGAAGGGGCAAGGGGGGGGGGGGGTGGAGATTGATGTCTCGACGGCAGTTGGAGATGAAGAGGTCAAGGGAGGGTAGGAGGCCTGGGGGGGGTGGTGTCCGGGAGGAGGACTTGTGTTGGACGCCGGTGAAGGGGTCAGTGGAGGGAGGAGTAGGCTCTCAGTGCGTCTACAGCTTACACAGTTTAAGCTTACGCTGCTATTTTAATTACCATTGGCAACAATGATCCCTGACTTTGCAAGTTAGTGATGCTGCATTGGCTTCTCTGCTCACCCAAACGCTTTTGTGGAAACACTCCTATCCATTCTTTCTCTTCTGCTTTGTGGCATGAATCCTGCCTGCGTTTTGAGATATCTGGCTGGAACCCAGCAGGCCAAGAAAGTGTCTGAACGTACACTGTCCCACAGGCTGTTGTTCCTTACTAATAAATAAGCCTCAACACTCAATGCACTGTAACACTCCTTATTTCAATTATCTATTTGAGAACCTGCTAATACAAGTTGTCTGAAGCATCTCAAAGTACTTCACAACTGAAGTACCTTTGAAGCGTAACTTACCATTTAACATAGGCAAAGTAGCATCAAGACTTAATTTTATGTGGTGAGGCTAATGGCTAAGAGGTTGAAGTTTCAGTGAAGGAGTACTTTGCAGACTGCGATCATAATTCTTATTAGATTCAATAGTGTTCTGGAAAGGACAAAGATGGGCAATAGACCTGATAGGAACTCTGCTGGTGCTTTGAGAATTTAATATGTTTTCTCCTCCAACTTGCTTGGCTACAGCAAAACGTTCTCTTTTTACTGATTCTGAAGGTTTAGGAGTGTGCATGGTTCTGGAATCCACATTACAGGAGGAATGCGATAGCATTGTTGGGGGGGCAGAGGAGATTTACCAGGATGTTGCCTGGGCTGGAGTGAACCAGCAATGCAGAGTTCTGAAATGGCCCAGCAAGCTACACAGTTCAGTTAGGGATGGGTTACAGATGCTTACCTTGTCAGCAACATTCTGACATCCGATGGAAGAATAAAGAAAATGGAAAGAAAAAAGTTAGAGAGTTATTCTCAATGCCCCAGTCTATATTTAGAGTCACAGAGATCTACAGCAT